>NW_006921773.1:2444013-2475961 GCF_000298275.1 Orycteropus afer afer | reverse complement strand
AAACTAAACACATAAAAAAAGAAAGAAAATAAATAAAAATAAAAAATCAGCAGAGGACAGGGCAAGGCACACAGGCTCCAACCGAACACACAGAGTGGGTTGGAGTTCCTGCAGGCCCAGAAGGTGGGTGAGAGTGGTGAGTGGCCTCACCGCCATTCCCTAAGCGGGTGTGGTATATAAGGGTAACAAGAGGAATGTCGCACCTTTTCAGTTGCACAGGTCCGGAGTTTCCTTGGGGTTACTGGAAAGCAGAACCTCTTCTTAAACTCCTGGAATCTGGTAGAGCACAGTCTCTTTAAATATCTAAAACAGTCAAGCCAGTTGTAAACATTCAAAATTGTGGCACCCTCTTGACAGGCAAAAGTCCACAGCTCAGCCAGTCCTCCTCTTCACCGCTGCTTCCCCTTCTAATCCACAGCCAGCAGAGCAGTCCTCCTTGCAGTCCCTGGTTAGAAGGGCTGATTTTCAGGTTAATTCTTAGGTCCTACCACCACTCGGTAATCTCCAAGCTGTCTGTGCCGTCAGGATCACTGCCAGACTGCAGCTTCATATGTTTTCTTTTTTTTCATGCAAATTTTTCTGCTAGTTTGGGTTTAGACCACTTCAAGACTCAGGGGCCCAGGATTATCTTCTGTGTCTGTGTTAATTGGTTTCCCTTTTCTTTGTTGAAGAGGGTCTGTGCCGACTTTCTGCCTTTTCCACCATCTTGGAATAGATCTCAAGGTATATATCTTGAGTGAATAAACAACTCACGTGCTAATAAAGTTCAGAATGACTGTTATATAAATATCTGATTATTTAAAATTACACTAGTAAGTTTGTAACTCTTATTTGTTTTTTCAAAACACAAGGATCCATTCAGAAATCATTGGTAACTTGGCTATTGGCAGCTATGCCTAAGGGAATGTCATTTGTCTCATGTCATAGAGTCTTGCAATCTATGGTGAGTCATGAGTATGTTAGAGAGAATTGCATACTTTATAACCTATTGTGAAAAGTGTTTTGAAACACATTTAATTCATAATAGCAAGGACAGGAAATAGTCATGTTTTTGCTTACATCTGCATATATATATATATATTTTTTTTTTTAATGAAAAACAAGAACTGGAAAGAAACATTGAAAAATACATAGTGCTCACCTCTTGAACAGAAAGAATAGGATGGAAATCCAGGAAAACAGTATTCTTTTTTTATGTTTTATAATTTCTATAGTTTTTTTTTTTTTTTTTAGGAAGAAAAGGAGATGAATTCCATGCAAAAATTGCATATTTTAACTGCATATTTGTTTCATTTCTTGTGCTATAAATAATATTAGTGAAAAATTAGTCACTGGTTTTGGGTGCAAATTTATTTCCGGTGCTGTTGTTGTTGCTGTTATGTGCCGTCGAGTCGGCCCCGACTCATAGCGACCCCTCCTTGGGTTTCCAAGGCAGTATCACTATGGAAGTAGGATTGCCCAAACTTCCTTCCGAGGAGCGGCTGGTGGGTTTGAACCGCCAACCTTCTGGTTAGCAGTCAAGTGCTTTAGCCACTATGCTACCAGCAGCATTGTATAAAATAACTGCAAGTTAAAAGAAATAAAAAATATTTTCTGCAAATTGCCCAACTGCCCAGAGAGACATCATCTTTTAGGGTCTAGGTGGACTTATTCCAATGCACCTTTCCTCAGCCTTTCAGCTGGTTGTGGTGCTCAATGATGGCAGACGCATTTCAAGGCAATGAACCAGGGCAGAGCCCAATCTGGTCTCCCTGGACAAGAGAGGCTCTCTGAGCTCATTTGCACACCTGCAGCAGATGTAGCAGAATTAAGATCAGCCTAATTATCTTGGTTAAAAATGCAAGAGACATTGTCTTTGCAATACATATTGATTTAATAATGTAGAGGGAAGAGAAAACAGCCACATTTCATATTTTTAATTATGACATCCAAAAGTATTAAAAAATGAGTATTTGGATTTTTCAATCAGGAGAAAGACACTTGCATAGCTTTCTATTGTATGTAACATCAAGTTGATTCTGATTCATAGTGACCCTGTAGGACAGGATAACACTATTCCATAGGGTTTCCAAGGCTGTATGTAAGTCTTTATGCAAGCAGACTACTCATCCTGTTTCCATGGAGCAGCTGGTGGGTTTGAACCACTGACCTTTTGTTTAACAACTAAATGTTTTAACCATTGCACCACCAGAGCTCCTTTTATTGTATATAAATACTTAAAAAAAAAAAAAAAATACTTACTGTAACAGAGTCATTTCTAATCATAGTGACCCCCATTGGGTTTCTGAGGCTGTAAATCTTTATGGAAGTAGATTGCCCAGGTTTCCTTCCTCAGAGCAGCTGGTGGATTTGAACCACTGACCTTCCGGTTAACAGTCAAGTCCCTTATCCATTATGCCACCAGATCTCCTTTTTATTATATAAGGAAATTAAATGTGAAAATAAAAATATTTACTATGTTGGCTGATCTTGTCATTTACTTCATTTTCATTTCATTACTTCACAAATGATGAAAACTAATCATGTTCTCCATAAATAACTACCATTTGCAATTTGCTTTATCTTATTCTACACAAAAACAAACAAAAAACAAAACACAACTCATTGCCATCAAGTCAATTCTGACTCATAGTGACCCCCACTGGGTTTCCAAGGTGGTCATTCTTTATGGAAGTATATTGTTCTATCTTCTTTCCATGGAGCAGCTGATGTGTTTGAATCACCAACCTTCTGGTTAGCATTCAAATGCTGTGGGCAGTGGGCCACCAGAACTAGTAAGGGGAAATGTCATTAAAAATTTGAGAACAATTCTTAGTTCCCAGGTCACACAAAAAAGCAGATAACTCACTGGGGTTGGCCCACAGATTGCAGTTTGTTGACCCCTAATGAACCTACCAGCCTCTCTGAGAGCCAAAGATGAGTCAACTTACTTCCATAAAGATTTAGACTTGGAAACCCCATGGAGGTCGCTATGAGTCAGAATTGACTTTATGGCAATGGGTTTGGTTGTAATGCACAGCAAAGGAGTGCAAGTGGTGCAGCAGCTAAAACACTCAGCTGCTGTCTGAAAGTCAGAAGTTAAAACCCCCTAGCCACTCCATGGGCGAAAGATGTGTCAGTCAGCTTCTGCAAAGATCATAGCCTTGGAAACCCAATGAGGCAGCTCTACTCTGCCCTTCAGACAGAGTTGAAATTCACTGATGGCAATGGGTTTGGTTTGGTTTACTTGCCAAAAACTTGATGATTGGAACCCACTCAGAGACAACAGGTCATAGCCTCACAAAAAGTATGGAGGATTTATAGCCTGGACACAGGGAGTCACCATGAATTGGAATCTACTCATTAGCAACTAACAATAGCAACAAGGAACAACAAAAGTGCTTCTTTAATAAGGATAGAAATAGAGCTAGATACCATTCTTCTGATTGTCAGAGGAGATGGTTGTGTGTTTTTCAATAGTAAAATATTTATATTCAATTTTAAAAATAACAAATTAAGGAAAGAAAAATTCCATAATCCTTATCCTACTTAAGTAGGTCATTATAATTTTTCTTCTCATTCACCATAGATAAAATTTTATATAGCCATTGCCATATAATGGATATACATTTGCTTTTTTTTTACCCAAATTATGTTTGCTTTTTTACTACAGAGTGTCATTAATTGCTAATTAAAGGTTATATAATGTTTTAGTGAGTTGATGTGAAGCAATGTACATACCCTAAGCACATACCAACAGTAGTTAGATGATTAATTTCTGTTTAAAAATAAGTGATCCTCCAAAGAAGATCTCCAATCCTTAGGAGGTATTTTTTGCTGTTGTTAGGATTTATTTATTTATTGTACACAGCAGTTTATAATATAGGACGATATTATTATTATCATTATACATTTCATTTTTTTTTTAGAGTCATTTTAGATTTACAGAAAAAAAAAAAAAAGGAAGTGCAGAAAGTACCGAGAATTCCCATATATTTTGTCTGTGTCCTTGCATACAGTTTCTCATGTTATTAGCATCTTGTATCAGTATGTATGTTAATTATAATTGATGAACCAGTGATGGTGCATTATTATTACCTAAAGTCCATAGTTTAAATTAGGGTTCACAATTTGTGTTGCACATTTCTATGGAGTTTGACAAATGCTTACTGTCATATATCCACCATTATAGTATCATGCAGAATACCTTCACTGCCCTTTGTTTCACCTACTCATCTCTTCCACTCTCCCTCTGTACCTCTAGCAACCACTAACCTCTTTATTGTCTTTACAATTTTGCCTTTTCCAGGATGTCATAATTTACAATCTTACAATGTGGCTTTTTTAGACTGATTTCTTTCAAGATGGATTTAAGTTTCATAGCGTCTTTTTGGTAGCTTGTTTTTGCTGAATGAGAATCCACTGTATGGATATACTAAGATTTGTTTATTCATGCACCTATTGAAGGTCATTTTGGTTGCTTCCGATTTTTGGTAATTAGAATAAAGCTGCTGTAAACATTCATCTGCAGGTTTTTATGTGAACATTTGCTTTCATTTCATTAATAGTAAGATTATTAGATCGTATGTTAAGTAAGCCTGTGTTTAACTTAAAAAAAAAAAAAAAACTGTGTGACTGTTTTCCAAGTGGTGGTATCATTTTTCATTCCCAACAATCATACATGAGAATTGCTGTTACTGCATGTATTCACTAGAATTTGATGTTTCAGTGTTTTGGTATTTGTCATTCTAATCAGTAGGCATTGTTATCTCCTTGTTTGTTAATCGGCAATTCCTTCATGACATGATTTCAGCATTCTTTTATATGTTTATTTGGTATCTGCATTTCTTCTTTGGTAAGGTGTCTTTTGTCCACGTTTTACCATTTTTTTTATTGTTTATTTTTAAGAGTTCTTTGCATATTTTTTATACAAATTTTTACCACACATATGTTTTGAAAATATTTTCTCTTGGTCTTTAGTCTTTCTTTTTGTTCTCTTAGCAGTGTCGGAAAGAATAAGTTTGTAATTTTAATAAAGTCCAATTTAACAGTTTTTATTCTATGCTTCATGTTTTTGATTTTGAATCTGAAAACTCATTGCCAAACTCAAGGTCCCCTAGTTTTTCGTCATATTGCTTTTTAAAAGTTGTCAATTTTTTTTTTTTTTTTTTAACATTTTGGTCTCTGAGCTAGTTTGAGTGAGTATTTTGTGACAGGTATAAATATGTGTCAAGATCCTTATTTATATTATGAAATATCTTCAGAAAGTTTTTTTTTTTTTTTAACCAAAGGATGTGAATATTTATCTGGTTATTGATAAATTTTATGAAAGTGATTTCCAAAACTGTTATGCTAATTTATGTATTCCACCAGAAATAGCTTTTTGTCACGAACATATTAACATTTTTTCTTAAATGCACTGCTATCTCCTTTCTGTTTTAATTTGCATTCCTTTTATCACAAAAAGATAAAGATTTCCCCATTTTCAAAATTACCTATTCCATTCCCACCAGCCACTCCTCAGAAGGAAGGTTGGGCAATCTACTACTGTAGTGTTACTGCTTCAGAAACCCAAGTAGGGGTCGTTATGAGTTGGCATCCGACTTTCTCCGTCAGACCGTAAGGAATGGGTTTTATTGCACTCTTCTCATGGAAATTGCCTCTTCATATCTATTGTAAATGTCTCTGTTGCAATATTCAGTTATTTTTTTTTTCATAAAACATATTTTTAAGTGGCCTCTCATAACCTTTTTAATTATATACTGTTTTCTTTTTAAATTATATTTATATTAAAAGGGAGTGACTTCTAATGTTATGAAGTCAATTGGCCATCTTTTTTTTTATTTTCTTTCACCTATATACTTAATAGGGAGCTCTGGTAGCGTAGTGCCTAAGGCACTTGACTGCTAACCAGAAGACTGGTGGTTCAAATCTATCAGCCACTCCTGGGAAGGAAGATGGGGCAATCTACTTCTGTAGTGATACTGCCTCAGAAATTCAAGGAAGAGTGGCTAGGAGTCAGGTCTGACTCCACAGCACATAACAACAACAACAACAACATATGCTTAATAATTTCTATTCTTCCAACAATATGTTAGACTCTATTCTCACCCAAGTTTCCTATACTTCGCATGTATTTTCACTTTTAAGTCCAACTGCTATTAATGTTGTATCTGATTGAAATTCAGAATTTCAATTCTTAAAATTTTATATATTCAAAGGAAAATACATATATACATATACATATACATATATATGTGTATATATATATACATATACATATACATATACATGTGTGTGTGTGTGTATATATATATATATATATATATATATATACACACACATATATATATATATGTAAGACAAGAACATGAAATTTACATAGATGTTGTTGTTGTTGTTATGTGCCGTCAAGTCAGACCGGACTCATAGTGACCCCTCCTTGGGTTTCCGAGACAGTATCACAACGGAAGTAGATTGCCCAATCTTCCTTCCCAGGAGTGGCTGGTGGATTCCAACCGCCAGCCTTTTGGTTAGCAGTCAAGTGCCTTAGGCACTATGCTACCAGAGCTCCTATTGACATAGATAGGGGGAAAAAAAATCTGTCATTCTTTTTTTTTTTAAATAGTAACTTGCAGCAGGCTATCCTGACCTATTTAATTACAGAGGGGATCACATTTCATGGCTGCCTCTGAAGCTGCCTTTCATGTTCTGTATGCCCAAGAGTCTTCACATACGTTGAGGATCAGCAATATCTGTATGTAAAAGACCTTTTTTTTTTTTTTTCTGAAAGTGAAAATTAAGAGAAAGTTTGACTTGTCATAAGTAGATAATTGTGGTTTCTAAGGTGTATACTAAGCACCAGCATCATTAGCGTTACCTGGGAACTTGTTAGAAAAACCATTCTTGGGTCCCTTTCCTGACCTATAGATTCATACTGTCTTGGATAAAATCTAGCAATCAATGTTTTAATAAGCTCCTCCACAGGAATTTCTGATGAATACTACAGTTTGAGAACCTTTGGCATACAAATTGAGATCTATGTTTGGCTTAATAGGAAAGTAGATTTTTTTCTTCCTTTGTAAATTTCAATTTTTATGTTTAGAAACATTTTTATTACTCTCTCATAATTAGTGATATGCAAGTTAAATTTTGTAGAAGGCAATTTCTTTCTCAAAACCATTATGCTTGGCAGACATTTTATTTCATTTTATAAAGAGCCTGTATTCTGGTGATAACTCTTTTTTTTTTTTTTAATAAAGAGTTGATGCTTTTGAGTTGTGGTGTTGGCTGAGAGTACTATGGCTGCTAGAAGAACTAACAAATCTATCCTGGAAAACGTGCAGCCAGGATGCTCCTTGGAAGCAAGAATCAGCAAACTTCATCTCACTTACTTTGGCCCTGTTTTCAGAAGAACCCTTCTTTGGAGAAGGATATCATGCTTGGTAAAGTGAGGGTCAACGAAAAAGGAGAAAGCCCTCAATGAAATGAATAGACAAAGTGGCTGCAACAGTTGGCTCAGGTATAGCAGGGATCATTAGGGTTCATAGGACCAGGTAGTGTTTCGTTCTGCTGTGGATAGGGTCACTATGAGTCAGAAATAACTTGATAGCACTTAACAACAACAACAACATAAGGAATTGAGAATTATTTACTTCAATTATTTGAAAATAGGTGCATATGCAAATGTGGAGAGAGAAAAAGAAGTAGAAAAAGAGATTTTTTTTTCTTTTTTTAATATGCATTAACCTTAATGCATAGTAACATAAAGTAGTAGAGATAGAAAAACTGTTATGTGTGTGTGTGTCTGTCTGTGTGTTACATTAGGTGCCATCTCATTGGTTCCAATTAAAAGCAACACATTGCCTGATCCTACATCATCCTCAAAATTATTACTGTTTGAGACTATTTTTGCAGCCATTTTGTCAATCCATCTCTTGATCGTCTTTCCCTTTTTCATTGACTCTCTGTTTTACCAAGCATGATATCCTTCTCCAGGGACTGGTCCCTTCTGACAACATGTCAAAATACATGAAACAAAATCTCCCATCCTTGCTTCTAAGGAGCATTCTTCCAAGACAGGTTTGTTCCTTCTCCTGGGAGTATTCTTCACCAAGACAATCATTCACATGCATCAGTTATTCTTCAGCCTTCCCTAGTCATTGTCCAGCTTTTGTATGTATAAGAAGCAATTAAAAATATCATAGTTTGGGTCAGGTGCACCCCAGTCCTCACAGTGACATCTTTGATTTTTAACCCTTTAAAAGGTTTTGGCCACAGATTTGCAGATTACGTTTGGTTTTCTGACTGCTGCTTCCATGCATTGATTCATGATCCAAGTAAAATGAAATCCTTGACAACTTCAATATTTTCTCTGTGTATCATGATATTGTTTATTGGCCATGCTGTGAGGATTTTTGTTTTCTTTATGGTGATGTATAGTCCATACTAAAGTCTATCTTCTTTGATTTTCATCAGTAAGTTCTTCAAATCCCTTTTGCTTTAAGTAAGCAAGGTTGTATCATCTGCATATCACAGGTTGCTAATGAGTCTTCACCGATTCTGATGCTTCATTCTTCTTCATATAGTCCAGTCTCTCATTGACTGGTCAGCATACAGACATAAGTATAGTGAAATGATATAATGCTGATGCACACTTTTCCTGATCTAAGCTATGCTAGCCCCTTATTCTGTTCTAATGACTGCTTCTTGGTCTATATACAAGGTCTGTATGAGTACAGTTAAGTGTTATGGAATTCCCATTTTTTGCAGTGTTATCCATAATTTGTTATGATCCACACAGTCAAATGTGTTTGCTTAGTCAAAATTTTTCTGGTAAAAATTTTCTGGTAATCTCTGTTTTCAGCCAAATCCATCTGACATCACCAATTAATATCCCTCATTCTATGTCCTTTTCTGAATCTGGCTTGAATTTCTAACCATTCCCTGTTGATGGACTGCTGCAATCATTCTTTAATTTTCCTCAGCAAAAATTTACATGCATATGATATTAATGATATTGTTCAATGATTTCTTAATTCTGTTGGATCACCTTTCTTCAGAAGGGTACAAATATGGATTTCTTTCATTTGGTTGGCCAGGTAGCTTTCTTCCAAAGTTCTTTGAATAGAAGAGTAAATAATTCCAACATTGCATTCATTTGTTGAAACATCTCAATTGTAATTTCATTCTTCATCTTTTAAATCAGAAGCTCTTTAAGGAAGGTTTTCTAATTTCATCAGAGTTCTGAGAATCTAAACATATGTCTGCCTGTTTGTGAATATGAGTGCATTTTTTTATACTTTATTGTGATTTGGGTGAAGATTTACAGAGCAAATTCACTTTCCATACAGCAGTTGACATATACTTTGTCTCGTGTCATTGACCACAGTTTACCACAATGCAACAGCTCTTCTCTCACTTCTTCCGCATAGTTACCTCTTCCCAGTGACCATCCCTCCATACTCTCCTGCACCCTGAGCTGTCTCCCTGTGCATAAGCAGCCCTTCCTTCTCCCATGATTGTTCTCTCCAAGGCGTGTGTCTACTTGAGGTAAATGTTTAATTCACATGCCTGTACATTGTTTGGCTGGAAACCACAGGTGTGGGTTCAATTCCAGACCTGAAGAGCAGCTAGGGGCCATAGTCTCAGTGGTTCCACCAGGCTCTATTGGACCAGAAAACCTGGTCCCCACCTTCTTTTTTTTTTTTTTTTCCTCCAACTGATTTTGAGTTTTGTTCCACATTGTTCTCCCTCTCTATCCAGGATCTCCTACATCCCTTCCAAGTGGATGACAGTGGTAGCCAGGCACCATCTAGTTCTTCTGGTCTCATAGAGTGGCTGGTGTGTTTGAACCACCCTCCTTCTGGTTAGCAGTCAAATGCCTTAGGCACTATGCCACCAAAGCTCATTATATATATTTTCACCCTATCACAACTTCATTCCCCTGATGCCAAATTAAAGGAGGAGTTCATTATTTAGATCTTTCTTTGAGGTACATTTGGGAAAATAATGGCTAAATAGAGATTTTTAAAACAATAAAAAAAAATTCTTAAATAAACATTCATATTGCATTTTTGAAAATCAAAAAGCAGAGTATTTCTACCTAATAATCTATAAGAGATATAAATGATTCCCATGGAGAATTAAGATTAACTGGACACATTCTTTACCATCATGTAAGCAGAACTTAAATGGATAGGTTAATATTCTAATATCAATGTGTTATGCAAGCTTCAGGAAAGTACTAGAATAAACTCAAATCATGTGTATTTTGCATGAAGCTAGTTTGGCTATATGTTGTATGCTTGGTCAAGAAGATGTATTTAGAAATCTCACAAAACTGTGACCAATCTGACAATGTTTTAACAGGTAGGAAAATGACTCTTAAACATAACATAAATAAAATTTTGGTGAATAGATTTTAACATGTAGACTTCAGAACTACGATCAAGGAACTGTAATTGAAAAGGGTACAGTTAAGAATTGACAATTCAGATAATGCTAATGCAAGGGGTGCCGGAATCACAGTGTGAGTGCTAGTTATTTAGGAATTATACTGTTTTCTTGAAAAGCTTTGTTTATTATATGGTTAATTATCTTCAGAACTAGAGAGGCATATGTTTGAATTTGGAATATGCCATTTCCTAGATGGTTAATTTGGACTTAGTCATTTAATTCACTACTTTAGCCTCCGTTTTCTCAAATACAAACAGTGCACAGGATTAAATTGAGAATTTTTAAAAAAGATGAGAGGCTGATTGACTGTGGGTAACACAATTCCTCATATGTTGAAGTAATGTGGTGGGTTGACTTCCATATTCCTCTCTCCTTCTTCATTGAATCTCCTTTCCTAACTTCAAAGATAAGGAATTCTGGTGGTGTAGTGGTTAAGGCATTTGGCTGCTAGACCCATCAGCCAGTTCATGGAAGAAAGATGACACAGTCTGCTTCCATAAAAATTTACAGCCTTGGAAACCTAATGGGGGCCACTATGAGTCAGATTTGACTCGATGGCAGTGATTTTTTTTTTTTTTTTAATTAACCCCAAGGGTCAGAGAAATCCTACACAGCTGAAACACAAACTCTATCCAGTATGTAGGGTAAAAATACAATTTTTTTGTTAAACAATGTTAGATATTATTTATTGAGGAAGTTGGCACACCATTAAATAAGTAAATAAACAAATGTACAAATTAAATATATTTCATATTGCTATTACAGCCACTAATATTTCTTGACTGAGCCAAGCACTATGCATGCATAACCTCATTTAATCCACACAGTAATTTTATTAAGATGAAATTCTTACTATCTCAATATGACAAATGATAAGATAAGATAAATTATTTTCATTGCAACAATTAGAAAAAGTAGAGAAGGATAGAGTGCAGTACAGATTGTTGATTTATAGAAAGAAAATCAAATGGACACACAAAGTAGTGTGAACAACACTGCACTAAACTAAAATAGCTAAATAGAAGAAAATATCCAGATAGCACTTCTACTGATAAAAAAGAATGGATGTATTAAAAAAATTCAAGAAAAGAAGTATTAAAGACTGATTGAAGTAACGGAATTATACAAAGAATATATTTCATCAACGGAAAACATAGAAGTAAATAAAACATAAAAATATCTCAGATGTTTAGGAGGACATGAATACTCAGAAAAAGAAAGGTTCACAGCAAATCAGTTTCAATGAAAAGCAGTCCTGCAATAAGCAAAAATTGAACATAACTTATTTTTTATTGATTATAAACAATACTTTTTTTTTTAATTTTATCTTTCCCAAATGCATCATTTGGGGCACCACTGAAATTATTCTGGAATATATTCTTATTGAAATATACACATATGTACACAAACTTTTATATATAGTAATCATGTATAATTTGCCTTTCAAACTTAGCATACATTTTGGGGATGTTTCTATGCCGATAACTTTCAATATAGATACTCAGTCCATTGTGTATATAATGTTCTGCTGTGTGTATATATTTTAGCAATATTATATTGAATTAATTTTTTTCTTAACAATTATAAATAAAACTGTGAGAACCATAGAAGTAATTTGTAATTTGTTGCCTTTATCCAATTATTTCCTTGCAACAGATTTCTATAAATAGAATTTCTGGCTCCAAGAGGAAGCACATTTAATATATATTCCAGACACTTCCAAGAATAATTATACAAGTGGAATATAAAAGTCTTACTTTTAGTTTTTCTAAACAGTTGTTATCACTGAAGACTTAAGGCTTAATGGGTAAGCACTTGGCTACTAACTGAAGGGTTATCAGTTTGAACACCCCCCCCATTATCCACAGGAGAAAGACCAGGCATTCTTCTGTAAAGACTATGACCAAGAAAACCCAACAGAGCAGTTGTACTCTGTCAAATGGGGTTGCTATGGGTCAGAATATATTTGTTGGCACCTGGCAACATCAACACTTATCATCAACCATTTTATTTTGGGCAAATGACGATACTAACTGCCTCATTTCTATTATTATATGTATAGCTATAAATATATATAATAATAGAAATGAGGAGCTCTGGTAGCATAGTGCCTAAGGCTGGCAGTTCTAACTCACCAACCATTCCTTGGAAGGAAGGTTGGGCATTCTACTTCCATAGTGATACCACCTTAGAAACCCAAGGAGAGGTTGCTATGAGTCGGGGCCGACTTGATGGCACATAACAACAACAACAGCTATAAATATAGTAGATTTATTTTTATTAAATTTTAAGTCTTTCTATAACAGAATGCTATAAAATATGTACTTCAAACATTTTTCTAATAAATATTCGTTAACATTCAAGATAGGAAGAAAACATCACACAAGCATCCGTGTAGAAAAGACATGCCAATTTAGAAAGGTCCAAAAAATATCTGGTTGGATTCAACTGCCTCTTCATGCAGGAAAGCCATGAAAGATGGATACAAAATTTGAGGTTAAAAGATTGTGACTAAAAATTTAAATTAGCTAAGCCCTAATTCTTCTACAAGCACATCACAAAGAGATCCTCTGACATGCAAGGACTCATTTTTAGTATGCCACCCACACGGCAATCCTCCAAACATTACATTTTATTGTGGAATTAAATAATAATAGAAAACGGTGGTATAGTGAAGAAAAAGAAAGAACAATAAGCAATTTTGCTAATAAAACACCATGTTGTTTAATTGCAAATCAAGGTACATAATAATATAAATTGTTTTAAGAAATAAAATATTTTGTAGAAAGATTAAAAATATAAATCAGAAATGGGAAAGATTATCATGATATTTACAAAAATATATTAAAGTATAGTTTACATATATCACTTCATGACTTCAAGAATGGTAAGGTGAAAAAAAAAAGATGCATAACTTTCAAATCATTTGAGCCTAAGTGCAGAAGATTTGAAATGTCAGCTTGAAAGAAGCATAGCATAAAAAACATAAAAGAAGATGGTCAACATTGAAAAAACAACATTTTGTTTAATAGATGACTTATTTATGCATAAACTAAATAAAAGATACAGAGATATTTAGCTTGGGGGAAAATAATGTTGAAAACGATGTTTGTAAAAGAAAGAAAATTGCAGTATTGATATGAGTCAAAATAGATTTCAAGACAGGAAATCATTAAGCAAGACAGAAAGCTTCATTTTTGAATGTCATCCAGTTAAAGACCATCAGGAACACATGTGGAATGGAACTGGACAAGTTTATTGCTCTTTGAAGTAAGGCAAAATGCTCATTACAGAGAACCATAGAAAGCTCTGCACAAGAGTGTTGTTAAGAAAGGTGTGCTGCATGATTTGAGTTTATATCAGAAAGTTTTGGGTACAGAAAAAGTGAAAGTAAGGTTTTGCCCTGGTTTGGATACTATCAGGAACTAAAGTCACTTTCAGGATTGGACATTTTAATTCTTATCTAGAATTCTTTTCTAGAAGTTCAGAAATATGGAGCAAGGCCATAGCTATAATTGGTGAAGAAGCAAGCAGCCAGAATCCATTTAGTCATTTTAATGATTTCACAGTGTTTGTGTTTTCTGTCTGGACATGATTAGGAGTGATTGTGATTTTGTCTTAATGCATCTGGTGGTCTCAGCGAAGCTTTGTTTTATGTTGGTGCTCTGTGAAATTTTTCATATTTGAAAGGAGACCACTACAGCATATCTGTGTATGCCAGACCAGCTCCTATTGACAGAAACTGCTTTCCTTCTCAATTCTCACTCACTGCTGTCAGTTGGATCCCACTCATAATGACCCTTCCTTGGGTTCCTGAGGCAATATCACTATGGACGTGCATTGCCCAATTTTCCTTCTCAATTAGTAGATGTCATGTCATCTCAGATGAACTTATAACTATTATTAACATGACTTTGTTAAAACAAATAAAATAAATCTTAGAAGTATTAGGTGAAATTTAAATGAAACATTATAATAATACTTAAAAAAAAAAAAAAAAAAAACTCACTGTCATTGAGTCAATTCAAATTCATAGGAAGCCCTCTTGGGTTTCTAAGGCTGTAAATCTTTATGGAAGCAGACTATCTCATCTTTCTTCCACAGAGAAGCTGGTGGATTTGAGCCACTGAGCTTTTTATTGGAAGATAAATGCCTTAACTACTACACCCCTGCGCTCTTTATAATAATGAGATTTTTAAATATCACTATCATTATTGAGGTAGCTCTGGTGGCATAGTGCCTAAGGCATTTTACTGCTAACCAGAGGTTGGCAGTTGAAACCCAACAGTCACTCCTCAGAAGAAAGTTTGGGCAATCTACTTCACTACAAATACCACCTCAGAAACCCACAGAAGAGTCACAATGATTTAAATGGACTCAACGGTAGTGAGTTTGAAGTTAAGTTTATCATTACTGACAGCTAAAATTAAGGGGGAATTAACAAAGTTTTGAAGAAATATTAGATGATACTATATGTGTGCTTTGTGTATGATAAAAGCACTTTAAAATGTTAACATACTATTTATAAACAATGTTTTCTAAAAAATTCCAAAGAAATCTCTATCAGTTTCAAAAGTTAAAAATATTAGGGAAAGTTATTTAAACATAATTTAATAAAGATGTGAAGTAATAATAAATATAAAATCAATGGAAGATAATAATAATTTCACAAACAGTGCTTGAGACAGAGAAAAAAAATAAAACTATATCTACATATTACCTGCAAATAAGAAACAGGTGATATGCTTCATTTAAAAAATTTAATGATAGAACAAGGAACAAATTAATTCTCTTAAATTGTGTTTATCAAAATTTTTCATCTCAGAACTTAACATAAGAAGGTCAAAAATAAATTACTATTGGCATAGCCAGTAATAACGGCTTATTAAAAATAATAATGATATTGACTATAAATTCACAAGTGAAGCTTATTGAAAACATCAATAAAAACATTTAGTAACTTCAACTAAAAGGTAAAATCATTGTGAATATATCATAAATTAAAATACTTTTAAAACCACAGACATTACTGACAAAGAAAAGACTTACAAATACTTATTTTATCAATAATTTAGTAGTTAAAAATGCATGATCTCTAGTTACATAGAGTTTTCAAATCTTAGAAAATAATGAATGTTTCCTACTTACTTTTGAAGATTGAAGAATAACATACTAAAAAAAAAAAAGAATTAACAAGTGCAAAAGAGAAAATTATTAATAAAAATACTAACAATTATTTCATCTGTATTTTATAAGTAACATACAACATTAAAATGCAGGGTTTATTCTGAGAGTGAAAATATAGCTCAATATTGGGTATCTGTAAATATAATTCACCATATCAACAGCTCATGAAAGAAAATAATCTGTTGGCTATACTTATGGAAGCAAAAGATAATCAAATTTAATGCCAATATTGATAATTTCTAAGGAAACTATAAATAGCATAATCATTAAACATGTTAAAAGTAGCTATTTAATTCTACTAAATAATTTCATACTAATGTAGAGGCACTAAATGCATTCTTTGAATGTTAATTTTATAATTATTTATTATTGTTCTGCAAGTTCTGATCATTAAAATGAGGAACATCAGAATAAGAGGCAGAGATATTGAAAAGCAGAATACTTTCCCAACAATCACTTAAAAATAAAGAACAAATATTTAAATGTATTTTAGCATATTCTTCTAATAAACACAATAAACAAAAAGGTTTGTTGACATGAATATGTAGATATATATGTTAGTTATGAGATATACATATTATATATAAGATATAAAGATACATATCTTAGTAAAAATGTTCCATTCAAAAATATGTACAAATACACATTTTTATAAATTTTATAAGTATGTTTATTTGAATATATTTAATCATAAAATGTTTTTAGGTTTCTGCTGAAGATATTAATAGTGGTTCTGTCCAGGGAAAAGTTATATATATATATATAAATGAATTTGGTCTGCAAACTTTCACTCAAATCACACACAAAAAAGGAGAGAAGTTAGTGGTAGTGTGTGATTCAGCATACGATGCTTACAGAACAAAATAAATAAGTTTTTAAATGTAATTTTGTGCTCAACTATTAACCTAAAAGAGTAGAAGACCTAATCCTCTCAATGACACTACAGAAAAAAGGCCTGGCAATCTGCTCTGTGAAGACTACTGTCAAAAACTGCTATGGAGCAGTTCTACTCTGTAACACATGGGGTCACCACGAATCAGGATCAACTCTATGGCAATGGGTTTGATTCTTTCGTTGTCGTGGTTTTTTATTTTACCTAGTAGGTACATTGGCCCATCAGCTGAGCTCAGGAGGAAAAGCGTGTCACAGTGCACTTAATTCCATGGCCTCCTTTCTCATGTGGAACCTTAGAAGTATATGTCAGGATTAGCTATTTCTTTCAAATTTATAATCTTTGAATTCTGTAATTTCCAGGGCTTTCTTTTAGTCTCACATCCCCTCTCACAGTAATACCTTCTCAGTCATATAACTTTGAAAGATGCCCCCTTATAGGTGTTTTGAAAGAAAACTCTGTTTATAAACCTTGATCTGGGGTATTGAATCCATCTTTCTCAACATATGTACTCCATAAAATATACACATACACTAGTTGACCAAATGATTGCTGCAAGAAAAATCATTGCTTTAAATCCTGTAATGAAAGTTTTTTTTTTTTTTTTTCAGTTGGTTATAGGTGTAATTCATATTTTTAATTTAATACATTCCACAGAGAGCTGGTGTATTTTAAACAAAACTGCTCCAATATTTTTCCAAGTATTTAGAACACATAGTGCCAGGATACATTAAACCTACAATAAATGTTAATCATTGTAATAATTATTATTTACTTTGATCATTGCTCTAAATTGTCTCACCTCTCTGAAATAAAAGAAAGGAAATATATACACATATATAAAATTTATAGCATTTAAAAATAATTTTAAAGGTGAGAATGCACAAGACTATATAATCATATATGTATACACACACACACACACACACACACACACACACATGGAGAGTACAGAATATTAATGTTATTCAAAAGCTGTATGATAAAACTATTGTCAGGGATCAAAGTGGTAGAAAGGTAGTTTGGAAAATGGGTATTGAAGTCTCAGAAAAGCAAATGGGGATAAAACACTGTATTTTAAAGAAAAAAATCATATACAGTAATTTTGTGTAACTACTAAAGGAACACATGCATTCTACTTGCCATAACAAATGAAACAAACCTTCAAATATATTTTTTTCTTATATCATAGTTCTTATAAAAATGGATAAAACTGTAAGAAGAGATAGCTGAAACAAAATGTTAATTATTGACAGAAAAATCATCAATATTTTCAACTATATTCACACTGACATTTTCAGTTTAGTAGATATTTTCTTCTGTTTACAAGAAATACTAATATGCTAACAACTCTCATATTAGTATCTCCAACTTCAAACACCCACTGAAACTGAAGATATCTGTTTATTTGACATTTTCCTTTGTAGGCTTCCAGAACATATCTAACTCATAGCTTGATTCTCATGCCCAATATTTTTTCAGAATTCTTTCCCAACTCATCCATCCTTGGGTTCAATTCAGAAAGTAACAATCCTTACAGTTCCCTTCATGTCCTCTTCAATATGTCAGTAAATCGTATTTGTACCTGAAATCCATCACTTTTCTCAAGATTTCCTGTTATTCCTCTAACCCAGGCTGTCTTTGATCTTGACTCTAGCTTTTTCCTGTTTTCGTTTCTGCCTCACTTAAATATATTGTGCACACAAAGGTAGAGAGACACTATTAGAACTAAAATCTTACCAGAAGACTTTTCTTTCTAAATGCCCACTGTTTGTTTGGCATTCTAAATAAAATCTAAGCTTCTTAGCATGGCAGAACACATGTGTTGAACTGACCCTGTCTACTCCTCCAATTTAATATTTGGCTATTTACACCTTTTTTTCTGTAGGTTCCAATCACTTCAGATTTTTAAAAAAGATAAGTTAAAAAGCAGGGAAGATGGTAAAAGAAATAGGAAAAGGTAAAGAAAAACACAAGACTATAGACTCTGACAAGAAATAAATGCTAGACAATTAACGTCATTCAAAATGTTATTCCTAAGATGCTAGGAACAAAAATAATGGAATATTATTTTGATTTGTTTCTGTGAATTTGAAATTCTATATATAACACAGATATCCAAGAAATCCCTAAACTATACCTGCAAACTAAGATGGTACCTACTCTTACATGGGAAATACTATGGGAGTGGCCATAGTATTGAGTGAGGAAAATACAGTTTTATGGGGTTTTCTATTCCTTTCTTTCCTTTTCTTTCTTCTCCTTCTCTCTTCCTCCTCCTCTCCCTCTTTGTCCTCCTCCTCTTCTTCTCTCCCTCTCTCTCTGATTTTCTTACTCTCTTTCTTTTTCCCTTCCTCCTCCTCCTCCTTCTTCTTCTTCTTTTTTTTTTTTTTTTAATTAAAAACAAAAACAAAAATAGGTTTTCTTTCCATAATGGCATTGAACAATTTCTGAGAGTGGCTACATGTTCCTCTGATGTTACACACATTAATTTCTCTTGATGGCCACTGTCACCTTCACAAATTTGTTTTATTTTATCTAAAATATAGGAACAGACCTTGCCCTAACTTTTAACAACAATAGCAGAAACTAAAGGCTACACTAAACAAAAATATGGCTGTGAAGGCTGTGAAAAGCAAGAGAGATGTGTACTCAGAACTGCTTACTGTCTGTGGTCCCATTTCTGTCCTGATTCCTCACCCCATCCAATGAGACTGATTTCCAACACTGTCCATCATCCATTCTAAGAGTCTAGCCACATATTCCATAGAGTTCTGTCCTTCCCATCCCAAATATGGAATCTTTCAAATGTCAACTCTGTTGAGGCACTGATGACATTATTCCAAGGATTTCTCAGACAATCTATCAGAATATAATCTCCATCCATTCACTGACTTATTTACAAACACTTAGTTAGTCTGAAATGAGTGGCAGGATTCTGCCAAATATTTCAGTTTTGTCTTTGTCTCTTTTATTTTCTTCCCCTTTAAGATTTTTCTGCCAGTGTGAAATCAGAGATCCCATTCCTTTTTCCTTTCAGGCTCTTGTTCAGATCCCATGTGATTAAGTGCCTGGGCACAGTTGTTACCAAAACAATGAAAATTTCAGAATACAGTCTGAACCCAACATTCATGAAAGAAATTAGTGATTGTACAATTGAAGAAGGCTAATGTTTTTATATGGTGGAAAGAACTTGGCTGAATTATGTTCAAATATTTGGAGGAAAGTAGAATTTGTAAGTGGTTAACTTGGATATCTAGCTAAAGAGATTTATAAGCAAGATTTTAAGGGAATTGCATGGTGTCTCCTTGCTGATTATAGTCAAATGTGATAGGAAAGAAATAGATTTAAAAATGAACTGTGCAAAAAGAAAACAAAACTTAATGATTTGGAAAATTCTGTTGTACAAACTAAAGGCACATGTCCTAGAGTTTTTACCAATAATCCTTTCACCAAGGATTATTTAGCTTTCACCAAGCTGTGGTAGCATAGTGCCTAAGGTACTTGACTGGTGGTTCAAACCCACCAGCCACTCCTCGGAAGGAAGGTTGGGCAATCCTACTTCTGTAGTGATACTGCCTCGGAAACCCAAGGAGGGGTCGCTATGAGTTGGGGCCAACTGGACGGCATATAACAACAACAACAACATCAAGCTTGATCCTGTGACTGATCGATCTAACAGCAGAAAACACATCAGCTTAGACTGAAGAGGACAAAAATAAAGCAAAAGGAAAGAACAGGGTATGCCTCTTGTAATTCTATAGACAGGAAACAGACGAAAGGAATTACATCTGTTATCCTCCAGGAAAACAAAAGAACATTCCATGGAACAACTTGGAAATCAGAGACATATTTAGAAAAAGAAAAAACATGGGAATCAGGGCTCCCTCAATTTCATAGGGTGGAACCATGCACTTCTGGGTTTCAAAGGGTGGGGCTATGGCTTCTTAGATACAAAGAGACAAATTTTCACCTACTTGGTTCTTGAGTGTGAGGCTGCCATTCCTGAGTGCAAGAGGGATGGGGACCACTGCCTAAAGCTGAGGGGATGGGGCTGCCATGCCCATGGGACAGAAGAATGAGGCTTGCTGGAACTGAGGTGGGTGGAATCACCACTCAGATGGACTAGGAAAATGGGGATTCCTAAAGCGGGAAGAACTGAATTGCCATTCACCGGGCCTGAAAAGTGAAGCTGAAGCCCAGGGCTGAGGGTCCTCTGCCTAGAATACAGAAGTTGTGGCCTATATCCAGAGTATGGAGGGTAGGGCTTTTGTAGATGGTCTTAAAAAGTGGAGGATGATTTTCAAGCCCTGAGAACTAATATAATTGTTCTGCTGGTTTTGGGACTTGCTTAGTGCCCATTCTTCCTTGTTTCCCTGCAATATCTTCCATTTGTAATGGAAATATCTACCTTGTGCCTGTTCCATCACTGTATTTTGGAAAAGATAACTTGTAGTCTAGATTTCACAAGTTCACAGATGAAGTGGAATTTTGCTCCAGGACAAACAAGGTATAATGTCTCACCCATGTTTGATTTAGATGCTTCAGAAGATGAGATTTTGAACTTGAAGCTGATTTAAGACTTTGTCAATGATGTGATTGGGTGAAAATGTTTTGCATGTGGTAAGGACATGAATTTTGAGAGACCAAAAGGTGGAATGTTATGTTTTGAATTTTGTGCCCCAAAAATATATATTGTAAATCCTCATCTCTATGACCGTGGTTATAATCCCATTTGGGAAAGGGTTGTATTTTTTGTGTTAATGAGACAGGATTAGTGCATGGTATGTTTTTAATCAATCTCTTTTGAAATAGAAAAGAGATTAAACATGAAAGTAAAAGAAGCAGAGATGGGGTAAGGTTGATGCCAAGCCATATGGTGATCTCCAAGAAATCAGGAAATAGGTGAAGGGACAAAGTTCTCTGCTCGTAGTCGATATATAGAGAAAGAGTTCCCCTAGAATCAGTGCTCTGAATTTGGACATCTGGCCACCTAAAATATAACAAAATAAATTTCTGCTTGCTAAAGCCATGTAGTGTAGTGCCTAAAGCACTTGACTGCTGACCTGAAGGCTGGCAGTTCAAACCCACCAGCCATTCCTCAGAAGAAAGACGGGCAATCTACTTCCATAGTGATACTGCCTCGGAAACCCAAGGAGGGGTCGCTATGAGTCAGGTCTGACTCGATGGCACATAACAACAACAAAGCCATGTACTTACAGTATTCTGTTACAGCAGCAGTAGATAACGAAGACAACTGGCCTTTACTTTTATATTAAAAGACTAAAACAAAGCTTTCAAGGATTTAAAAACCTCTGAGAATAAAAATGTTTTAAGAAGCAACATTTATCTTTAGAAATCAAGCTAACGTACTATATTTACTATTTCTCCAGCCACCAGTCTCAACTTGAGTTTGTTTGGGAAGCTTTAGGGATAGCTACACATAGTGAGTGAAGGGAGCCATAAGTTTTTTGTCAGTGCCCCACAGGCAGAATGACAACTAGAAGCGTCTGGATATTTTGTCTGTGAAATCTCTTGAATGCCCTGATGTGGTTGTGATATTGTATTTTTTTAAGGCAATTCTATTTATAGAAATCTAAGATATCACGAGGAAACAACAGTGTGAAGAATTTAAGAGGCTGTGTGATACACTACAACTATGCTTGGTAAATCTTGTTTTGATATGAGAACTGAATATCTTATCTACCAAGAATGCAAGAAATTTCCATTTTATACTCCAAAGTAAAAATGAGCATATGTTAGTGTAGTAACTTAATATTGCCTATATCATACAGTTCCTTCTTAATAGCATTAGCAATAAGGACAAGTAGTTTCTTAGCCTCTTGAATTGTACTTGAGGAAGACACAAATTGTAGAGTTTAAATTTATTAATAATTGCCAAGTTTGAATTATTTTTATGGCACTCTCGGCACAATTAGCTTACTCTAGACTTATCTTTAATATAAATGATAATTTCTACTATATAAGAAAATAATTAAATCTGTAAATGCAGTCTTGTTTGATATTATTTTTTTATTTAAAGACAGTGATTAAAAATTTTATTAAGGCAACTCAATGCTTCTAATTACTTTTTCTTAATTGTGTTTTCTGAGTTTCAAAATATTATTGTGATTAATTAAACTAGTCTACTAATTTTGTGTGATCCATATTTTTACTAATATTTGTCTTTTTTATAGGAAAATAATGTTTAAGATATATATTTTTTTTTTCCCTCAATTAGTTGTTAGTTTAAAATCACCTGTAATTGGAGAATGTCAGCATTGGTAAAATGATGCAAGGCATGCCTCGGCCTTAACATGTCAATCATCCTTCCATTTTGAACATTTTAGAAAAGAGACTTTCAGAGTCTGATAATTTAGGATGAAAAGTAACTCAAAAATAGCAATGCCTTCAAATATTACATTTTCCTAATTTGGAAACTCACACTATCTTAATAAACTGTATGGAAGGATAAAGTCTTTTGGTTTTGAACCTGATTAATAATCATTTATTTGTTAATTTTACACATAAAACATATGGACTTAAATAATGCAATTTAGTTTATACTGAATGATGTTACTTGTGTCGCAAGATCTTCCAGGGCTTAGATGCTGCTCTTGATCTGTGATCTCTGAATTTCCTTGATTCTTCCTGCTCTACTTGGGAAGTGGTGCTTAATTGGGTGGGTGGCAGTTTTGGATAATTTCCCCCAGAAAGTGTTTGGCAGTATCTGGAAACATTTTAGGTTTTACAAGTGGGGTGGGTGTTATCCAGTGAATAGAGGCCAAGGATGCTGTTTTCTAAATTCAGAGGACAGCATTGTACAGCAAAGAATCATCTAGTCAAAAATTCCAATAGTGCCAAAAGTGGGAAATCCTAAACTAGAATATCTGTCCACTTCAGTTATTTACACTGGGGAAATCAAAGCTGAACTCTGAACCTAAAATTTCCTTTGGAAGCAACCCTAATATCTGTGCCATGGTTGGTAAAAGCTCTAGTCAAATCACTTACTAAGTTAACAAGTCAATCAACTGCAAGTCACAAATCAATAATAAAAGAAGCTTCATTAGGTCCAATACATTCACCAAGGAATAAAACAAAACAAAACAAAACTCACTGCCGTCAAGTCAATCCAACTCCTAGTGACCCCTTCTTGGATTTCTGAGGCCTTATCTCTACGAAAGTCGATTGCCCAACTTTCCTTCCAAAGAGTGGCTGGTGGGTATGAACTGCCAGGCTTCGGGTTAGCAGTCAAATGCCTTAGGCACTATGCCACCAGAGCACCCAAGGAATAGTTTGTTAAAATTACGGAAGGAGAAATGATGAAATGTATGTGCAGGTATTAGAGCAAAAACTGGATTCTGATTATATGTATCTTTTTTTTTTTTTTAATGTAATAAGAAGTCCCCAAAATGGTGTTTGTTTCAAGAACTCTTTTACCCTAACATTAATGCATGGTTTCTATCTATCTATCTATCTATCTATCTATCTATCTATCTACCATTTATTTTAGCAGCTTGTTTTACATTCAACTTTAGGTGTACATTTAATTTCATTCCCCATTTACCATGTCCAACACTAACTGAGTCTCCTCCCTTCCCTACCCTGTAACCCTCTCTCTGTTCCCCTCATATTTATGCACTCCTGTTTTTCCTGCATTTCCTCAATTTGAATGTTGGTTCTCAGGTGTCCCGTGGTCTATTACTCTAATGGATGTATTACCATAGAGTATGTGGATGTGTCATCCTTGGTTGAGTGGTCTGCTTGTACATCTTGTTAACTATTGGGCTGAGAGCCAGTCCCTAGAGATGCCTCTTATTCCAGGCACAGAATGTATTCTGGGGCCATAGATTGGGGGTCTCACCAGATTTCATCTGACCAGTAATTCTGGTAATTATTGAGTTTTTGAATTTTGTTCCATGTTTTCCCTCCCACTTTATCCAGGATCCAGATTTGATCCTTTCCTGGGTGGTTGGCATTTATAGCTGGACACCATCTAGTTCTTCTGGTCTCGAGGGCCATTGTGTCCTATGGCTGATTGCTTACAAATGTCCTTTTTTTCTTTTTTTTGGTGTTTCTTCACTTCTGACACTAGGAGACTGTTAGCTGCATCTTAGATGCCCACTTCAAAGCTTTTAAGACCCCACTCGCTACTCATCAATGTAGGATGTGGAGCAAGGTTTTTATGTATTTTGTTGTGCCAATTGAGTCTGGTCTCTCCCAGTACTATGGCCCTGAGATGGTAGATCATTGAATCTCTCTCCCATAGTGTCTAGTTGTCTGTGAGGGATTACTTTGTGTCTGTCTTCTATTGTTTCTGCAAGGACTTCAGGTACTTTGTATCACTGGTGTCTGTGCAAGATTAGTCTCAGCTGAATCTATTCTTGTTCTAGAGTATACTTCTGTTCACTGACCCCCATCTGATCATCTCAGGTGTTTATGTGTTTATCTATAGCCTGTTGTTTGGTGTTAATGGTAATGCAGTATTGTGGACACATTGGTGGGGTATTAGCATCTGTCACCTATCTCTTATGTGCACAATTTGGTGTCCTCCCATTTTCTAATATTATCATGGTGGTCATAGATCCTTCCTGTATATCCCTCTCCCTACCCACATCATCATGTAGGCCCCAACTAGCCCAAACTTAATCCCTCCCCTTCCCTTCCCATCCCGGTAACTTACTAAGTGGGTTCCCTTTCCCAAACAAACCCTTCTCTGTCTTTTTACAGTAATGGGCTCATACAGTACTTCTCTTTCTGAGACTGACTTATTTCACTCAGCATAATGTCCTCCAGGATCATCCACGTTGTGAAACGATTCACGTATCCCTCATTGTTCCTTCATGTAGCATAGTATTCCATTGTGTGCATATACCATAATTTGGTTATCCACTTATCCGTTGATGGCATTTAGGTTGCATCCATTTCTTTGCTATGGTGAATTGTGCTGCAATGAACATAGGTGTACACATGCCTGTTCATGTGTTATCTCTCACTTCTTTAGGATATATTCCTAGTAATGGAATTGGTGGGTCAAATGGTACGTCTATTTTCAGTTATTTAAGAAAACACTATACCATTTGCCACAATGGTTGTATCATTTTACAATCCCACCAGCAGTGCACAGGAGTTCCAATCTCTCCTCAATGTCACCAGCATTTGTTATTTTCTGACCTGTTGAACTTTGCTATTATTGCTGGGGTGAGATGATATCTCATTGTTTTGATATGCATTTCTCTAATTAGTAAGGATTGAGAGCAATTTCTCATGTATTTGTTGGCTGCCTGTATATCTTCTTTGGTGAAGTGTCTGTTCAAGTCTTTTGCCCATTTGTGAACTGGATTATTTGTCTTTTTGATGTTGAGGTGTTGAAGTTTTCTATAGATTTTGGAGATAAGTCCTTTAATAGATATGTCATAGGCAAATATTTTCTCCCATTTGGTGGGTTCTCTTTTTACCCTTTTGACAAAGTCTTTTGATGCACATAAGATTTAATTTTTAAAAAGTCACAGTCATCTAGCTTTTCTTCTACCTCCTGCACATTCTGGGTTATGCTTGATAGTCTATTTATACTGTAAATTAGGGCTCCCAGATTTGTCCCTATTCATTTTTGATGAATTTTATAGTTTTGGGTTTTACGTTTAAGTCTTTGATCCAGCTTGAGTTTGTTTTTGTGTTTGGGTGAGGTATGGGTCTTGTTTCATTTTCTACAGGTGGATATCCAGTTTTGCCAATTCATCTTTGATGAATTTTATAGTTTGGGGTTTTACGTTTAGGTCTTTGATCCAGCTTGAGTTTGTTTTTGTGTGGGTGAGGTATGGGTCTTGTTTCATTTTCTACAGGTGGATATCCAGTTTTGCCAGCACCATCTTTTAAAGAGGCTGTCTCTTCCCATTTAATGGGTTTTTGACCTTTGTCAAAGATCAATTGTCCACAGGTGGATGGGTCTGTATCTGGACTTTCGATTCTGCTCCATTGATGTATCTGTCTATCATTGTACCAATACCATGCTGTTTTGACTACTGTGGCTGTATAGTAGTTCTTAAGATCTAGGAGTGTGAGAACTCCCACTTAGTTTTTCTTCTTGAGAAGTGCTCTACTTATCCAAGCTCTCTTTCCTTTCCATATGATATTAGTAATTAGTTTTCCCATGCCCTTAAAAAATCTGGATCGGGATTGCATTAAATGTACAGATTGCTTTAGGTAGTGAAATTTTCACAATATTTAGTCTACCATGAACAAGATAGGTTCTTCCATTTATGCAGTGCCCTTTTTGTCTCTTGTAGCAGTGTTTTATAGTTTTCTCTGTATAGGTCTTTGTGTCTCTGGTGAGGTTTATTCCTAGATATTTTATTTTTTTAGTAGCCATAGTAAATGGTATTGTTTCCCTTATTTCTGTATCAGAAGACTCTTTTTTGGTGTAGAAGAATCCAACTGATATTTGTATGTTGACCTTGTTTCCTGTCACTTTGCTGAATCTATTAGTTCCAGTAGTTTTTTTTATTGAGTCCCTTAGGTTTTCTATGTATAAGATCACATCATCTGCAAATAGGGATAGTTTTAGTTCCTCTTTGCCACTTTTTATGCCTTTTATTTCTCTTTCTTGTCTTATGGCCCTAGCCAGTACTTCCAATACAATGTTAAATAGAAGTGGTGATAGAGGGCATCCTTGTCTGGTTCCTGTTTGTAAGGGGAATGCCTTGAGTCTTTCTCCATTAATAATGATGTTGGTCATTGGCTTTGCATATATACCCTTTATTATGTTGAAGAATTTCCCTTATATCCCTATTTTGCTGAGAGTTCTGAACAGGAATCGATGTTAGAGTCTATCAAATTCCTTTTCTGCATTGATTGATATAATCAGATGGTTCTTTTCTTTTGTTTATGTGGTGGATTACATTGATTGTTTTTCTGATGTTGAACCACCCTTGTAAACCTGGTATGAATCTCACTTGGTCAGGGTGTATGAATTGTTTGATATGTTGTTGGATTCTGTTGGCAAGGATTATGTTAAACATTTTGCGTCTATGTTCATGAGGGATATTGGTCTGTAGTTTACTTTTCTAGTGGTGTCTTTCCCTGATTTTGGTATTAGTGTTATGCTTGCTTCATAAAATGAGTTTGGGAGTATTCCATCTTTTTTCTATGTTCTGGAATAGCTTGAATAGAATAGGTGTCAACTCTTCTCTGAATATTTGATAGAATTGTCCAGTGAACCCATCAGGGCCAAGGCTCTTCTTTGTGGCAAGTTTTTTTTTTTTTTTTTTTCTTTTTTATGACCTTTTCAATTTCTTCTTTTGTTATAAGTCTGTTCAAGTTTTCTGTCTCTGAGTGAATAGTTTAGGCAGGTCTTGTGTTTCTAGAAACTTGTCCATCTCTTCTAGGTTCTCAAATCTGTTGGAATAGAGTTTTTCATAATATTCTGTCAGTATCTTTTTTATTTCAGTTGGTTCTGTTGTGATGATACCATTTTCTTTTAGAATTCTTGTGATTTGAATCTTCTCTTTCTTTTCTTTTGTTAGGTCTGCCAATGACATGGATTTTATTAATCTTTTCGAAGAACTAGCTTTTTGTTTTGTTGATTTTCTCTTTTTTTTTTTTTTTTTGCTTTCTGTTTCATTTATTTCTTCTCTGATCTTTATCATTTCTTTGCTTCTGTAGGAGTCTGATACTGTAAGATTCTTTTGTTGTTCTATTTCTAGTTGTTGGAGTTTATGAGTTAGTGTGTTGATTTTGTTTCTTTCCTCTTTTTTGATGTATGCATTTCTTGTTATAAACTGTCCTCTGAGTACTGCTTTTGCTGCATCCTGTAGGTTTTGGTATGATGTGTCTTCATTCTCATTTGTTTCTAGGAATTTTTTATTTAACTTTTCATCTGTTCTGTTACCCTGTAGTTTTTGAGCAGTGAGTTCAGCTTCCGTATGTTTGATGCTTTTTCCTTTCTCTTCCTATTATTAATTTCTAATTTTATAGCATTGTGGTCCAAAAAGATTCTTCATAGTATTTCAATGCTTTTGAATTTATTGAGGCTGTTTTATGTCCTGACATATGGTCTGTTCTGCAGAAGGATCCATGTGCACTGGAGAAAAATGTGAATTGTGCTTTTGTTGGATGAAATGCTCTGTATATGTTTAGGAGGCTGAGTTGATTGATTGTATTGTTGAGTTCTTCTGTATCTTTGTTGAGTTTTTTTCTAGTTGACTTGTCCTTTGAAAGTGGTGTGTTAAAGTCTCCTACTACTGTAATAGAGTTGTCTGTCATCCCTTTTAATGAAATTAATATTTGCTTCATGTATTTTGGAGCATTTTCATTGAGTGCATAAATATTTATTATTGCAATGTCTTCTTTGTCAATTGACCCTTTCAGCATCATATAATGTCCTTCTTTATCTCTTATGATGTTTTTCACCTTAATGTCTATTTTGTCAGAAATTAATATTAATACTGCTCTTTTTTGGTTTCCATTGGCTTGGTGTGTATATATATATATATATATATATATATATATATATATATATATATATATATATATTCTATCCCTTAACTCTTAATTTGTTTTTATTTTTGTGTCTAAAGTGGGTCTCTTGTAGGCAAACATATCGATGGGTCTTCTTTTCTGATCCAGTCTGCCACTTTTTTTCTCTTAATATGTGCATTAATCCATTCACACTAAGTGTAATTAGTGATAGGTATGAATCGATTGCTGTAATTCTATTGTGTTTTTTTTTCATGTTGTTTGTGTTTCTTTGGTCCATATACTTTTCTGTGCTGAGTTTGGTTTGTTGGCTAATGCTTTCTCCCTTCTTTGTTTTTGGTTTTCTGCTTATTAAACCCATATAGTTTCCTTTCTTCTGGATTTTCTAAAGGGTATTGTTACTTTTCTCTTTGGTTACCTTGGAATATATTCTTGTCTCTACATTTTTAGAACAGTGCGTATTGTGAAGACATTGTCCTGTTTTCCTCTCCACTTGGAAGATTTATTCCCTTTGTTAGGTTAGTTGCTGTTGTTATGTGCTGATTGACTTCCTTGGTTTTTAGAGTACAGTGTTTTATGGTCTTATTTTGAGTTTCTATTTCTGATTTGGTTTTAGTGTTGATGCCAAGTACCCTGATTTTGTTAATCTCTGTTATGGGTTCTCTATTAGAAGAACTTCCTTAAGCATTTCTTGTGGGGTTGATTTGGTTTTTACAGAATCCCTTAATTTCTGTTTGTCTGAGAATACCTTGATTTCTCCCTCATATTTCATGTATAATTTGGCTGGATATAGGATTCTTGTTTGGAAGTTCTTTTCCTTCTGGGTTTTATATATGTCGTCCCATTGTCTTCTTGCTTGCATGGTTTCTGCTGAGTAATCAGAGCTCAGCCTAATTGTTTGATTATTGTAAGTAATATTTCTTTTGTCTTAGGCAGCTCTCAATTTTTTTTCTCTTTGTCTTTGTTTTTGGAGAGTTTGATTATAATAAGCCTTGGTGTTTGTTTTTTTGGGATCTATCTTGTGTGGGGTTCTATGAGCATCTTAGACAAATATATTTTCTTCTTTCATGACATTGGGAAAGTTTTCTGTTAACAGATCTTCCACAGTTTTCTTGGTGTTTTTTTATCACCTCTTCTTGTTCTGGAATTCCAATGAGTCTTATGTGTTTTTTTTTTTTTTCAAGTCATCCCATATAATTCTTAAGTTCTCTTCATTTTTCTTAAATACTTGTTCTGATTTTTCCACATACAGGGTTGTATGTCCAAAGATTTGTCTTCTAGATGGGATATGCATTTTTCAGTCAGTCCTAACTTACTTTTTTGTTTTACTATTGTGTTGTGTAATTCTATAATTTTGGTATTCATTTTCTGAATTTCTAACTGTTGTTTTTGTATGAGTTCTGACTGTGCATTAATCTTATTATTTTGTTCTTGAATGATTTTCCTGAGTTTTTCCAGGGAACTGTCTGTGTTCTCTTTGTTTCTCTTTGGGATTTCCATATGCTCTTGTAAAACTCTATAAACATAACTTCTAAATTCCTTCTCAGATAATTCTATTGCCTCCTTTTCCTCCATGTATAATGAGACCTTTGTTTGTGGATTTGCTTCTAATGTCTTGTCCTGGCTTTTTTTTTTTTTTTTGATTTGAGGTTGCCTGTTGTTTCCTACACATTCTGAGGTTGTCTTCAACTGTTGGTTATGTATTGATTTGTTGTGTCTTGGTTTTATGGTTTAATATTTTGAAAAGGTGAAGCTGGTGTATTTTATTTTATTTTTTAGTTATTAATTCAGGTTGCTGGGTTGCTCTGCAGTTTTCTTTGTGATGGTGGAATCACTGTGTGGAATGTGGATATAGGTTTCTTTTTGTTGTAAAGAGGGTTTAGAGTTTGAAACAAGAGGTATTTTGGTGGCTGAATTTGGTTTCTTCTATTGGATGAGTGAAGTTATTAGTGAAGAGGGTGGGAGCAGAAGAAGGAAAGCTTGCTGTTGGTAGGGGTGGTTTCTAGGGCTTTGAGTTTCTATTGATGAAGTCATACTGTTATTTACAGGCCCACAGCTCAATTTCAGCGAATACTTCAATTGTTAAGGGTTGCCACTTTCTGCCAAGCTAAGACACATGCAAATACCCTGCTCCCAAGGCCTCTCGGAGCCAGGACAATTTCCTGTCTCTGCAATCCATAGCAGGGGTTTCTCTCTCTGGCACCAACTTCCTGTGGCACAGGCCCAACTGGCCTAGACCACAATCCACCTTGGGAGTTCCTCTGTGAGTCTGCCCACCTGCAGCACCAAAGATCTTCTCAGTTTCAGTAGCACTGGAGTCGAGAGTGTCTGCTAGTAATCTGTGGTCCTAATATTACTGACAAAGTCAAGTGCAAACCTCTCAGTGCCACTAAGTTGACCCAAGGCTACTTGGTGACCTGCTACCAGGGGAGAGGGCCCGCCCTCCTGCAGCACCAATTGACTCTCTGCTTGGATTTCAGTGGCACTGGATGTGCCGGTTTGCACCTAGCTGACCCAAGTTACTGATAAAACAGGTGCTGAAGGTAGATCTTTGGGCTGATGGCTGGTATGCTGGTGTGGTCACTGGCATGCTGGTGTGATGTGTCTTCTGCCTTAACCCAAGGAGTTCTCAGATGGCTGTTCTCACCTGTCAGTCACTTCCCCAGGGAAGTCTCCAATGGCCTTTCTTGGCTGCCTGTCAGCACTCTGCTGGACAGATCTTATTTTTTTCCCCTTTACCTTTCTTCTCTTTTATTCTACTCCTCTGAGTTTGGTGCACTCTGACTCAGTGAGCTGTTCAGAGCACCAGAATCCCTAATTCAAATGGTTGTACCTAGTTTTTCAAGCACTAAGATGCTAGAGGGAAATAGAATGGTGATTATTGGTGAGATTCCATTTTGAATCCAATGCATGGGTTTTACATGTCTACTAAAAGCAACTAACAGTGTAAGAAACCAA
>NW_006921773.1:2435259-2442563 GCF_000298275.1 Orycteropus afer afer | reverse complement strand
CGACCCCTCCTTGGGTTTCCGAGGCAGTATCACTATGGAAGTAGGATTGCCCAACCTTCCTTCCAAGGAGTGGCTGGTGGGTTTGAACCGACAGCCTTCTGGTTAGCAGTCAAGTGCTTTAGCCACTATGCTACCAGAGCTCCTTGAAAATTTTATTTTAAAAGCTATGCTTCACTTTCCTCATCTGTAAAATGAAGATAGTTACTGTAAAAATGACATAAGGGAGGGATCTCACCTTATTTAACTTCACAAGGGGGAGAGAGAATCTTTAACTGTACCCACACCCCAAGGCTGATTCATATGAAGTAGACAGAGGTCAGACATTCAGACATGCCTCTCTCTCCAACTTTTTTTTTTTTTTTTTTTTTTTACCAGTTCTGACACCAACTATCTCTCTTATGGCACTCTCTAATTCTCTGGTTCAGTAATTCTTTGCCACAGCCACACAGAACTCACAAACGATACTCACAGTTATGGAGTTTATTAAGGAAGGAACAGGTTAGAATTTAGGATTAGAAATGACTCGGGATATGCTTCTTCAATCCAGACAGTCTCTCCTGAGCCATTCCTTCAGGCAGGACTCTTTCTGTGCCTGGAATCCATAGTCCCTTGATCGGTTCTCTTCCTTTGCTCTTCCTTTGTTACAAAACTCTTTTAGCTCTGCCAATAAGTGCCCATAGGCACCTCACTATATCAGTAAGCCTCTTATCTGAAGGTGTTCAGCTTTCTAGCTCTGTGGTGTTGCTGTTTTCTGTTCATCTTTCTAGCTCTATGGACCACAAATCTCACTGTGCTACCTCCAGCTAATCTCTTGGTTCTACTACAGCTGTTTCTCTGCCACAGTTTCTCATCATCTCTCATCTCTGATATTGCAACTCTCTTTCTCTCTCTCTCTCTCTCTCTCTCTCTCTCTCTCTCTGTCTCCTGGATCTAGGTGATTCTCAGTGCAGAGATCCAGGATCCAAAGGAGCCCTACACTTCTGACAATTCTTTCTCAGTGGTAGTGAAATCCCCCTTTCCATCTTTGGTATTGATCATTTTAAGTGTAGCACGATGTCAAAACTGACCAATCCCATGTTGGGTTCCATACACTTTGTTTGCATAGTTCCACCCCTACAAGAATGCCATGTACATTATTTACATTATTAGCAAGCTATCAGTTACCTTTGGTGGGCCACAAGCACCACATTTGCATTGCCTCACACAGTCATTTCGTGGAAATAACAAGGACTATGGCTGGAAGGGTCAAATTAAGTAATTAACTGTATCTCAGTAACTAATGAGAATTTATGTTAAGGGAAAAAAAAAAGATAATTTAGAAGAATCGCTGGCATAAAGAAAAGATTAAATTGATGTTCCAAAAAAAACCAAACTCACTGCCATCCGGTTGATTCAGACTCATAATAATCCCACTGGTTTTCCAAGGTGGTAAATCTTTACAGAAGTAGATTGCACCATCTTCCTTCTGCAGGAGCAGCTGGTGGATTTGAACTTCCGACCTTCTGGTTAGCAGTCAAATGCCTTAGGCACTGGTCCACCAGAGCTCCTTTAGTTGTTTTTCATTATAAAAATTGCATTCTATTCTTATATATGATAAAGCATCCTTCATTATTTGGCAAATATCCTGAGATAAACCTTCAACTCTAAATTTGCAATAAAATTCATAATTCCCATAAAATATGTAGTACTTGGCTTAGAGATGCTGCTAGGCTCATATACAATTAACCTCCTATTAAGATCTATTCATTAATGTTTTAACTTCTATTAAATATATTAAATTTTATAAGATTTGAGCTATATAAATATGTGAAAACTGAGGCTCTAAATCATTAAATAGCTATCCCCAATTCATACTCACAGCTGTTATTAGAATAGTACTCACTCACTACTGTGGAATCAGTCCCGACTCATAGTAACCCCTCCTCAGGTTTCCAAGGAAGTATCAGTACAGAAGTAGATTGCCCAATCTTCCTTCCAAGGAATGTCTGGTGAGTTTGAATGGCCAGCCTTCTGGTTAGTAATCAAATGTCTTAAGCAAACCCTAAATCTCTGCCACACCTCAGCAAACTCTTTCAATTTACCTCTGTTAATTTCTAGTGACACTGAGATTTCTTTAGAGTTTGTTACAGCAATCATGGAGGAGGAGACTCCCATAGAGTTGGATGCAACTCATAGTCAACCCCTCCTTGGGTTTCTGAGGCCATATCACTATTGAAGTAGATTGCCCAATCTTCCTTCTGAGGAGTGGCTGGTAGGTTTGAACTGCCAGGCTTCTGGTTAGCAGTCAAATGCCTTAAGCATTAAGCCATCAGAGATAGTGAATTATAAATAGGTTACATATGAGAATTTTTAATTGCTATACTGTTTTAAGTACATTTATATTTTATGGGTGGTAATTCATGGCAAGTGAAAGTTACATAAAATAGTCAAGTAAATGTGTGTGTGTGTGTGTGTGTATTCATATGGATAAAATAAAAAGTATTTTTAGTACACAAGTATTTTCTGTAGGGTCATATGTTTCAGGGTAACATATAGTTCTCATTTATGTTCTAATTACACATTGATCATTAAAACCTGTGGGTATAGGAACAGCAATGTTAAGCATTTAAGTTCATGTTGCCTTGTTATTTACACTACTGCAGAATGAAATAAAATCTAGTTTACGCTGCTGAAGCATGTTCACTTTGTTCATTTTGTTCATTTGGTAGTATCAGAATTGACTTCCTCCTGTCTGCTTTAGACAAGAGTGAATCAAGGTCATTTGGGGACCTTCTAACATAAGCTTACATATCTCCCTTCCCTGGAATAATGCAATACTAATTCTGAATTTGCTACTGTTACTTATCAATTGAATCTTTAGCTTCTTTCTTTCTTTCTTTTTTTAACTAGATTAAATATAGTACCACATCAGGGCAGTTTACATTAAGTTTTTGCAATTTTCCCCCCAAGAAAAGCCTTTAATTTTTTTTAGAAATAAGGAACAAATTTGTTCAGTTGTAAACTGACTTAAAATACTGTAATCTTGGCAGGTAGAAATTTATTAACTTGTTATATAATTTATTAAAATGTGATTCTCATTTTACTTATTTATACCATGTGTGTGAGGTAGGATTTTTAGAGACTAGTGGAATAGCCTATGACAGATCCAATTTTGTCAGGGTTTAAAAGCACAAGAAAGCAAACAAAACAAATAAATAAACAGGATGACCAGATCTTTTCTTGCATTTGTTGATATTTATAATACATAATTTATTTGCTATCATTACGTTACCATGTGTGGTACAGTGAACTACTTAGTGTAGTTCTTCCATCCATTGTCTTTGTAACTCCCACAAGATGACTGAGTGGAACTATGCAATTATCAGGTGCTTGTGGACCACAAAGTGATTGGAGAACTTGCTAATAATGTAAATAAGGTACATGGTGCTGTTGTGGGGTAGAACTGTACAAACAGGATGTATGGAAATCTAATGTGAGTATTGATCAGATTTGCCATCTCATTCACTTAAAATGAGCCATCCCAGAGGAGGAAAAGGGGAATCTTACTACCATCAAGACAGAGAGAAGCCACAGATGGAGGACAACCTTGGACATGAAAACCCTGCACCCAGACCTCCTCCACAGATAGAGAGCAGAGTGACAGAAGAGAGATGAAGGCAGCAAAACCAAAAGATATGTATGAGAGAGTATGACAGACTTGCCTGCCCACAGAGCAAGAAAGCTGTATGCCTATGGGCAGGAGAGCTTGCTGGAGGAGTGAGGTGCACCTAAGAACAAAACTAAGAGTTTTGTAACACTTGCTGGAGTGCAGTCATATGCTTAGGGCAGATAACAGGCCAAGAAACTAAGGGCCAAAGAGAAGTAGGCCTATAGACATGGCCAAGGGGAAGCTGTCTTGAACAAAGAATTGTATACTGAGCATTCCTGAACCTGAATTGGAACCTGTCACTTACCTATTACAGAAGGAAGACTGGGCAATCTACTTCCATAGAAATAGTGCCTTGGAAAACCAGGGAGGGCAGTGAGATTTTTTTTTTTTTTTTTTTTTTTTGCTTTACTTACCTATTAAACATATTATAATGAGTATTGTCTGAGAGTTCAGTGTGGTCATTGCAAAGAATTATCAAACCCAGCAGAAAAGTAGAAAGTTCCATGGAAGGATGGTTGTTTTCAGAATTGGTAAAAAGATGAAAGGGTGGAAGCATATCGGACCTATGCCTGATAAGAATCACCTTTGGGCTGTTGTTGCTAATCCTTCTGTGTAGCCCACATGAAGTTAGAGGAAGTCTCAGGATGTCACCCCCAATCCCTTTCTGCAGTACCTAACTATCGGAAATTATTAGAATCTAAAGCAATCTAATACTTTGCTTTAAAGATGACGGGGAAAAAAATAGTGGAATTGTGATTTTCTGAAAGTCATTTAGTTGATGAGTAGTCAAGCCTGGATCAGAACACAGTTCCCATTCCAATATGACATGTGAGATTTAGGACCTAAGCAGACCTGATAATGCACCAAGCAGACCTGGCACCATACTAGTGGTGATTGTTAGTATAAGACATATATAAAACCTGTTTTCTCTTTCAAACTAAAAGATAGTGCTGAAAAATAGAAAACATACACAGGAAGTCTTAGTTGAATATTTCTTCTAGAAGGGAAAACACATAGCATTTTTTATTACATTCATATATATGCTATATCTATGTGAATATAAGTGCTTCAGGGTTGCACAAATGGTTAAGTGCTGCACTCCTAAATGAAAGATTGGAATTCAAACACAATCAGAGGCTCCTCAGAAGTAAGACCTGATGATATGTTTCTGAAAGCTTGCAATCTTGAAAATCCTGTGAAGTAATTGTACTCTGCATACATGGTGTCAAACATGAGATAGAATCAACTTGTTGGCAACTAAAAAAATAACAATTATTAAAAAAAGAATATGATATCAGCTTCTATTTTTTACCTGTGTTGTATCCATTATTTTTACATTTTATTTTAAAGGATGTAATCATTTTATTGAACTGTCATATTTTAGTTAAATATTTTACTACATTTGAATGTTTGTCTTGTTACTTTTTTTTTTCTGTTTTGAATCCTAAAATAGCTTCAAATTTTGATTTCTAGTAATTTAAAATATCTTAGAATTGAATTACCAGTCAAAGACTACAAACCTCCTTGTTGTTCTAGTTGTTGTTATGTGCCATCAAGTCATCTCTGACTCATAGTGACCCTATGTACAGCAGAATGAGAAACACTGTTTGGTCCTGTGCCAGCTCCATGCTATACCAGAGCCCATTGTTGTAGCCACTGAGTCAATCCATCTTGTTGAGGGTCTTCCCCTCTTCCTTTGACCTTCCATTTTACCAAAGATGATATCCTTCTCCAAGGAATGATATCTTCTTACAACATGACTAAAGTAGGAGAGACAAAGTCTGACCATTCTCACTTCCAAGGAGCATTCCATCTGCATTTTTTCCAGGATAGATTTGTTAATTCTTTTAGAAGGCCATGGTCCTTTCAGCATTCTTCTCCAGCACCACAACTCAGAAGCATCAACTCTTCTTCTTTGGTCATCCTTATTCATCGTCCAGCTGTCACATGAATGAGAGGTGATTGAAACTACCATGGCCTGGATTCGGTGCACCTTAGACTTCAAGGAGACATCTTTTCTCTTCATCATTTGAAAGAAGTCTTTTGCAGCATATTTGCCCAGTGCTATCCATCATCTGATATCTTGACTGCTGTTTCCATTGGTGTTGATTGTAGAACCAAGTAATATGAAGTCTCTGACAACTTCAAACTTTTCTCCATTTATATTGATGCTGCTTATTGGTCCAGTTGTGAGGATTTTTGTTTTCTTTGTATTGAAGTGTAATATATACTGCAGACTGTACTCTTCAATCTTCATTGGTAAATTTTTCAAGACACCTTCACTTTCAGCAAGCAAAGTTGTGTCTTCAGTGTCTTGCAGGTTCTTAATGATTCTCCCTCTAATCCTGATCCACCTTCTTATTCAAAAAGTCCAGCTTCTCAGATTGTTTGCTCATTATAGAGATTGAACAAGTATGGTGAAAGGATACAACCCTGACATACTCCCTTCTTGATTTTAAACCATGCAGTGTCCCCTTGTTCTTTTTGAACAACAGCCTCCTGGTCTATGTACAGGTTCCTCATGAGTACAATTAAGTGTTCTGGAATTCCCATTCTTCTTAATGTTATCCACAATTTTTTTTTTATGATCCACACAATTGAGTGATTTTGTATAGTCAATAAAATATAAGTAAACATCTTTCTGGTATTCTTTGTTTTGAGCCAAGATCCAACTGACATCAGCTATGTTATGCCTCATTCCACATCCTTGTCTGAATCCAGCTTGCATTTCTGGAAGTTCTTTGACAATATACTGCTGCAACTGGTTTTGAACTATCTTCAGTAAGATTTTACTTGCATGTGATATTAATGATACTGTTAGATAATTTCCACATTCTGTGGAATCACCTTTCTTTGGAATGGGTAAAATATGGATCTATTTCCACCAGTTGGCCAGGTAGCTACCTTCCAAATCTCTTGGCAAAACCGAGTGACTGTCTCCAGTACAGCATCTCTTTGTTGAAATATCTCTGTGCATATCCCATCAACTCCTGGAGCCTTGTTTTTCACCACTTCCTTCGATACTATACATTCTTGATCATATGCCACCTCCCGAAATGGATGAACATCGACCAATTCTTGGTAGTACAGTGACTCCGTGTATTCCTTTCATCTTCTTTTGATGTTTCCTGCATCATTCTATATATTGTTCATAGAATCTTTCAATACTGCAACTCGAGGATTAAACTTTTTTCTTCAGTTTTTTCAGCTTGAGAAATGCCAAATGTGTTCTTCCCTTTTGGTTTTCTAACTCCAGGTCTTTGCACATTTCATTATTACTATTGATTTTGTCAAACCCAGGGACAACTCAGGGACGCACAAAACAGCAGGGCAGAAAAGCAGGAGAAAGGGGTTAAAGCCAGGAAGCCAGAGGGAGGTACAGTCAGCCACAGGGACCCAGTTGGGGGTGATACGAGAGGTCTCCAACACCAAGACAAACTTCTCTGTTGGTTTGTCCTACTGTGGTGACATGTAGATTTGAGTTTTGAGGCTGAGCCTCTGGTGTTTAAAACCCAGCGAGTGCACCTGGTTCACAGGTAACAACCCAGCCTGTAGACTGAGACAGACTAGGAAGAAGGAAGAGGTGTCCACTTCTCAAAGAATTGGCCAGGGAAAACCTTATGAATAGCAAAGAAACACTGTTTGGTACATTACC
>NW_006921773.1:2418049-2432098 GCF_000298275.1 Orycteropus afer afer | reverse complement strand
TTTCTTCCATTTGCTTTAGCTACTTGTTGAAGAGCAAGTTTCAGAGTCTCTTCTGACATCCATTTTGGTCTTTTCTTCCTTTCCTATCTTTTTAATGACCTCTTGCTTTCTTCATGGATGATATTCTTGATGTCATCCCATAATTTCTCTAGTTTTTGGTCATTCTTTCGTGTTCAATGCATCAAATCCATTTTTTACATGATCTCTAAATTCAGGAGGGATATATTCAAGGTCATATTTTCACTCTGGTGGACTTGTTTTTGTCTTCAACTTCAACTTGAACTTGCATATGAGCAGTTGATGGTCTTTCCACAATCAGCTCCTGGCCTTGTTTTGGCTGAAGATATTGAGCTTTTCCATTGCCTCTTCCCACAAATGTAGTCAATCTGATTCCTGTTCATTCCTTCTGGCGAAGTCCATGTGCATAGCTGCCTCCTTAAAACCAAAGCTCCTTAAAAAGTAAAAACAAACTCACTGCTATTGAGTTAATTCTGACTCAAAGCAACCCCATTGGGTTTTCAAGGCTGTAAATCTTTACAGAAGGAGAGCACCCCATCTTCCTTCCATGCTTTAGCTGGTTTTTAACTACTAACCTTCTGGCTAGCAGTCAAATGTCTTATCCACTATATCACCAGAGCTCCATAACCTTCTTGAAAATCTCACATATATTCCTGAACACCTGACAAAATAATTATTCTAGAGTATATTTCCACTACAGATGTAGGTTTGACCATAAATGTAAACACATTGTACAATATAATTTATAATATAATACCTGATAATATATCCAGTGTGTGATTTCAGTTTTACAATTAATTTTCTAATTGGAATATTGACTATTTCTACATCTGGCATATCTTTATTTTGTATATTTTATGGTCTGGATTTCTGAACATCTGAAAACTTTTTATAATCTATTTACATAGATTTCAGCCTTTTCAGTTGTAAATATAATGTGGAAACAAAATCTTGGCCTATTGCTTTTATTTTTTTATAACTTTTACTTAATGAAAAATTCTTTGATTTTATGTAAAATATTTTTTCAGTCCTTTATTCTTGTAAGTTCTATAACTTTAAAGTTAAAAATAAAGCACCATACATTGAAGACAAACATAATTATAAATACTTGAGACATGGAATTTCCAACGGACCCTGCTAGTATTGACTATTGTAAAGTACCTCATGTTATATAAGCAATGTGTCATTGCACATGCACTGGGTTCTTTTCAAAGCCCTAATATTAATTATTTGTATGATTTTGAAAAATTTATTAAGCTTATCTTAGTCTCAGTTTCTATGTTCTGTATATTTATGCAGACATTGTTCAAGCTAAGTGGCTGAAAAATCAATTAAGTACATTGCTATCAGTCTATTATTTAAAAAAAAATTGAATAAAGCTGAAAATATCAGAGTATGTATTGCTTTACAAATGTATTTTCAGCTCAGTGAAACCTATTTCATTCTATGAATGATGGTAAAAAAAATATGAAAGTCACTAAACTGAATTTCATATTCTATTGTTTTATTCAATTCACTAAATAATCTTCTTCTTAGATCTTTCCAATGTTCTTTTAAAACTATTGAGTTATTAATTTGAATTATTATACTTTTGGCTGTAGAATTTGTATTTTATTCCTATTAAAAGATTCCATTTCTGTGCTTAAATCTCCTATTTTGGGGTCTATTTTTTTCTAACATAGTAACAGTAGGTATTTTTGTTTGTGTTGAATACTCTAATGTCTAAATGACTTGTAAGTCTGTTTCTATTGTTGCTATTTTTATCATATATAGTTTTTCAAACAGGTCAACCATTATCTGCATAGGAATTATTTACTTACTGTTTTCCCAGTAAGTGTATTTGATTGTTTTCCCAGTTAAAGGAATGTAACCTTTTTCTTCTTCATTTTTGCCTAGTTCACTAATGCTCATTCTTTAGGTGTCACAAACTAATAATTTTTTAATTCTGCAATTTTATGAAAGTTTGAAATGAAAGGTAATTAATGTATCATCTTCAAAGTTGATTTTCCCATATTTTGGTATAAATTACCTCTGAGAATGCTGTTTCATAATATCTGCTTCTTTCATTTATTAGCATTTATCATAATTTCTCAGTTTTATATTTATTTTGTGCTTATTGATTTTATGTCCAATTTAAAACACCTAGTCTCGTTGAAATTCTAGAATACTCTTTTCATGTTTCGTATTTTCATTATCAAAAAAAACTCACTGCTGTTGAGTTGGATCCAACTCATAGTGCCTCTTCCTTGGGTTTCTGAGGCAGGATAGCTACAGAAGTAGATTGCCCAACCTCCCTTCCAAGGAATAACTGCTGGGTTTGAACCACCAGACTTCTGGTTAGCAGTCAAATGCCTTAGATCCTACACCACCAAGGCTCCATTTTCATTATAATCTACTAAAAATCTAGCATAGATTACCATTTTGTTTCTCTGATATGGCAAATTGTTAACTAGTTAAGAAAGCAAGAGACAGAAAGAACCAATTTGAAATTTTCTGTACTGTAATATAGCTTTTATTGTGACTAAATTAATAATCTGAACACTGTCTTAATGTACACATTGGGAGGAAATCCATATTTTTACCTAAAGCAAAGAAAGATATTCCAACAGAATAAAGGAATTATAGAATGGCATCAAGATTCCAAAATTCAGCTTAACATATATTTTTAGTAAAATATAGTACATTTTTGTAGTATATAAAGATTTATTTTTCTTTAAATTGCTAACAAGTTAAGTAATTATCAGTACTACCAGAATTGAAATGTCGTTAAATGATGATGTGTAAATTAAAAAAAGAGGAAATGTGGTTTGTTTAAAAAAAAAAAAGATGATTTGGGCTAAGATACCACTTTGGAAAACAAAAAATAAAGAAAACAAAATCCTCACAACTGGACCAATGAGCAGCATCACAATAAATGGAGAGAAGATTGAGGTTGTCAAAGAATTCACCTTGCTTGGTTCTACAATCGATGCCAATGGAAGCAACAGTCAGGACGTTAGAGGACATGTAGCACTGGGAAGGTCAACTGTGAAGGAACTGTTTCAAGTGCTGAGGAGCAAAGATGTCTCCTTGAGGACTAAGGTGCGCCTGACACAAGCCATGATATTTCTAATCGCTTCATATGCATGTGAGAGCTGGACAATGAATAAGGAAGACCAAAGAAGAGTTGATGCTTTTGAGATGTGGTGCTGGCGAAGAATGCTGAAAGTACCATGGACTGCTAAAAGAGCTAACAGATCTGTCCTGGAGGAAGTGCACCTGAAATGCTCCTTGGAGGTGAGAATGGCCAGACTTCCTCTCACCTACTTTGTTCATGTTGTAAGAAGGGACCATTCCCTGGACAAGGATGTCATGCTTGGTAGGGTGGAGGGTCCACAAAACAGAGGTAGGCCTTCAACTAGATGGATTGACACAGTGGCTGCGATGATGGGCTCAAGTATAGCAGAGATCATGGAGCTGGCGCAGGAGCAGGCAGTGTTTAGTTTTGCTGTGCATGGGGTCACTATGAATTGGAAATGACTCGAGGGCTCCTAACAACAACAACAACACTTCGGAAACCCAAGGAGGGGTCACTATCATTCAGAAATGACTAGACAGCAGTGAGTTTGGTTTTTGGTTTTATGATGTGTATGATATTATTGTTCTAGGAGCTCTGGTAGCATAGTGTCTAAGGCATTTGACTGCTAACCAGAAGGCAGGCGGTTCAAACCCACCAGCCACTACTTGGAAGGAAGGTTGGGCAATCTACTTCCACAGTGATACCACCTCAGAAACCCAAGGAAGGGTTGCTATGAGTCAGGTCCAACTCGATGGCACATAACAACAACAACAGCATGATATTGTTCTATAATTCCTTTATTCTGTTGGAACATCTTTCTTTGGTATAGGTGAAAATATGGATTTCCTCCAGTCTATTGACCAGGTAGCTCTCTTTCAAATGTCTTAGAATAAATAATTGAGCTCCAACACTCATCCATTTGTTGAATGGTGTTAGTGGATATTCTTTCAATTGTTGTAGCCCTGTTTTTCCATAGTTCCTTCAGTGCAGCTTGGACTTCTTCCTTTAATACTATTAGTTCTTGATCATATGCCACCTCCTGAAATCACAGACAATTAAACAATAAGCAGCTACTCTCTATATTCCATCCATCTTCTTTTGATGTTTCCTGCACTATTAAATATTTTGTCCATATAATTAGTCAATATTGCAGCCCAGGGCTTGAATTTTTCTTTAGTTCTTTTAGCTTGAGAAATGCCAAAGTTGTTATCTCTTTTTGATTTTCTAACTCCAGTTTTTTGTACATTTCATTATAATGCTTTACTTTGTCTTCTGAAGCTGCCCTATGAAATCTTCTGTTTAGTTCTTCTACTTCATTATTTCTTCCATTTGCTTTAGTCACTCTCCAGTTAAGAGCAAGTTTCAGACTGTCTTCTGACATTCATTTTTACCTTTCTTTCCTTTTCTGTCTTTTTATGCCCTTTTGCTTTCTTCATGTATGTTGTTTTTGATGTCATCCCACAACTCATCTCTCTTCAGTCATTGATGTTCAATGCATCAAATCTATTGTTCATTCTCTAAATTCTGGTGGGATATATCCAAGGTCAAATTTTGGCTCTCATGGATTTATTTTAATTTTCTTCAGCTTCAACGTACTTGCGTACAACCAAGTATAGTTCCACAGTCAGTCCCTGGCCTTGTTCTGAGTTATGATATTGAGCTTTTCTATCATTTCTTTCCACACATGTAGTTGTTTGGATTGCTCTGTATTCCTCTGATGAGAACCATGTGTAACTTACTGATTACATTGTTTGAAAAAGGTATTTTTAAAGAATAAGCCATTGGTCTTGCAAGATTTTATCATATACTCTTCGGCATCATTTCTATCACCAAGGCAATATTTATCAACTACTGATGCTTATTCTTTATTTCCAGTTTTTACCTTCACAACACCAGTAATTATCAATACATCTTGATTGTGTATTTGGTCAATTTGGGACTGTAGAATTTGGTTAAAAAAATAAATAAATAACTTCAGTTTCTTCATTTTTATCTTTAGTGGTTGGTGCATAAATTTGAATGATATAGTTTTAAATTGTCTTATTTGTAGGTATTTTACTGCTATTTATAAGTTTTCAATATTATGCTGAACAAATAATCTAAGAACCTAGACTGTATGAAGAAGAATGTGACATCAGAATCGGGGGAAGAGCCATTAACAACCTGTGATACACTGATGACACAATCTTGTTTGCTGAAACTGAAGATGACTTGAAGCCCTTAGTGTTGAAGATCAAAGACTACAGTCTTCAGTATGGATTATACCTCACATAAAGCAAATGAAAATCCTCGCAACAGGACCAATAAGCAACATCAGAATAAGTGGAGAAAAGATTGAAGTTGTCAGGAATTTCATTTGACTCAGGAAATCAGACACCATATTGCACTGGGAAATCTGCTGCAAAAGTCTTCTTTAAAGTGTTATGAAGCAAAGACGTCACTTTGAAGTCTAGGGTGTTCCTGACCCAAGCCATAGTGTTTTCCATCACCTCATATGATTATGAAAGCTGGATGATGAATAAGGAAGACGGAAGAAGAGTTGATGCCTTTGAAATGTGGTGTTGGCAAAAAATACTGAAAACACCATGGTCTACCAGAACAAACAAATCTGTCCTGGAAGAAGTGCAACTATGGTGCTCCATGGAAGCGAGAATGGCCAGATTTCATCTCATCTACTTTGGTCTTGGGAGTTCTGGTGGTGTAGTGTCTAAGGCACTTGACTGCTAACCAGAAGGCTGATGGTTCAAACCACAAGCCTCTCCTCAGAAGGAAGACGGGGCGATCTACTTCCATAGTGATAGTGCCTCTGAAACCCAAGGAGGGGTCACTGTGAGTTGGGGCCAATTCAACGGCATATAAAAACCACAACAACTTTGGTTTTGTTTTCAGAAAGGACCATTCTCTGAAGAAGGATATCATGTTAGGTAAGGTAGAGGGTCAGCTAAGAAGAGGAAGATCCTCAGTGAGCTGGACTGACACAGTGGCTGCCAAGATAAGCTCCAGTATAGCAAGGATTGTGATGATGATGCAGGTCCAGGCAGTGTTTTGTTCTGCTTTACATAAGGTTGCTATGAGTCGGAGTTGACTTGATGGTATCTAACAGCAACAACTTGTAGGTGTATGGCTTTTATCATATCACTGACTGCATTGTACTTTAGGATAGATCTTGAAATGTTCTTTTCGAGGATGAATGCAATTCCCTTCTTCTTCAATTTGTCATTCTCAGCATAGTAGACCATATGATTATCCAATTCAAAATGGCCAATACCAATGCATTTCATCTTACTAATGCCTCAGATATCAATCTTTATGCATTCTATTTCATTTTTGACAACTTCCAATTTTCCTAGATTCATACTTTATACATTCCACATTCTGATTATTAATGGATGTTTGCAGCAGATTCTTTTCATTTTGAATCATGCCACATAAGCAAATGAAGGTCCAGAAAGTTTTATTCTATCCATGCCACCACAGTGGATAGTACATTTTGAATGCCTTCCTACCTCAGGGGCTCATCTTTTAGCACTATATCAAATAAAGTTTCCCTGCTGTTTATAAGGAGCTCTTGTGGTGTAGCACCTAAGACATTTGACTGCTAACCAATTGAATGGCAGTTCAAATCCACTCCTCAGAAGGAAGACTGGGCAATCTACTTCCTTAGAGATATGGCCTCAGAAACCCAAAGAAGGCTTGCTATGAGTCGGATTTGACTAGACATTAGTGAGTTTGTTTATTTGTTTGTTTGGTGTTTATAAGGTTTCAGTGGCCAATTTTTTCAGAGGTGGATCTGCCCATATCCTTCTTCCTAATCTGTCTTAGTCTGGAAGTTCTGCTGAAACCTGTCCACCATGGGTGACCCTGTTAGTATTTGAAATATCAGTGGCATAGTTTCCAGCAAGACAGCAACAAACAAGCCACTAAAGTACAATAAACTGACCAAAGAGTGGTAGGAAAACTGTGGTTAGAAGCTAAAATGTAGGTGAGAATGCCTGAACTATATGTGTGCTATAAGGCTCAAAGGCCTCTTTCTTCCTTGTTAAGAGGAGAACTAACTTTCTCTCCTTTCATACAACACAAGAAAACTTTTATGGATTAAGAATTGTGTAAGTGAACCCCAAAACCAAAGTACTTGATTTGTAAAAATGGCTTCCCAGATCTAAATTAAACTCTAGTTTGAATCAAACAGCTACTTGGCCTTAAAACTGATTTTGCTGCTCTGAGGAGACTATTAAGCTTCTTATAAAGTTTCACTACTTGGAAGCTCAAAAGATCATGGGTCAAGATTTTAGCTTGTGTGAAGAATTCTTTGCTACAGGATGTTTTTTGAGAGTGTTTACAAGGCTTGATCCAAGAAGAATGTCTTGGTCAACATGTCCCAGGAGATGAGGAAACAGAAATGATAATGATAAGCAGGACTGTTGTTGAATGACTCCATTGTAACTTTTAGTCATGTAACCGCTAGTGCCTGTGAGCATGAAGCCATTCGTGTACTCCACTGGATAAAAAACCCTCTCTCTTCCTGCAATTTGGAAGACTATAATACCTTGCTTGGATGATAGTGTGTCTCTTGATTCATGAATCTCTCTCTCTTTCAATAAATCTTTGCTTTCATTTCTAACAGGGTAAATCTAGTGCTTCATTAAAACAGAATAAACAAAGCATGGCTGTCATATATGCCTGATAACATGATAGAACAAAAGCCCAAGAAGTTAACTTGGAAGAGATGGTTCTGTTGTTTCTGTTTAGTTTTGTATTTGCTTTTTCTTATTATTGTTTGCTTGTATGGTTGATTCATTTGACATTTATTTGTACGGTGGATATTTTTTGCTCCAATATCATCCCCTTTATCCCATTTATTTGGCTAAAGTAAATTAGCCGCTAAAATCCAGTGGCTTAAGAAGGTTATAGAGTCCTATATTCTAGCCAGAAGAAGCTGTGGTGTTGCAATAATTATAGCATTCAGATGCTAACCAAAAGTTTGGTGGTTCAAACCCACCAGCTGCTCCACGTAGAAATAAGTTTAATCTGCTTCCATGAAGATTTACAACCTTGAAAACCCTATGGAGCATTTCTATTCCAGGGTTACTATGAACTGGAATCATCTCGATGACAATGGCTTTGGTTTGGGTTATGGTTCTAGACAGCGGATGAGGAAGAGAACATCGTATCCCACAAACAATATACATCAATTCTGTTCATATTCCATTGGAGTAGATTAGTAACATGGTCCCATTTAAATGAACAAGGTACTCTGAAAGGGCAGACACATTTTAGTGACAACTCAGAACTTTGAAAGGTACATACACATTTTTTATGGCCTCATTTTCATACCATATGTGTTTTTAGAAGGTATTCCCAGCACCACATCAGGGGTAGAATATACAACTAGTAACAAAACTAGTCAGGGATTTCATTCCCATGGATACAGACAATGACTCAGGTGTTAAAAACAACATGAAAAGACCTCTTTAGAGCTCCTGGATACAATATGATCTTTATTGCTTTTTGAATGTTAATTTACATGGTGCTGGAGATACTGGAGATACCTTGGAAATAGAATAGAAATTATACATTGGGAGGTAGATCTCAGAAATGAAACAAGATAAACTGAATACAAATGACACATTTTATCCTTGGATCAAGCTACATCTGAGTATGCAAGTTTCATTTGCATGAGCTAAAATTATTTTTCATTTTATTTTAATTCTGTTTCAGTTTGGATATCTGTCATTTGTAACTTTAAACTTCTTAAGTAACAACATTTAATTATTTAATTGAAAACTAAAAATATTTTAGGAAAGAAAGAAGGTATTAAAAGAGACATTAACTAGTATAATAACAATTGATTAAGTATCAGTTGATTTATTAAAAAATGATTACCAAATGGCTGGATTAAGAATTGACTTAACACTTTATTGAACACGTATTGTTTGGCAACATCATGGTACACAGAACGTATACAGTGATGTACAGATAGACAAATAACTATGGCCCTTACAAAGATGGCATAGTGCCTAAGGCATTTGACTGCTAACCAGAAGGCTGGTGGTTCAAACCCATGAGTCACTCCTCTGAAGGAAGATTAGGCAATCTCCTTCCGTAGACATGTTGCCTCAGAAACCTGAGGAGGGGTTACTATGAGTCGAAGTCCACTTGACGACAATGAGTTGTTTTTTTTTTTTTTTTGAGCTTACCAAGATTGCTTATTTATACTACATGTGCTACTGTCTACCTTTTGCTTCTGTTACAGAAATGTCATAAATTGGTGGCTTTAAAGAACAGAAATTTATTTTCTTACAGTTATATTAGAAGTCCAAATTCAGGGCACCAGCTGTAAGGAAATGCTCTCTCTCTATGTTGATGTTGGAGAGGTGTGTGTGTGTATGTGTGTGTGAGTGTGTGGATTCTTATCCTTTCAGCTTCAATAGCCCAGGCATCTCTGGTTACTTGTGACATTCACATGGAATCTATCTCACATCCAATACACCTGTCATCCTATTTCTGCTTATTTCTTCCACTAATCTGCTCTTTTTATAACTCAGAAGTAAGTAGGTTTAGGACACACCCTATACTTTGATGGCCTCATTAACGTAACAAAGATAAACTTATTCCCAAAGGAAATTACATTCACAATGGGTCAGGATTCCAATTTATTTTGTGAGAACATTATTCAATTCATAATGTTTATCAAAAGGCATAGATTTAAATAAGAAATATATATTGATTCAAATGCATCAAATATTGCAAAATTCTTTTAGAAGAAGAAAGTAGCAAGTACGGTAGAGGCATCATTGGAAAGGAACCTCGTGTTGCTCACATGCAAGAAATGTTTTAGTTGCTCTTTTTGTTAGTACTCATTGGAGCATGGGGTAGAAAAGAGAGGGAGCCCTCAAACCAAGTCATCTCTAGCAATAACATTTCCGAACAAATTCACCTTTGCAGCAGTTAATGTGTAGAAAAATAGCTATAGTGGTGCTCTGGTATATGTTCAACAATTGTCTTTCTAAGTGCAGTTCCAATATGACTATTGTCTGATGTCTTAGTCTGATGTATTTCTTTATATTAACAAGTAAAACAAAGGGAAACTAGGAAGGCGCATGTTATAACTTCACTTATTTATCCATAAAGTGAGGGATTTAAAATCATTGTTTTCCAATATGGAAATAATATTGTAAAATTTTTTGTATGATTTACAGCTCATTTTTAAGTATAATCTATATTGTTAATACTGTTAATATGTTTTCCATCCCTTTCTTAGGTCAAGGCATTCAAAAATAAATAAATAGATTATATCCTCATTTTAGACTGTGATGACTACCAGGGTTAATTTCAGCTACCAACATGAGGCATTCAACGCTTCTTTGAGGTAACAAAAATCCTGTCTTCTCCATAATCCAGGAAGTCTCAAATCAGTTAGTGAAAGTATCAAGTCCACATATTAGTCAATAATAAATATTTCAATAAAGCATAAGTTTTTCTCCCCTAGCTCCCAGATAGGACTGGTTACAATAGGTCATTTGTTACCTAGGAAAAGTGAAGTACAAATTCTCTTATTCTTGCTTACCTCCTCCCATACTTAATAGCACCTGTTTCTGACCTACTTAGGGAACACCTTGGTTGACTGGCACCATCATAAAAAGGATTTGTAATCTCTGCACCTAGCAGTTGTCTAAAGGTATTTTTCTCTGTTACGGACACTGGTGGATACCTAACAGCCCCATTACGAATAATCAAATTTCCCATGATAAAAATTACATTTTTTTCTTTCTAGTGCCTGGTCACCCTGGATTAGTTCTGGGTTTTTTGTTTGTTTGTTTGTTTGTTTTGCTTTGTTTTGGCAATATACTCATGGACCTTTATTTTGGGGGTCCCATTCTAAGCTGACTCTCTCTCTCTTATATAGCCCTTCTCTCTGCCATTAAAACAAAACAAACAAACAAAAAAACTGTATCTATTTTTATACCGATAAACTCTGAATAAAACTAACATAGCACTAACTTCCTCAGCACCCATGTTTTCCTAGACAGAAACTAGTCACCTTTACTTAATACTGGGCTCATTGCTGAAAACACATAGCAAGCTCTTCAAGAAGTCTATAGAAGTCCCTTAATTACAATTAGAGATTGAAACGTTAGCTCATCACTTTCCCTTAGGTCATGGGAGTATAACAGTAATTGTTGTTGTTGTTGTTATGTGCCATCGAGTGGGACCCAACTCTTAACGACCCCTCCATGGGTTTCCAAGGCAGTATCCCTAAGGAAGTAGATTGCCCAACCTTTCTTCTGAGGAGTGGCTGGTTGGTTTGAACCGCCAGCCAACTGGTTAGTAGTCAAGTGCCTTAGGCACTATGCTACCAGAGCTCCTATAACAATGATACCAGGGAGTTTTTCCCAAAGAAATCTCTGCATCTTCTATCACTCTCAGTCTCTTGACCCCTTGGTATCCTCACAGTAGTGTGTTCAAAGAAACTTTTAACTCTTTCCCCCACCCCCAAAATTCTTTTAAATTCTACATATGATCCAATATCTCCTTTGGAATGAAGTATCTATTAGATCTTAGTACTTCAAATAAAACTTCCATTATTTTCAAGTTATGACACTACAGATGTGGATAATCTTGGGGTTTTACAAACTACTATCAAAAGATGTTCTCATATATTTTATTCAAGCAAAGGAAAGGAATATATGTATGTATATATGTGTGTGTGTGTGTGTGTGTGTGTATGTGTATGTGTATGTATGTGTGTGTGTGTATATATATATATATATATATATATATATATATATATAACCCTAGGGAAGCTCTGGTAGCATAGTGTCTATGGCACTTGATTCCTACCAGAAGGCTGGCAGTTCAAACCCACCAACCACTCCTCAGAAGGAAGGTTGGACAATTTACTTCTGCAGTGATACTGCCTCGGAAACCCAAGGAGGGTTGCTATGAGTCAGGTCCAACTCGACCACACATAACAACAGCAACATATAACATATATTTATCTATTTACATATATATTACTTGTTCATTATGTTTAAACATTTAAAAAATACAGATAGACAAAAGAAAAGATGACAGTAAATGCACCCACAATCCATCTCCCAAGAAAACCTATTAATAAAAGTATATACAAAAATACATTTCCTTTCATCTTCCTTTTCTAGCACCTGTGTTATTTGACCCATCCTACTTAATTTATACATAGTTGTCATCATATCCTAACAGGACATACAATTATTTATTATTATTTTTTTATAATTTTAATGACAGCATAAATTCTAGTTGGATCCAACTCCACAGCGACCCTCCTTGGGTTTCAGAGGTGACATCACTACAGAAGTAGATTGCCCAACTTTCCTTCTACAGAGTGGCTGGTGGGTTTGAACCCCTCAAACGTCTGGTTAGCAGTCAAGTAGACACTATGCCACCAAAGTGCTCATGTTATTTGACCCCATCCTACTTAATTTATACATTATTGTCATCATATCTTAAAAGGATATACAATTTAAAAAAAAAAAAATTACTGACAACGTAAGTTCTATTCTATGAATATATTAACATTTCCTTGACTACTCCTGTATCATTAGATATTTAGGTGGAATCTGTGTTTCTATAAACTATCCTACCATGAACACATTATATGTGTATCACTTATGCCCATTTATTTCCTTAGAAAATTATACCCCTTTTAATAACCACAATAATATTTCCTCTTTAAGTGTACATTTGCATTTTAATAGGTATTAAGCCTTAAGCCAAAGGCACACATTTCTAAAATAGAAATGAAATTCAGGTAGCACTTAATGGACAAGGGATATATTTGGAGCACTTATTATGCCTTTCTGTTCTTTGAGAAATGTTAGGTAGGAATTAAACAATTGCCTGGGATATTATTATTGTTAGTTGCCAAAGAGCAGATTCTGACTCATGGCAACCCCATATCTACAGAATAGAACTGCACCAGTAGGGTTTTCAAGGCTGTGATCTTTTGGAAGAGATTGCCATGCTTTCCTTTCGAGGCACCTCTGGATTAGTTTGAATCACCAATCTTTCAGTTTGTAGTCCAGCATTTGACTATTTGTGCCCTGCACAAAATCCTCCTCTGTGGTACCTAATCAAGAAGCTGAGTCAAATTACATAGGCTATTCATATGATAAACTGAAAACCAAATCCGTTGCTTTTCAGTCAATCCCTATTCATGGTGAGCCTATGTGTTACAGAGTAGAATTGAGCTCCATGGTTTACACAAACCAAAAAAACAAAACCACTGCTGTTGAGGTAATCCCTACAAATTGTGAATATATAGGGCAGAGTAGAACTGCCACATAGGGGTTCCTGGGCTATAAATCTTTATGGAAGCAAACTGCCACATCTTTTTCCCAAGGAACCACTGATGGATTTGAACTGCTGAACTTTTGGTTATTTTGCTGGCTATTCTAAAACCAAGCACTATTTGTAAAAATACTCATTTGCAGTGACCCACAAAAATTCTAGATGCTTACATAAAGTAGCCCCAGGGATACAGATGAGGAGAGACAACTCAGGGACACCCAAAGCAGCAGGCGGGAAGAGCAGGAGAAAGGGGATTAAAAGCCAGGAAGCAGAGAGAAGAACAATCAGCCGAAGGGATTAGGTGGGGAGAGGAAACTCAGGCCCGCCCAAAGCAGCAGGGCAGGAAAGCAGGAGAAAGGAGATAAAAGCCAGGAAGCCAGACAGAAGAGCAGTAAGCCCCAGGGATAAAGGTGAGGAGAGACAACTCAGGGATGTCCAAAGCAGCAGGCCAAAGAGTAGGAGAAAGGGGATTAAAAGCCAGGAAGCCAGACAGAGGAACAGTCAGCCACAGGGACCCAGGTGGGGGTGATATGAGAGGTCTCCAACAGCAAGACAAACTTGTCTGTTGGTTTGTCCTACTGTGGTGACATGTAGAATTGAGTTTTGAGGCTGAGCCTCTGGTGTTCAAAACCCAGCGAGATGCA
>NW_006921773.1:2376269-2415074 GCF_000298275.1 Orycteropus afer afer | reverse complement strand
ACGAAAGAGGGGGAGGCCTTCAATGAGATGGATTGACACGGTGGCTGCGATAATGGGCTCAAGTATAGCAGGGATTGTGGGGCTGGCGCGGGATCGGGCAGTGTTTCGTTCTGCTGTGCACGGGGTCTCTATGAGTCCGAAACAACTCGATGGCACTTAACAACAACAACAACGTAAAATACATGTAAACTTCTTGCATATGCTAAATTAACAGTATTACTTAGCAGTCTGTCTCTGTACCCCGTTGGTTTAGTCTCCAAGATTGTTTCAAAAATTTCTATCTGCCAGAGGATTATGAGAACAAAAACTAATAGAAAAAAGGAACAAATAGAAATAATATTTTTTTTAAAAAGTTCAGTACATACTCAAGTAAAATCTATAGTTTTTTTTTTTTTTGGCACACTTCTCATGTATTTTATAATTTCATTTCTTTAGTCTGAGAGGATTTCACAAATTTTAAAGAAACAATGGTGTCTTAGAACTGGTGTTTTTCTTGAGTTGCACATTAAGGTGCGTAATTTGCATAATAAATACTATGCACTATTATAAATGGAGGTTAGTGTAAGGAAAGTCAATGCACTAAGGATGTAATTTGCAACCAGCTTTTATCTAAGTTTACCTTATTTACCTTCACATTTGGTAATATAGTATTGAAGATACTTGCTTTAGGACCAAAATGTACTTTTAGAAAGTAATGATCTAGACTGTTCAGTAAAATGCATGAATTTCAAAATGCACTTTATTATCATAGGTTGGAAATTTTAATTTTAGACTTTAAATGTTATGTGTGACATAAATGTAATTATCTTTAAAGTGATTAAATCACATTTCTCCCTTGAGTAAGACTGCTTCCTTATGCAATTGGTAAAAGACAAAGAAATAAATACCAAAACAACAACAAAAATAGAACTCAAATTACATCTTTCTCTAAAATAAATAAGTAAATCTCCTGTGACTTTTGAAGCAAGAGGGAAAAAAATAAGTTTAAGCAACTTGAGAAAACTACTCATGCAGAATATTTAGAGAAGCAGTTGTTTACTCAATAGTTGCCATCACTGTACAAAATCTATTGGCATTAACCTTTAGTAATTTATATTATTGGAGAGAGAGAGGAGGAAAAAAATAGTGATCCTGTGCCTTTAATTTCCCTTTCTGAGCGAGGGAAAGCTGCACACCACTGACAGGCTCACTTGTTCCCGTCTTTAATGTGCAATCTGTTTTCTCCAGCGGAGGGCACTCAGTGTATCACAAACTCAAGCATTAGCACCAACAAGCTCTGAGCATCATCAGTCTCTGGAAAGCCTTCTGAATTAGACAAGGGCTGCCTCTCAGCACAGCTACAAAACACTTTAAACCTGACCAGCTAAATGGATAAACCTAGCCTGCATAGCTTTTAAACTGGGGTCTCATACAGCACAGGAGGCCTACTTGATTCAAGAACTGAAAATCCAGAGGATGAATTGCTCTAACTGGGAATGGCAAAAGCCAGCACAATAAGGAATGCCAGGTATTCTGAAGATTTTTTCCTCTCTCTTTTTACAGAGAAGTTGGTTATCTTCGAGATGGGCTGTAGCTATTTTCCACAGATTGCCAATTACTGCTGATGGGTCTCTGGTGAATTACACAATGGTCCTTAGAGCCTAGAGCCCCCTCTCCACGCACGCACGCACACACACATACACACACACCTTCTTTCTTCCTACCCCCCCATCACAACCGGCGCCAATTTTTTATTAAATATATATGTAAATTTTTTTTTTGCCTGTGCTCTCCGGGGAAGTTTGTATGGAGCTACTAGCTCACATGCGGGATCAGGATGGTGTGAATGACAGCCGCACTGTGACATGAAGGTGGTGGTGGTTTCAGCACAAGAGACCAAATAAGAAGAAAGCTGAGAGAGGGGGGAAACGTTTTTGGATGACAAAGAATGGGTAAGTGAACTTTTATTTCCTTCTTAACAAATCTGGTCCTCTTAGCTTCCTATCCTCAGTCATGGCATTAGCAGATAAAAGACGGGAAAACAGGCAAAGAGAAGCAGCTTCGGAGTTTGCCAGTTGACTTGCTATAGTTGCTATTATAATTTTAGATCATTTTCCCTTTTTTTTTTTTTTTTAATCCTTAAATGCATAACATGGTGTTAAACAGACTCTGGAGAAAGATCTTAAGATCTTTAAGACTGTCTATCTTCTGCCGTATCCAGAGCTTGGGAATTGAGCGTGAGATAAATATTGTGTTTGCTTCTATTTCTTGGCCTTATTAACCATGCCTGTATTTCTGGTTGCTGTCAGGAAGATTGCGAACACTTTATTGCGTGTGTATAGGGGTGAGGTCGTTACTTTATCAGAGGTTGCACAAGGGCTTGTTTTATCTTTGAAGCTGTATCCTGAACAGGGCTTCCAAATTCCCAGCAGTCATTTGACGGTCTTATTTTTTCAAGTGTAACTGCCCGCCCCCCACCGCCTCCCCAATTCTCCTGTCTGGGAGAGCTGGAATGTATTTCAATGAGTCTGTTGCTGGCAAGAGGATTGGGCAAGATCAGGGTTTAAATTAAAAAAAAAAAAAAGAAAGAAATACAACTTAAGTGTTTGAATGGAGAAAAGAAGGTTTTTATATTAGGGGTTTGGCTCATTGCCACTTGGTTAAAAATATGAAGGTTTCAGAAAAAAGAAACTGCAGCACGCGGTGATTTTTTTTTTCCCTCCCACCGCTGAGAAATAATAAATCTACTGTTGACAGAGGTAAGAAGTCTCTTAACATGCAATGACTTGGAAATACAGCATGAGTGCCAATACACTGCAACTCTGCAGCTTTTCTGAAGTTAATGGAGAGAGGGGAGGCAAAAGAAAGTCAGTGAGAAATTTAAGCAGGTCGGGATGGGGAGGAGGAGGAGGAGTCTGCTGTTCCTCTCCTGTTTATCCTGTAAATTTGCAAAAGTAACTGTATTAAAATAACAAGGAGACTAATACTATGCAAGGTTGTTTAGCATTCTATGTAAATGTTTACTAAGAATTTCACATTATTAACTTTGGAGTGTTCTGTGTTGTTAGTAGTCAGGGCTCTTAGCCTGGATATTATTGGTTAGGGGAGGCACAGTATGCTGGTCCTCCTGACTGTTGACAGCATATATGCTTATTAACAAATTGGAGATACCGCAGATTGTTATTAGTCTTCATACTACGCATCATTTGCTGCCCATACTAGCCCCAATGCCATTTTTCAGAGCTCATATAATGCTATTCTATTATGCAATAAATGTACAATTTCAGCCAGGGCAAACTTGGGCTATGTTGACAGCCTGCCTCCTTTGCTAAGTCACAGCTTGTTTGTTCAGCTAGGAAAGATGTACAAGTACTGGCTTTACTAAGTCACATTTTTTTTTTTTTTTTTTTTGCTTACCAGAAGACATTGTACACTTCCTTTTGGTACTGGTGTTCAACACAGTGACTAGACAAATATTATCGTTATTAAAGTGTCAGCTTTAAGTGATAAAAAAGGTTCTGTGCTTTTCCATGCTGCTATACATGTGAACTCCTAAAACTCCACGAAGCTTTTCTTAGTTCTATAGTATTGTGGTGATTTGACAAAAAAGTATTAAATCTAAATCGTAACCATGCAACATTACAGAAAATAATGCTTTAAATGTTGTTTAACATCATGCCTTAAATCAACTATCATCTAATTCCCCTAGATGAAATACCCCTGTTATCTGCAAGCTGAGAGTGATTTATTTTAATAGGTTTACAATTTGCATTTGTCTTCTTTTTAATATTTTAGGTTTCCATTTAATTACGCAGCTGAGAGGCATGAGTGTGGTGCTAGTGCTACTTCCTACACTGCTGCTTGTTATGCTCACAGGGGCTCAGAGAGCTTGCCCAAAGAACTGCAGATGTGATGGCAAAATTGTGTACTGTGAGTCTCATGCTTTCGCAGATATCCCAGAGAACATTTCCGGAGGGTCACAAGGCTTATCATTAAGGTTCAACAGCATTCAGAAACTCAAATCCAATCAGTTTGCCGGCCTTAACCAGCTTATATGGCTTTATCTTGACCATAATTACATTAGCTCAGTGGATGAAGATGCATTTCAAGGGATCCGTAGACTGAAAGAATTAATTCTAAGCTCCAACAAAATTACCTATCTGCACAATAAAACATTTCACCCAGTTCCCAATCTCCGCAATCTGGACCTCTCATACAATAAGCTCCAGACATTGCAATCTGAACAATTTAAAGGCCTTCGGAAACTCATCATTTTGCACTTGAGATCTAACTCGCTAAAGACTGTGCCAATAAGAGTTTTTCAAGACTGTCGAAATCTAGACTTTCTGGATTTGGGTTACAATCGTCTTCGAAGCTTGTCCAGAAATGCATTTGCTGGCCTCTTAAAGTTAAAGGAGCTCCATTTGGAGCACAATCAATTTTCCAAGATCAACTTTGCTCATTTTCCACGTCTCTTCAACCTTCGCTCAATTTACTTACAATGGAACAGGATTCGCTCCATTAGCCAAGGTTTGACATGGACTTGGAGTTCTTTGCATAACTTGGATTTATCAGGGAATGACATCCAAGGAATTGAGCCGGGCACATTTAAATGTCTGCCCAACTTGCAAAAATTGAATTTGGATTCCAACAAGCTTACCAACATCTCACAAGAAACTGTCAATGCATGGATATCATTAATATCCATCACCTTGTCTGGAAATATGTGGGAATGCGGTCGTAGCATTTGTCCTCTATTTTACTGGCTTAAGAATTTCAAAGGAACTAAGGAGAGCACCATGATATGTGCAGGACCTAAGCATATCCAGGGTGAAAAGGTTAGTGATGCCGTGGAAACCTATAATATCTGTTCTGAAGTCCAGGTGGTCAACACAGAAAGATCACACCTAGTGCCCCAAACTCCCCAGAAGCCTCTGATTGTCCCCAAACCTACCTTCTTCAAACCTGATGCCACTCAACCCACCCTTGAAACACCAAGCCCTTCCCCAGGGTTTCAGATTCCTGGCACAGAACAAGAATATGAGCATGTTTCATTTCATAAAATTATTGCAGGGAGCGTGGCTCTCTTTCTCTCTGTGGCCATGATCCTCTTGGTAATATATGTGTCTTGGAAACGCTATCCAGCCAGCATGAAACAACTTCAGCAACACTCTCTTATGAAGAGGCGACGGAAAAAGGCCAGGGAGTCAGAAAGACAAATGAATTCCCCTTTACAGGAGTATTATGTGGACTACAAACCTACAAACTCTGAGACCATGGATATATCAGTTAATGGATCTGGGCCCTGCACATATACCATCTCTGGCTCCAGGGAATGTGAGGTATGAACCATGATCCTCCTAAAAGCATTTCTACTACGGGGGAAGGAGAGGTAAATGTTTGAAGCTCTAGAGGTGTCTCTAATCACTAGAAAGATTAATGACCCTTTTGCTTTTGAGTTTTGCTCAGTGTGAAAGGTTACTTAATTAAATTACAACCACCAGGAAATTGACTTTTTTTTTTAATGGTTGAAACTTGAAGGAAGTTCATTCAAGGATGAGATTAAGTTGGAATAAAGAAAGCACTATGTTAAAACATCTGTTTTTTTTAAAATTTGTATACAGGGGTTGGACTTAAAAACACATATACACATAAAACTCTTTTCATTCTGAAATTTCTGTCTGGTACTTGGTGTTTGATTTTGTAATGCAGTAAAGAAGGAGAGGCCAGTTTAATTTAAAAACAAAGTGAATTTACCAAAATTCTGGATGATAAGAAAGATTTAAACCAAAGAGCAATTTACCCAAGGGTTGATTTTGTTGTAAATTTTTTAGTTTCAATTAAAGCATGCAACAGGGATCTCGCAGGGATAACTGTTTCCGTGTTACTTGCCATTTAGAAATTATACCAGCATAGAGAATGTCAGAGGCCTACTGTGTAATTGTATCAGGCTTTTTAAAATGCCTGCCTGCCGGCCTGCCTGCCTTCCACTCCCCTTCCTTCTTTGCTTCCCTCCCTCCCTCCCTCTCTCCCTTCCTTTTTTTCCTACAATGTTTCTATTTTTTTTCTCTCTCTCTTTTTTTCTTTTTAATACTGGGACATAGACTACTTTTCAAAGTTTTTTTTTTTTTTTTTTTTTCTAAGTGCTGGCTATTTGTATGTAATCGGAATGAAACTTAAAGTCCTTGTTTGGCTTTGTCTCTGGTAATTAAGATCAGGTCATAATGTTGTGGATGATTTAGCAATAATATAATGGCAGGCATAAGAGGAACTATTTGTCAGTGTTGCTGTTATCTTCAGAAGAAATGATGTGTATTGTTGTTAAACTTATCTAAAACTAAGTGATGCAAATATTTATAAATAAAAAGAGAGGTTTGAGTTCTGAGTAGTCTCCCTTACTGTAACAATAACCTCAACTGAAGGCATTTCATGTTATACTATTTTCATTTCCATGAGAATAAGGTTAGCCTCAGTTTCTGATTACTCAAATTTGGAGATGACTTACAAGAACACGTTAATGAATAGAAAAATAGTCGTAGATTCTGAACATGTCAATAAGTAATACTGATTGATGTAAGTTATTCTTTCCTCCGTAAAGTTCATCTTAATGCACCAAGACTGTGAATGCCAAGCAGAGGGGTATCTAGGGCATGGCAGGTACGGAACTTGCCCTCGGTACCACTTGAAAGGGCGGCGCCACTGAGCAGTTTCAGTTTACCTGGTGTGGCCCAACTCCTTCCTCAAGAACAGTAGACATACAGGGGTGGGCATAGAAGGGAGTGAGTGAGGGGGCATTTGCTGCCAGGCACAAGCCCAAGACCAGAGGAGGCACAGAATGACATCCCGAGATGCCACAAATCTGAAAGGCTCCTGGCTGAAGTGGCCAAACAAGATGTGGGAAGGTGTTTCTGCCGATGCTTCTGTCACCATCAGTGTCTATTCATTTTGAGATTGGAAGAGAGGGTGTGCGGTTTAGAGACTGCTCCTGAGTGCTGGATTTGGGGGAGAGGGGCAATTTAGAGCTAACCCTGAGCATTTGTTACCCAGGCTACACTTCTGCTGCCAAAGCCTGCTGCTGGAAGGAACTAGTGAAGAGAGGTTAAGTTCTAGGAAAGTGTTATCTTAGTATCAGATTTTAGTAACTACTGTCTCGAAAGACAGTTTTAATGAGTAAAGATTATATCCTTTTTAATACAAATTATAACAATTGGAAAACATAATTTGCTTTTGACATTATATACTCAAAGCTTTTCACAGACTTAAAGGCAGATGCTAACAAAAATGTTTTCAGACAAATCATTGATTTTGAAAATAATCTCTAACTCAGTACAATTTGGAATATTGAACTGTTCTTCACAGAACTTACTTCTTTTTTTTTTCTATGATTGGAAATAGAAAAAGTAATCCGAGATATTAAATCTCTAAAAAAAAATCCTGTGTAAGCAATTGCCCTTAAAAATTAAAGATAATAAAAAGGTTTTCTATAAAAGTCTAAGAAGGCTTGATGTTTTTATTCCAACTTCACCTTTTACTGTATACGTGAACATTAGTAAAACAAGTTTGTCCTATTTTATTTAGGGGTCTTGTACCTTTTGTGATCCTCTTAAAGTCTACTAGCATGAAAAGAAAAGAGAACTCCACATCAAATCATTCATTTTCTTGTGGCTTTTGAAGTTAGGTAGTTATTTTTATTGAAAACAATCACAAAGCAGGAAGAAGTTGGACACTTAAAGAACTAGTTCTTGAGAATAGTAACTCTAACACATTTTCAGAGATACTAGTTCACAGATTATCCCTTTAAAACCTCTATTAGGAACAAAACTAAAAAGAGAAATAAACATGATTAATGCGTAAAAACATGCAGATTTTAACACAATACATGTTATGTACAGTGCAGTTGAGGGCCATAAAATTGTAGTAGCCTTGTTAGGAATGATAGTATTGGTAAGGAATTAAAAAAAAAAAAAAGCAGCCCTATTGAGGTAAATCAAATTCCTTGTGCCCTAAAAAGTGGGATGTGGTAATGTGTATAGTTAAGATTATGGACTCCACTTGAGAGTATTAGAGGGTGTGATAAGCCTCATTTAAATGAATATTCAGTTTGAACCACAAAAACATAAGCATTTCAGTCCCCCCCCCTTTTTGGCGGGATGTTCAATGTATTATAGTTAGTGGTGGATTGAGAAATGAAGATAGACAAATTATTAAAAATTAGTCTGAAAACTGTAAGTCACACCTACTTTTGTAACACCTGACTGAAATGTTTCCTACTGAGAAATATTTCCTTGGAGAGGACATCTTCCCTATGGAAGCCAAAAGAGGGGTGCGATTTGCTCAATATCATGATTTTTAGAAATAGTAGAGGTATGCTGACTTTTAGCCTGGTGGTTTTTTTTTTTTTTTTTTTTTTTCCATAAAACTTATGTATCTATAACTTAAATAGAATCATTTCATAAAGCTTAAGTGTCTATAACTTAAACAGATTTATAGTATAAAGTTTTCAGATGTTGATTTTTTTTTTTTTACTCAAAACATAGAAATATTCCCAACAAAGCCATAAATGTTTCACTAGAAAACTTAGCACCAAAAACCATTTTTTTAAGATAGTGCCTTGAAGAAAAAAACTCCAATTATTTGAACATTACACTTTTTAACTAATTTTATCTTTAATGATCATACCTTATATACAATTATAATATGAATATTATCTTTCTATTTTAGGAATAAACTAAAAATATTAAGATTCTTATGAGCCACTAGGGAGCTCTGGTGGCACAGTGCCTAAGGCATTTGACTGCTAACCAGAAGGCTGGCAGTTCAAACCCACCAGCCACTCCTCGGAAGGCAGATTGGGTTAGCTACTTCCATAATGATACTGCTTCAGAAACCCAAGGAGGGACCATTATGAGTCATATATGACTCTATGGTAGTGAGTTTGTTTTTTCTGGATTTTTTTTGAGCCACCGCACAAATATAGCATAGAGTTTTCAAATCAAATAATTTTAGCTCTATCTTTACAGGTGCTAATTTTGAAAAGTTTACATGTATATACCATGCTAACAAATTGAGGGAGAATATTATAATACAATGTTCCAAGCAGTAAAAATCTCCCACATCTACAAAAGAGAAGTAAATAGCTATGAATAATTAATATAATAAATGGCACATGTATAAGAGATACATATATCTCAAACATCATACTCTGAGTGGACCAGTGTTCTTGATTGGACTGAATCATATAATTTGTCTGTCATCAATATGTACTCAGAAAAATACTGTAAGTCAAGAGGATATTACTTTGCCTAAAACTGAATGAGATGTTATTAAAAAATAGAATTGCAAATACTTTTAAAAATAGCTTGTGAAACTTTGCATAACATTATCTCATTAAAAATGCATCGGTCATCATGCTACTTTGTTCTGTATTCCAAATTTTTCCTTAAATATACAGAATACAATTTTGAATACTTGGTTCTTCTAGGTCATGTTATTCAACTGAAAACAACAAAGACCTTGATAAAATTTGTCATTGTGCATATAGGGCAAGAGAGAATATTTGTCTTTTAAATTAAAAAAAATAAAATAAGTAAGACCTTAAAAAGAATGAAGTTGTCTCTAATGACTCTACATCCAAAGTGTTTTTAAAGGTTAAGTAATTGAAATACAAACTTAAATTATTCCATAATGCTAATAGTGCTGGTATTAGAAGGGTAGCAAGTAATGGTACAGGTGACAAGATGGGTATATATTTTCAAATATTTGATATTTTGGTTTCACTCTTGAAAATCAACTAAAATACAATGATTGTATTATCAATTTTAGTTTATATTATTTCTTGAGCTGTTATGTAGTGGATAGTATAGATCACTTCCTACATTTTATATTTATATTTATTAGAATATATTAGGCCAAGTTCATTTAAGGGTGATTACTGACTTCTTTCTACACTTTGGAAATTTGTATTTACAGTATACTGAATGGATATCAAGGATATGTTCCAAGGGGATTATAATCCAAATAGCCCAGTATCACTGAAATTCACTGTCATTATACAAATATAACACTGTAGCAAATAAACACTATTTGGATGATTGATTATGAACAATGCTCTATGTCAAAAGATAGTAGTTGAAATACATACTTTGCATATTTACGTAGTATATTTGCTTGTGTATATGTAGATGTGTGTGAGCAAGTCTACATATATGTATATATACACACATACATACACACACATAGACATGCACAGGTAGTCCCCAACTTATGAGTTTGTGTTCTGAGTCCCCAACTTATGAGTTTGTGTTCTGATGACTCTATTGTAAGTCAGTTCTGATTTCATTTTTTTTAATTTTTAATTATTATTGCCACAGCCTACTATATGGTACTGTCTTAAACAGTAAATCATAACATTGAACATCTGTGAGTGAACATATGAGAATGATAATATCAGCAAATTATGTGTTGTAATATTGTATGTAGTACATATCACAAATGAGAAGATGTATGTGAAAAACTAAGAGCTGTTATAAATGCATTTCATCAAAACTTGAATACATCATTAGTCTAGGACTACCTGTATGGAGAATGAGGTAGAATATAAATCTTTTTTTTTCATCAAAATTTATGTCCAAATATTATTTTCATGTTATAATTTGAAATATTAGTGAAAAAAATCTTGGATTATTATTGCCCAGATATGTTAGTCAGACGAATACTTAAAAGAAGATGAATGGTTTATCATCTATAAAAATTACAGGTACTTTATGATCTATGTTGTCACTTTAAAAAATAAATAATTTAGTCAAAATGTGTGTGTCCTACACGTTGCCATTTTGGTGTGACTTTGGGCAAGACACTTTATCTCTCTGTGATCCATCACCAAAATGAGATTATCCACCTAACACAGTATTTCCCAACTTGAAGTATTCCTCAGTTATCAAACTTCGTAAAATCTCAATGGCTAGTCCCATAATGCCATCCCGAAAAATAAATAAATGAATAAATGAATAAATAAATAAATAAATAAATAAGGATTAAACGCCTGAACTACCCATGTCGTCGTTATGTGCCGTCGAGTGGGACCGGGCTTACAGCGATCCCTCCTTGGGTTTCCGAGGCGCTATCACTACTGAAGTAGATTGCTAACCTTCCTTCCGAGGAGTGGCTGGTGGGTTTGAACTGCCAGCCTTCTGGTTAGCAGTCAGATGCCTTAGGCACTATGCCACCAGAACTCCTAAACTACCCATATTCATTAGAATAAAAGAACTTCTTAAAGTGATAAAAATTGGAATACTGAGGCAAGCAACTGACATGATTTCTTTATTCTTGAAAGATAACTGTATCACACACAATTACAAATATGCAAACACATACACATTTGTAAATTATTTATTTTTTTTTCCAAATAATTAGTTATTTTGAAAGTATTTAAAAATATGGTTGCTTTTGAGAAGTTCAATTTTCTGAATCACATTTTTTTTTAAATCTATTCTAGAATATAGTTTTTATCAGCATTTACAAATGGTAGTGGTGAAGACTGAGAGCTTCCAAGAAGGATTGCCATGTCCAATATAGCGAAGATTTTAATCTGAAGACAAATAGTTCAACCCATTCTTCTAGAATTAGCTAATATTAGCATCTCACAGACAAGGTTTTAACAATTGCTTGTTCCTTAAGTCCCCTAGCTGAGGAAACTGACTATGGTTTTAGATTTTGATACATTCCAGTAATCTTCACATGATATAAGATTTTTTTTCTTCTTGAGACTTTTCTATAGTCAATAAAATCTAATCATCCTAGTTCTTTCCAGGAATTACATTTACAGACAGTGTTAAGCTTTAGAAAGTTGCCCAATAATATTAGCACTAAAAGCAAATCAAATTCACTGCCATCAAGTTGGTTCTGATTCATAGCAACCCCCTTTGCGTTTCCAAGGCAGTGAATCTTTACAGAAATAGATTGCCCAGTCTTTCTTCCTCAGAGTGGCTGGCTGGTGGGTTTGAACCCCAATCTTCTGGTTAGCAGTCAAATGCCTTAAGCATTATGCCATCAGCCAAACAAAACTCACTGCCATTGAGCCCATTCCACTCATAGTGACCTCCTTTGGGTTTCTGAGGTGGTAAGTCTTTACAAGTAGATTGCCCAATCTTCCTTCCTCAGACTGTCCAGTGGGTTTGAACTACCAACCTTCTGATTATCAGTCAAATGTTTTAGGCATTGTGCCACCAGACCTCAATATTAGTACTAGAGACTTGGTAACTTTTCTGAATTTTCTTGTCTCACAAGTTTCAGGATCCGCTCCATCAAAGTGAAGGAGTGGCAGCCTGTGTGTCACTAGACACTGGGAGTTTTGAAAAATTGGTGTCTTTGGCCCCAGTGAAAAGCATAAAATTGATGTTGAGTATGTTTTAAAAATTAAAATTGCTTTTTCCAGTACTAGAAGAACCATCATTCACAGGGTCAGTTTAATAAAATCTCAATATGCTTAAAAGGAAAGAGAAATTATAAGGGTATTTTTCTTATGCACACTGAAAGACATTAAAATTTTAAGTACAATTTCAAAAGTATAAGTTTAAAATAAAAATTATAGTATTTCCTATGCTATCAAGACCTTTTTTTTTTTTTTTTTTTAAATAAACAGCTGCAACTATTAAATGTGTACAAAGACTCTCGCTAAGGAGTTTAAAGAATAAAGCATTCACTGTCAAGGAACATTAAAGTCTAAATATATGTAACTATGGGAAATAATTCCTTTAAAGTAAGATATTTGACTTTATGTCAAATCTTATATATTGTAATATTTGTTACCTTATATTTTGAGGATTAAATGACACCAAGACTGATACATGTGAAAGTTTGGAAAAAGTTGTGATCCTATTAAAAAATCAGAAATATCTTATCCAAATATTCTGAGGAAGCCTGGCTAAAAGCAAAGAAATAAACACCCAAGCTAGTTGATACCTGGATACCAAATAAATTAATGCATGCATACATAAAGATTATTATATTTAGCATTATGATTACATGGAATTTAAATATTTTAATATCATATAAATGGTATCCTTAAACATAAATGTCAAATTAACATTGCAATTATATTGCTTTAAACATTTATATACATTTAAGTGTATATATATCACATAAATATTTCTAAAATACTGAAATGTGAATTTCACACAGACAATGGAGCAATATATATTATACTGTTCAATAAATTTGTCCAATTTATAGAGACACCACAAAAGGAAAATGTTTTTGGAGAGTATTAAATAAGGAGTTATAAATACATCAAAATAATTTCTTTTTTTCTGTCATTTTCTCAATATGGTATTGTTTTTTGAATTTGAGGCAGTGTATACCACTATTTCTTAGAAGTTTCTGTTCTCTCCCTTATTACATTTTTTTTTTTTTCATATTTACTGAATTTGTATACTTCAACATTAGGGGTAAAGAGAAAATTATTACATCTAGCAAGAAGGATCATATGTTTCCTTATTTTTTAATGTTTGAAATATAAACTCTTCTAGTGAAAGATAGCAAGGCACTTTTTAATCACTTTGGATTTAAAACAAAGCTGTAAATTGATGAAAGTGTAAATATAATCTCAAAACAATATGTTTATAATTGGAATCTTCAAATCTCATTGAAATAAACACTAAGGGTACATTAATTTTTTAAATAATAATCTTGAATGTTTCAAAGCAGACAAGCTAAGAAGAATGTAGATAGATTGTTTAAGAGAATTTAAAACTCATCTTTTTTTAGTATGTATCAAAATAAGCAAAATTGTTTATCTCCAAACAGGAAAATACATAATTATGAATTGACTCTATTTTGTATACTGTTTAAAGGTGGGAGCAAAAATACATAGGCACTAATTTTGGTATAGCATAGGATACAGAGAAAAAGGAAGAATGCCTGATACTGTTTTATTTTGGAAAGGCAATGCTACTTAACTCATAATTACTGTACATTTTAATTGTAAATGTATAACAATTACTTTACTTCCCTTTCTGAAACTAAATACCATCAGATAATTATTAAAAATCACACTGATTTTATTAAAGCAAACAAGCAAGAAGCAGTTTGGGCTATAAATTTTGTGCTTTGCTTTTTCAATTTCACCTACCCTCAAGTCACATTTTCTGAAACATTTGTTTTTCCCTTTGATCCTGAAGATCTGATACTGGAGATGGTAGAGATTTTTTGTTGTTGTTTAAAAGTGATTTATTTTCTTTAACTGACTCATGTTTTTAAGTTTAAAAATATTATTTGTTTCTTTCATTATAAATGTGATCATAAAGGAATTTCTCTATTAAATGTTTTGATACTGACAATTACAAATTGACAACAACTGGTTTAAATTGTTTCTAGTAGACTTAACAAGAAAAAGAATTAATTATTCCTGAGTTATTTTTAGTATGGTCAGCAGAGATGAAAAATTGATATATTCTCTTGTGTTTATAGTTCTATAAAAATAATAACAGAAAGGTCGGCTTTAAAGTACTTTAGGTTTATGGTCAAACCACAAAATGAACCAATATTGCATTGGTCCAGTGGTTAGATCAAGGGGTGAAGAATAGGTCTCAAAGAGGTGAAACAGAGTCACTTTGCTTCTGTAATGTTGGACAAGTAAATATATATCTGACCTTACTGTGATGCAATTTTTTCATCTGTTGAACTGGGGTAATAACTTTCCAACTAACTTGTAGAAAAGATTAATGAGTTACCATTCAAAAAATATACAGAAGTCTTCCATAAAAATCTTTGCTGTAAATATAAATGATTATTAACTACAACCCTACAATCTACTGAAAAAGTACAAAATACAACGTGGCTGCATTATTTTCATTGTTATTATTAGTTATATTGATGGCTGATGTAGAAACAACTATTATGGTTACCTTTTTATTAATGCAAATAATAAACCTGACCTTTCAGTCCCTTATCTGAGCTATAATTTAGTTTGGTAGCAGACATACCAATTTTTAAACAGTACCGCAGGATTTGTAAAACATTCCCTGGCTGAACATTTTATTCACCTTTCAAGGAAAGGAGCATTTATATTTCTTTTATTGGCACAAACACTAAGGAAGAAATGGACTAGAATCAACTTATAAATTTCCAATCTTGACAAATGTTGTCCTTCAACATTTTCATTTTTGTTACTAAATGTAAGCATTTTTAATTCCCCCAGAAGGATGTTTCAAACAATATATAGAGTGTTCCTTCTAAACTAAGAAGTTATTATGTGATTTCAAGAAGATCTGATATTTCACTACCATCTATAAATATGGAGGACACATTTAATGCTTTGATGTATAGAGTAAGTATTTTGGCCGAGTATGATCTGAATTCTTACTTTTGCAGATAAATATATATGCCATCATACCTATTTGTACATTTAAACTGTAATATATTTTAAAGTAAATTATTTTTAATTCCTCCTGTGGAATACTTCTTATGACACCACTGTGTTTTATGGATACAGATCCTTCATAAGAACAAACAGAAAAAAAGGGTAAAAGTAAAACACTGTCTTTGCTACAGAAAGCAACAGTTGTTTTCTTTGTGATTAGGAGGGCAAACTCATTCCAATGTGAGTATTCTGCCAGTTGTTGAGTCCATCTACTCCATTCTAGAACTGGAGAGCCAGCCACAGGATGGACTAAAATAAGAAGGCTGCTAAACTCACTGCGAAAACACCATTGATCACCTCATCTCCATAAACCACTACTCTGACTAGTGGACCACAATGACATTTTTGGGGGTCTACAATTTAGGAGCTCTGGTAGCATAGTGCCTAAGGCACTTGACTGCTCACCAGAAGGCTGGCGGTTCAAACCCACAAGCCACTCCTCGGAAGGAAGGTTGGGCAATCCTACTTCCGTAGTGATACTGCCTCGGAAACCCAAGGAGGGGTCGCCTATGAGTCGGGGCCGACTTGACGGCAAACAACAACAACAACAACGAATTAGTGCCAGTTCATAGCTAGCAATCCCTCCAAAGTTTAGTTATTTCCATTTTCCCATATGTAGAGGCCCTGTTAAATGACTTGGGGGAAGGGTGGGAGAAAGATAACAGTATACATTTTTGGCAGTGCAGCAGAGTCCTCTCCTTCATTCAAGGGTTTCTGGGTCTGTAATCTGACTCAAGTATAAGATTTGACTTTGGAACTGACTCTTTGATTTTTGTGATTCAAGTAAAACTTCAATTCATTTGATCTAAAACTCTTCTCCTTAAATTGTGTACAAATTTAGTAGATCTCTCATCTCTTTTATTTCTGTTGTTGTTGTTGTTATGTGCCGTCGAGTCAGCCCTGACTCATAGTGACCCCTCCTTGGGTTTTCGAGGCAGTATCACTACAGAAGTAGGATTGCCCAACCTTACTTCCGAGGAGTGGCTTTTACTTCTAGGGACACTAATATCAACTAGCCAACTCTGTAAGTCTCTGCAAGGCAAGTCAAACAATTCTAATTGCGTCTTTGACTCCACTTCCATTATGTTAATCAGACCCACCTTTACTTTGGTGATTAGTGCCAATACTACTACTCTGGGATCTAATTATCTTCAGTGCATTTAAGGATCACAGTTTGATGGTAGCTCTTCTTATTCCAATGTCTTACCTTCAGGATAAAGCCATCCTGCACCCATGAGCCCAGACATTTCTTTACTAAATCTCTTTCTTACCCAGTTTCTTCCATCTTCTTACTGTATGTCTTGCAGTACTCAAAGCAGAATTTCTTTATTTTATTATTATTATTATTATTGAGAAGCATTGCTTAGATACCAATCTTGAAACCATTGTAATATGGGAAAACATAAAATATAAATGTAAAAATGTAATATTTTGTAAATTTTAAACCCTTTGGATAACAACAATCCCTTAATCCCTTTGGAAGACAACAATAAATTGTCTTTTCTCAAATGACGTGAGGATAAAAGATGATTTTAAATTAATATTACAACTGTTAACCCCTTTAATTTGGGCATTATATCTTCCTTTAGAAGTTGTATAAAATTCTCTACCCAAACATGAATATTAACATAATCCTGAGGATAGAAAACACTAGCATCTATTATTTTTCTCATTACATTTCTTACTGAAAATTTACTGAAACAGAGTGATTAATTATATAAACAAATATACTATTTTATTATGTAGTGATATCCAAGTATTTCTATTATACTGATATTAAAAATTAGAGGATAAAAGCTACTCTGCAATATGAATAAGAATACTTTTGTGGGTTGACCTGGTGCATTTTGTTTATTTTTAAATTATAAAGATAATGGACACTTCTTTAGCAAATGTTGAAAAATGAGGTAATATATGAAGATAAAGTAATTATCAAAAAATTCCACTAAGCAGAATTAATACTTGGAAAATTTTGATAAATTCACTTCTATCATATGCACAGGTATATACATGTGAGTGTGTGTATTTAAGCATTACTTTGATATTACAAAGTATATGTAAAGATCTTTATACTATTATTTAAAGTTCATTTGATGTAATGGAGTCTATTTTACAATGTGTTTTCTTGAATTTATATCCCTAAGATATGTTATAGTTTGTTTAAGGTATCCTTTCTTAGTGGACAATTATGATGCTCCATCTTTGTGTTATAAATATTCTTTAAATGACCTTAGCAAGATACATTCCTCAAGAGAAAAATATATGATTCCATGAAACATTTAATCTTCTTAACACTTATTATCAAATTACTCTCTCTAAAATATACACCTATTTATTGAACCATAGGTATTGTATATACATTTCTGTTTTCACATATATATAAACAGCTTTTTAAAAAAAGTTGGAATGTAGTATTTTTAGTTTAATCTTATATCTTCAATTTAATGAGGAAGACTTTTCTTTCTTTTAGTGTATTTTGTATAATGAACATTTCTTATTTTGAGATGTAGTATATGACCAAACAATATGTTCAATGTGAGTAATAGTTTTTACTATTATTTTTGTATATGGCTTTTATTTTAAAAAGATTTACATTTCCTGGGTATCACTAAACATGTGCCATGATTTGATCATTTCCCTTATAGCTTATTTTTACATTAAATTCTTTATTTAAAACATTCTTCAGCAGACCATGTGGAATACAGAAATAACTTTATTTTCCTACTAACGAATTACAATTTAGTAAGTCATGTACTATGATTTAATAAATAATGCAAAATATTTATATCTTTGAGTCACTTTTATGCTTTCTATAGTCTCTATACAGGTTCACTATTTTTTGCATCATAATCATAGTTTATTGTTTTTATCATTTTATAGTTTGGTTTATTGTATATAAATAAGTTTCTTTACTATTACCAATAAATTGAACATATTTTAAAATGTAGCATTTTTTTCTTTTTACTATTTTTATTTTAAATAAATCTTAGGCACTCTTTTTCTGAATATGATATTATGATATTTTCACTGAGATTATATAAATATATTAATTAGTTTGAAAATTATTGACATCTCTACAGTACACAAAAGAAAATGTCAAGGAGGGTGCAAAAATAGAATAGAGCTCCATTTATGTAACTCCTTTCATATGTCCCCATAAAGATGAGTTGATTTGCTTTATTTATTAATTCTAGTACATATATTAGAATTTATATATGTGTGTGTATGTGTGTATATATATGTGTGTGTGTGTGTATATGTGTGTGTGTGTATATATACATATACACACACACACTATATATATTAGTACCAACATTTTGGCTATCCTCTTAAATTCTAGTATGTTAATTCTATTGACATTTCTAACTTGAAAATAATTTTATAAAAAAAAATAAAATTATATGGTGGCATAGCACCTAAGGCATTTGACTGCTAACCAGAAGGCTGGGAGTCAAACCACCATCCACTACTCAGAAGGAAGATTGGGCAATCTGCTTCAGTAGAGATATCCCCTGGGAAACCCAAGGAGGGGTGGCTATGAGTTGGATTTGACTCAATGGCAGTGAGTTTTTTTTTTTTTTTTTTTTTTTTTTGTTTGTAGGAATTACATCTGTTATTTATTCAATTTTCTATATTAAATTGACTAAGACTTCTAGAATAATATTAAATAATTTTAGAAATTAGAAGAAATATTTTTTTTGTTCCAGACTTTAATGAGAATGTCTCATTATTTTTGTCCATGTTATCGTTCTATTTATTCACTCAACAAAATTTTGTTTGTAGGAAATAATTTTTAAACACAGGACTTGAAGCTATGTTTACAATAGTGAATACAACAGTTTGTTTTAGTTAAAATGTACCTTATCAGGATGAATGATTTTACCAAATGACTTTTTGATGTTTTGTCTTAATTTTTTGGTGCATGATACTTCCTCTTCCCACACACACATATTTCGATTATTAATATTATTAATCACATATTTGTATTTTCTAACAGTAAGTATAATTTGCATTTCTAGACTAAATAATGATTGTTTCTTTCACAGAAGGATATGATAGTATTTCCCACATAAGCTATGATTGAGTTAAATTTTGTTTCACTTGTATTTTTTAATCTTTCTTAATGAACTGGTTCAATGTTATGCCATCTCTATAAGTTGAGTTTTATGTAACAATCCATCTTTTTCTAGCTCTGACATAGAAAAAATAGCTTGGGAATTACCTTCTTAAAATTTGTACAATGTCCATCAAAAACTGCCTTTTTTAATAGAGCTCCTCTATTGTTGCCGTCAAGTTGGACCCAACTCATAGTGACCCCTCCTATATAGCACTGTGAGAAGATTACGTTTTATCTACAATTGTTTGGATTGTTGACCTTGAATCAGAATATTAAATAATGCTTTCATAGAAATACCCATTTCTTTGAAAATTAGCATATCTTATATTTATTTTATGTGGTAATTATTTTTATTTAAACATCTACTCTAGTCATGTATTTGTCCATTCAACTAGTAGGAACCACTTTTCTAGAAACTCTGAATGAGGCAGATGTGTTTCTTTTGCCCATTTTATTTATAATACAGCATAATATCTTACATTATCACATTAATTCCTTTTCTTAAAAATGCGAATTCCTTAAGAATGCAAAATTCCTTTATTTTTATTGTTATATTTTACTTTTCTTATATTTGTTTGTAATTGCTAACAATTTTCTGTCTTGTTTTACTTTATGAACTTTAGAATAAAATTCAAATTGAAGGGAAATAGTAACTCACTGTTTTATTCCCAAGATACAACTTACATATTCCCAGATGGATCTTTCCACTAATGCTATCTGATACTCTAAGTAATTTTACTTCATTGGTTATCTTTTCAATTTCTTGCAGAGACCAAATATATATATATATATATTTTTTAATTTGATCAGAGATCTTCATTTTTTTTTTTCAGTATATGTCCAATAATAAATATACTTATTTTTTCAGGCCATATTCTCTGTATTGCTACTATTCATTCTGGCATTGTAGCACTAAAGTATCCAGAAAAGATATGGACACATCTGTGTACCAATAAAACTTTATTTAAATAAAGAGTAGGCTTGTTTTGAATCATGGTTAATCTAGATAATACTCATAAAGTTTTAAATATGCCTAAATCTTATCCCTCAAAAAACAAACACTATAGTAGCTCCTCCTAACCCCAAGTCTTCCTCTACCATGGACTTTCTTGCCCATGCACTTCAGAAAACCTTTTGCCAAAAGATACTACCCTTGTTTCCTTTTCTTTGACTCTCACTCATTTTTTCTACCCATCACAATTTATCATGGGAGTCTGCTAAGCCTTTGAAGCACCTCTTGCTCAACACCTCATTGAGTTCAATATCATTAAATCTGATGCATGTCTTTTATTCTTTATATTACTTTGATATGTGAATAACATTCAATGCTGGGTCTTTTCTTCCATTTCCAAGTATTCTCCCCTTAGACTTCTATCCATAGGCCACTACCTTCTTCATTTTAGGACATTCCTTTTCCATATAATTTGTAGGATCAAATTCTTTTATCTAGGGATCTTATTTTCCTCATGGATGCATCCTTTGACTCACTTTTTATCTCACTATATACTTTCTCTGATGATCTAATTTACAGATACCATTAAATTACCACTTATTTACTGAAGATAAAGAAGTTGTTCTTCTGTCTCTTGACCTCTTCTCTCAGTTCCAAATATATAGTTTCCTCTTTGACATCTAAATTCAAATTCTAAGAGAAATAACTAATTTCTCTTTCTCTTGTAGTCTTTCCTGTCGAGAATGAAGCTATCTCTGCAAGTTAGAATCATAGGAATCACCCTTTACCCTATCCTCACAATGACACTTCCTAATCAGTGCATCATGAAGTTCTGTTGATTTTACCTCCTAAATACCTATTAAATCCTCTCATATCTCTCCATCATCATTAATATTTACCCTAGTGTCCTCTCTTATTGTTGTTGTTGTGTGCCATGGAGTCGGCCCCAACTCATAGCAACTCCTCCTTGAGTTGCCGAGGCAGTATCACTGTGGAAGTAGATTGCAAAACCTTCCTTCTGAGGAGTGGCTGGTGGGTTTGAACCACGAGCCTTCTGGTTAGCAGTCAAGTGCCTTAGGAACTATGCTACCAGAGCTCCTAGTGTCCTCTCTAGTCTCCCTAATCCCATTTTTGTCTTATTAGATTTATTTTCTATCCTCCAAACACATGAATTTTTTCAAAACCAAAGCTATTCATGTCAGTCTCCTCCTTTATTTAAAGCAAGTTAATGAGATCACATTATTCTCAGGATAAAAACTAAAGTACCTAATATGGCCTAAAAACCCTGAATCACCTGGCTCTGTATTCATTGATTCTCCTTATCCCAAACTCCCCTTATTCTCAAACCTCCATCTAACGGCACCTGTACACTCTTCACTGGCTTCCTTTTCATTCCCCTTTATTTGTCATGCTCTCTCCTTTTACAACATAAACGCAACCCTAGAATGTTACACAGGAGGGTCTAGGCAAATCAAAGATACATGGCTACTTATAGGCAACAGTTCAAATCTACCCAGAAATCCCTCAGAAGAAATGGCTGGCAATCTACTTCTGAAAGATCAGAGCCATTGAAAACCCTAGGTAGCACAGTTCTGCGTTAACACACATGGGATCTCCATGAGTTAGAATTGATTTTAATGGCAACTACACACCTCCATCTAGTTAATTCTCATACACTACTTCCTCAGGAAGCCATTTCTGAAATCCTCGTATGGTCAAATCACATTGGTTTATTCTTGCTCACTGCCATCTAAATACAGTTAAACCTCTGAGAGCCAGAACTTGATGGGACTGCCTTGTATTTCCAGGTCTCACAAGTTTTCCACCTTTGACAGTGTGCAGTCTTAACACATTTCTTTTGTCCTGTATTAGTGGAAAATATTTTAATTTTCCTTCTCTGACAGGATTCCGTCTTAGCCAGGTTCCAGCTGTCACAAGTTTTACTTTATCTCATAGGATATGTACTCCAATTTATATTATCCCTTTAGTTCTACAATGATTTCATAAATGCCTATCAATTATACTAAAATCTATCAATGAGAAGGTAATGTATGACTGTTTTTGTTTGATTTATATATCCTATGCTTCACTCCATGTTCTGTATGTAATAGGTGCTTAATAAATGTTTACAGAAAGAATAAATGAATTCATTCCTAATCTTTACTTCTCTTCTTTATATTCTGTCCCTTTAAAAAAATGATTATCTTCATTTTTTGGCCTTCACTTCTTAATAAATTTTTACCCGAAAAGATTGCCAATTTTATTTCATTAATTAAAATTTAAATCTGTAGCTTCATTTTGTTATTGTTGTTGTTAGTTGCCATCAAGTCGATTCTGAATCATGATGACCCCATGTGTGCAGAAAAGAACTGCTCCTTAGGGTTTTGAGGGTTATGACTTTCCAGAGAAGATCACCAAGTCTGTCTTCCAAAGTGCCCCTGAGTAAGTTGGAACCACCAATGTTTCAATTAGTAGCCAAGGGCTTACATATTTGAACCATCCAGGGTTCCCATAGATTAAATTTGCCTATTTTGGTGTAGCACCTTTTGGTATATACATTGTTATCATGGACTTTTAAAAATTCATGTGTTATTTTATTTTATAAGTTTATATTTAAATGAGTAAGTACATATAAACAAAAAAATATATCTTTATATAACTTCTATTCCCATTTTCCTATATATATATATATATATATATTTATTATTTATTACACAAATAAAATGAAGATAAATTGTAATCTGCTATTTTTATTTACTCTATGGTAAACATATTTATACATGACTAAGCATATATCTATAGCTCTGGTGGTGCAGTGTTTAAGTACTCATCTGCTAATGAAAAGATCTGCATTTTGAACCCACCAGCTGCTCCACAGGAGAAAGATGTGGCAGTGGCAGTCTGTTTCCAGAAAGATTTACAGCTTTTGAAACCCTATGGAGCCGTTCGACTCTGTCCAATAAGTTCACTGTAGTCAGAATCAACTCGACAGCAATGGGCTAAGCCTTCATCTACAACATAATTTTAGTTATGGGATAAAATTTACTGCATATGAGTTATGGTCCTATGTTGGGTGTTGTTTCAATATTTTTTGGAATGAAACATGCTTAAGATGAATATTCTTATACTTATTTCTGCTCAAATATAATTAATATTTAACAATGTGTATTGAATTTTATTTCATCTTCTTTTGAACATTTTTAATTTTGAACAATTTACATAAAATATGACTTTGTTGCTCTTTAATATTCACCACTTTAACTACTAATGATATATACATTTTCTTAATATTTGTTTGGCATTTATCTTGCTTACTTTATAAATTCTGTGTTCATTTGCTCTATCTGTTCACAATCTGCTATTGACTTATTATTTTCGAAAATACTTTATTAATCCTGCTTTTATGTCATAGATTTTTTTTATTTCTCAGCTGTCATTTGCCTTTTAATTATTTTAGATGGATATTTGATTGTATACTTTAACAGTTAATTTTATGTATTTAAATTAATCTATGTATTCTTTTATTGCTTCTGCTTTTTATTGTAATACTCCAAAGAGTATCTCCAGCAAATATTAAATAAACATTCACTTCTGTTTTCTCCTAAAACTTCTATGGCTTTATTTTTTGCATGCAAAAATTTAACTGGCTCTAACTTTTCATTGACAATTTTTTTCCAACTCATTTGTTATTTAAACATTCTTTATTCACAGCTATGAAATGACATATTTGTTAACTTATAAATCATTAAATATTTATATATACATATATTAAACATCATATACACATATGTGTATTATATATATGTAGTATGCATTTATATACACACACATACACATACACACACACATAAATACATATTTTGAATTAAGCTTTTTAATTTTGGTTGTGCTTTTTCTATCCTGCTCGATAATCTCTTAGGTTAAATTACCTTCATTATTCTTATTTTAAGATAGTTTGGGCATTTATAACAACAGAAAATAGAAAAGAATGAAAGATATTTGAATTATTTTTAGCCAGCTTTTTCTGGATATTATCTGTGCATGTATTAATAAGCACATTTTTCTTCTTAAATAATATATTAATTGTACTCTTCTGAATTATGTTTGTATGTTTTTGGATTTGTTTGCATACTATATATTGAACATTTTCCTGTGATAGTAAATAATGATCTACTTCTTTGTTTTTAATTTATCAATATGATGCCTAGTGGTAGACAAGTTAGCTATTTGTGGATATTGAGATAGACCTTAGAATTATTATGTCAATATTTTAATAAAATATCTTTGAGAATTTTTTGTAATTGTGTTTTTTTTTGTATAACATGGGGTGGGTTACTATCTTTTAGATATGAATTATTTTATCTTTAGAGATGAAAAATCTACATATTTATGTTAATATTTATGAATAAAGCATACAGTAAAATGCTACAATATTCTTCATCCAACCAAAAACCAAAGCCATTGCTATAGAGTTAATTCTGACTTATAGTGACCCCGATTGGTTTTCCAAGGCTCTAAATCTTTACAGAAGTAGATTGCCTCATGTTCCTTCCACGCAGCAGCTGGTGGGTTTGAACCACTGACTCTCTGGTTATCAGCCAAAAGCCTTACCCACTATGTCATCAGAGCTCTTTCACAAAATTCTGCATATAGAAAAAAATATATTTTTTAATATATTAAATTACTTTGTTAATAATATCAATATAATGAGTTTTTCTTTTTAAACATTTTCTATTTCTTTTTTGTTGTTTTGTTTTTGCTGGAACATAATGTGGCTTTTGTATGTGTGTGCCATTGTTATTATTATTCCTATTACATATTAAGGTGTTCTGCTGCTAATCAAAAAGGTTGGCAGTTGGAACCTACCAGCCATTCCAGAAGGCAGCTGCTTCTGTAAAGATTTAAAGCTTTGGAAACCCTATGGAACAATTCTACTCTGTCCTACAGGGTTGCTATGAGTTGGAATCGGTTGGATGGCAGGATTTTTTTTTTTTTTTTTTTCATATCACAGCTAGGATCTCTATCATACTAGCATATTAATTCTAATTGAGTTTCAATTTATTATCTTTGGTATAATATTACATTCTTTATTGTATTCACAATATCCCACCCCTTAGTTGTTAAAAGTTCACATTCTTTATTTTATTTTGCTTAATTTTATGTTCTTCTTTTAAGCAATCTTGTCCAAAGTGATTCTGATCAGTTAGGAAGGTCTGAGGGAACCTCCACCTCACCATTTCTCACATCCACATTTTTGAGGAGGAAATGCATCTACTGGGGATAGTTTGGACCAGGAACATGAAGGAGTGTTTGATAATGCACAAAGGCTGATAATGCAGAAAGACTCATCTCTTTGGGTTCCCCCTCCTTTTAATCATGTTCCTACTAGAAGAGAATGCAATAAGGTGGTTGAAGAGCAATCTTCAGCTTGGGAGTGTTTTCATCCTGGAGGAATAGATTGGACGAGCTGCTTGAAGCTATCACGAGAAATACCATTTCCTTCATCTGTTTTCTTTTGTTGTGTTTTGAATTCCGCTTCCTCTAGAGCATCTACTCTTTTCAGTGGAAAGAACAAGAAAGCCAAAATAATAAGTATATGAATTTGGAGATAAAAAATTAAGAAGATAGTTTGTTTAAATTTAAATTTTATCACAGTTTGCATTTAATCAAACTTAAACCAAGTCATAAGCCTTTGGGAGCAAGAGAGGTAGGTAACAGGTTTACATGAAGCAGCGTGTATAAATCAATAAAGATTAGGAATTATTGGGGACTAGAGAAATTTAGAGCTGCCAGTTAAAATTTCAAAACTGTGTTAGTCAAATAAAATATATTTGGAACAAATTTCTTCTATGGATTTCTATTTTGAGTTACTGACATTGGTCTTTAAAGGATTCAGGCAATTTTTGTGATTCACATGTTCTCCACTGCACCTTACCAAACTAGAGTTAGGAACTAAAACTATGGTATAACTAGAAAGCCAACAAAGTTTTTTTTAAGATTATTTATATCCATCATCCCTTTATCTCTTTGCATCACGGAGGCAATATTAGCCTCTCCCATAGCCGGAGAGGCTCAGGAAAGTGTGTAGAGAAATGAGGCCAAAGAAAATTCCCTCTAAAATTTACAAATGTCCAAGAAGTCGAGTTCCTATGGATATATTTACATGCAAAAAGTATAACTCCTGAGGTACAAAATGAACTCATACTGGGTTTTGCAAACTCAGCATCATTCTTATTTTAAGCCAAGGAATTCTTTGTTGGATGTGGGGTTATGGCTTTGCTTGTTTGCTCATTAGATGTATAGAAAGGGAAGAGACATTAGACACTCTACTCAGTTGAACATTAGAAGTCCTGAAAAGCAAGACTCAAAGGAAAAACAAGAGAGCAAATAAAAGTATTCAAACACATCATTTGAAATGTGTAGGAGGAAACTAGCTTCAGGGAGAATTTAGGGACTGGCAGAGACACTTTGGTAATTTTCTACAATCTCCAAGAAGATAGTTTTTCAGATGACATGCTCTATTGGAGGAAGCAATTTTCATGGATGGTAGAATTTTCTCCTATTATATGGGAGAGATATGGTTAAACTCTTGATGAAAGATATTTTCCAATTGAGTTTGAGGCTCACAGGTAATAAATTCTGAACAAATGCCATAGAATGACTGATATTGTGTAGAAGCTGAAATTAAAAAGAAAAAATATATATTTTTTTCTTTTTTCTTTAGAGACACTCTGGAATCAAAAAGACCTGTCTTCAAGCACTAGTTCTGCTGTGTTTAGCTCTGGGTTTGTGGACAGTCTGGATAAATTATATGAACCTATTTTATTACTTAGAAAGTAATCATACTATTTGTACCTTTATGGTGATATGAACACATCATGAAGTCATGTAGTAAATGTTATAGCGTCCGGCACATAATGAGTACTCTTAATAAATATAACATGTTACAGCTATTTATTGTGATATTATTATTCTGTTTGTAATATCCTACTTGTTTCTCCAGATAGCACTAATTTTTGTTATGTTTGTACTGTCATCAGCAATGTGAGCCCAAAATAGAATATGTGATGTGATTCTGGAATACAGTAATATCTGAGATAAATAATAATTTATATAATTCCATATATATATTTACATATAAAGGCATATATATGTATTCATATGTGTACATGTGTATGACTATATATATGTATATGTGTGCTTGTGTGTGTGTAGGTAAACATAGCTATAGAACTGAAATTCTTTTATTTTTATTTTCTTGACTCAGTGAAGCTATAGAAAGATATGACAAGAAAAAGACTTAAGGTTTAGATTCACCACGGAGTGGAAAAACTATCCACTATGCAAAAAGTTGAAGCAGTACTTAAAGGACAATTCTAAGTCACAAAATGCCTATATTAGAAAACAAGAAGTCTTAAGTCAATGACCTTAGATTGTATCATAATGATCTAGAAAAAAAGAGGAGCAAATCACACAAAACGTAAGCAACACAATTAATAAAAACCAAAGTTAAAATAAGTCAAAAGAACACAGTAAAACAATAAAGAAAATCAATAAAACTGAAAGCTGAATCATTGTGAAAAACAATACAATTGATAAAAACTCAATAAAAATAAAAGAGAGAGAGAGAGAGGGAGAGACTAGGCAAATTACCAGTATTAGGAATAAAAAAGTTGAAATCAAAAATGATTCTAAACATATTAAAAATATAATAAGGAACTCTGTTTTGCAAATTAATTTGGCACCTTAACATAATTTATAAACTGCTTGAAAGACATCAACTACTGAAGTCCATTCAAAGAGAAATAGATACCTAAGAGCTTTATGGAGAAGAAATAGATAATTTGAAAACAAATTAAATATGTAATTAAAAAATCTTCCCACAAAGAAAGCAGCAATCTGAGATGGCATAACAGATGAATTCTATCACATATTGAACAAATTCTTACAGAAAATTGAAGAGGAAGGTAGCTGTTCCAAGTCATTCTGTGAGGGTCATAATTACACTGACACCAATGCCACTAAAGTCGTTATAAGAAAAGAATACAACAGGCCAAATATACTTCAGGGAGCTCTGGTAGCATAGTGGCTAAGACACTTGCCTGCTAACCAGACGGCTGGCTGTTCAAACCCACCAGCCACTCCTCGCAAGGAAGGTTGGGCAATCCTACTTCCGTAGTGATGTTGTTGTTGTTGTTATGTGCCGTCGAGTCAGCCCTGACTCATAGCTCGACGGCATTGGGTTTCCACAACAACATCACTACGGAGGGAGGATTGCCCAACCTTCCTTGCGAGGAGTGGCTGGTGGGTTTGAACCGCCAGCCTTCTGGGTAGCAGTCAAGTGCCTTAGCCACTATGCTACCAGAGCTCCCTCCGTAGTGATACTGCCTTGGAAACCCAAGGAGGGGTCGCTATGAGTCGGGTTTGACTCGACGGCACATAACAAAAACAACAAATATACTTCATGAACATTTGTGCAAAAATTCCATACAGATCTTAGCAAATTGTATGTAAGAATATTTAATCATGACTAAGAAAGTTTTAAGAGCTCTGGTAGCCTAGTGCCTAAGGCACTTGACTACTAACCAGAAGGTTGGCGGTTCAAACCCACCAGCCACTCCTCAGAAGGAAGATGGGGCAATCTACTTCCGTGGTGAGAGTGCCTCGGAAACCCAAGGTTGCTATGAGTCAGATCCGACTCATGGCACATAACAACAACAACAAGAAAATTTTATCCCAGGAATGAAAATTTGGTCAAGCAAACAAACAAATGATTCCCATACAGTTGATTATGACTAACAGCAAATTTATAGAACAGAGTAGAAATGCCTATAGGGATTACAAGGATTTACAAAAGCAGACAGACCAATCTTTCTGCCACATAACAGGTTTCAAACTGTTAGCAGCCAAGCAGTTAACCACTATGCCACCAGCACTCCTAAAAATGGGCATACATCCAAAATTCAATAAATGTATTTCTTTAATCATATAAATGATCTATAATCATCTCAGTGCACATAGGTAAAGCATTTGGAAATATCTAACATACGTTACTGATAAAAATTCAGCAAACTAGGAAAATAAGGAAATTTCTTTAACCTTGTAAAGAGTTATCTATGAAAAACCTACAACTTTACCTTACAGTAAAAAATAAATGGTTCCACTTAAAGATTAGTAGCAAGGGAAAGGTGTCTGTTCTCACCACACTATTCAATATTTCCCAGGAGTTTGAGTCAGTGCATTGAAGTAAGAAAAAAGTAGTAAAGGCATCTCTATTGGACAAAAGGAATTAAAACTTTTTATGTATAGATTAATTATGTAGAAAATACAACTTTTTAAAAAAGTTACTAGACTGTTTAGCAAGGTTGCAGGGTACAAGATCATTACACATATTAAAAACAAAGCAAAACAAAACAAAAAAAAACACCTCACTGCCATCTAGTCTATTCTGAATCATAGTGACCCCCTTTGGGTTTCTGAGATAGTTAATCTTTACTGAAGTAGACTGTTCAGTCTTCCTTCCATGGAGTGACTGGTGGGTGTGAACCTCCAACCTTCTGGCTAGCAGTCAAATGTCTTAGGCACTATGAAAAGATCATTATGCTAGAAATAAATTGTATTTTTTTACATATTTAAAAAAAATCAAAAATTGAAATTAAAAAAAATGTCATTTACAATAGCATCTAAAGAAGAAAAGAATTTCTGACAAAGATACAAAAGAAATTCAGGGATGAAGCACACGCTTTTCAACCAATGAAGCTGGAGATTCTTACACAAGCAAAAACAAACATTTCAGTCGATGTATCAATTCAATTATGTGTATCATGAACTTTTGTTAGACAAAGAATTCTTAAATATGAAAATAAAACCATGATTTATAAAAGAACAAACTGACAAATAAGACTTAATCAAAATTAAAAACTATTCTTGAAAGTATGAAATATAAGTCACAAGTTAGCAGAAATGACTGAAAAGAGAGACACTGATCTATCATGAAGAGTGTTGGCAAATGTGGAAGAACTAGAAATTACACTGATGGTACAAGTGTAAAATGGTACAATTGCTTTGGAAAACTTAAAAAGATAAACACCCCTTATCATGTGACCGAGCCATTTTAATTCTAGGTATTTACTCATGATATATGAAAACATATGTCCAAACAAAGACTTGTACATGAATGGACAGAGACAATTTATTGAATATCCAACAACTGGAAAAGAACCCAAAGTATATCCACAGCTTAATAGGGTATGCATACGTTAGACAATACTCGGCAATAAAGAAGAAAACAATATTAATAACACTACAACATAGGTGATGAATTTCATATTTATATTGAATGGAGGAAGGCCACCCTTCAAAAAAGTATATTTCATATAATTCCATTTATATGAAACTCTAGAAAATATTTATTCAACATTAAATTGATAACCTGAATAGCCCTTTATCTATGAAAGAAATTAAATGTGCACTGAAAGACCTCCCAACAAAGAAATTATAGGCCCAATTCTGTAATTGGATGAATTCTATTAAAGTGAAGCAGAGCAGTGGTTTTCTGGGGTCGAAGATGATGAGTAGGAGGAGGATCCCAAAGGAGCACAAAGAAACTTCTAAAGGTGGATAAATTCACAACCTTGACTATGGTATGGTTTCACTGGTGTATACACATAACAAAACTTATCAAATTCTATATTTTGAATATGTGCAGTATATTGTATGTCAAATATACCTCAGCACTGGTGGCACAAAAATTTAAGGGCTCCACTGCTAACTGGAAAGTTGAAAGTTTGAACTCATGCAGTGGGTCCATAAGAGAAAGACCTGGTCGTCTGTTTCTGTGAAGATCGCAGCCACATTGTGTCACACAGGGTAGCTATGCATCAGAACTGATTCAATGGTAACTAACAACAGAAAGCTGTTAAACAAATGAAAAACACTGCCACAAGTCTTGAAAGAGAACCTCTGCCAGGGCTAAACAGAATGACAAGAATGAGTGAGAGGCCATATAGGGATTTGGGGATTTTCTGTGATAGGTCTTTAGTGTAATGTCATTAAGGATTCTCACTTTTGATCCTCTGGTGCTCTCCTTCCTGAGGGGTGCATCATCTCCCTGGTGGTCCATTGGTCTCAGCCTGTAGAATGACTGGGAAAACACACACCACTCCTGTGGAGTGGATTCCAACTCATGGTGACTTTATGTGTTTCAGAGTAGAAATGTGCTCCATAAAGTCTTCAATTACTGTAATGTTTTGGAGGTTTGGTGGTTAAACACTGAGCTGCTAACCAAAAGGACATTGGTTTGAACTCACCAGCCATTCTGTGACAGAAAAACATGGCAACTGCTTCTGCAAAGATTAACCAAAAATGAAACCAAACACATTGCCAACAAATAAATTCCGACTCATAGCAACCACGTAGAATGGAGTAGAACTTCTCCATAGGTTTTCCAAGGCTGTAAATCTTTATGGGAAATTTTTGGAAACCTTACGGAGCAGTTGCACTCTATCCTATAAGATTGCTATGAGTTGGAATCAATTGGATGGCAATGGAGTTTTAATCTTTAAGGAAGTAGATCTCTAGACTTTTCATCTGTGGTGCCTCTGGGTGGACTCTAACTACCAACTTTTAGGTTAATAGCCAAGCACAAACCATTTACACCTCACACAATGACAGAGAACAAAAAACTCACTGCTATCAAGTCAATTCCATTCATAGAGACCCCCATTGGGTTTCCAAGGCAGTAAATCTTTATGGAAATAAATTGCTCCTTACTTCCTTCCATGGAATGCCTGATGGATTTAAACCACCAACCTTCTGGTTAGCAGTCAATTGCCTTAGGCACTGTACCACCAGAGCTCCCCAATGACTGGGAGAGAGATCTAAATATTAGGGAAGTGAAGCAACGACAGCAGTGAGCAGGCACCAGTGAGTATCAGGTAGTAAATTGAACAGGGGTTAACAATAACAACAAAAACACAAATAAAATGAAAAAAGTTTGTTAAAGAAACATGTATCTCTTCATTTTTTAATTTGGTATATTTTTACTCTTTGGAAATCCCTACCCTCATACAGTAATACCTTCCAGATGAGAGAGGCAAAAACTTTACAGGACTGCATTTCTTTGTTAGATAAAATAACAGTAGTTAATTTTAGATATAAATTATTTAAGATATCTAGGAAACTGCCTGCTAACCAGACGGCTGGCGGTTCAAACCCACCAGCCACTCCTCGGAAGGAAGGTTGGGGAATCCTACTTCCGTAGTGATACTGCCTCGGAAACCCAAGGAGGGGTTGCTATGAGTCGGGTTTGACTCGACGGCACATAACAACAACAACAACAACAACAAGAAACACTCTACTCACCCCAGTTAATGATGAGTTTATAAGATCTCCACTCAAATTTTATCACATAGCTATGCTCCAACTATGGGGATGAATTCTATTAACTCATTAATAAGTTAGATTTATTTTACTAGATTATAACTAGATTTCCTAATTCTCAATCATCATTGCTTTATTACCAGAAATTTCATCATGGAATAATACTATAATATATAGCTGAAGTAAATTGACTATAAAATATTGAACATTTTTCATCTATACTCTGTCTTAGTACTTTTTTCTGTCATTTTTATTACCAGAATTAAACTAGTTGTGTTAAATGAATTATAAAGCTTTCTATCATTTCTGAGTTCTGTAACAGTAAATCATATAAATATGAGTACTTATTTCACTGTTGTTATCCTTAAAACTTATGGGGTCTTGTGTCATTTGGGGGAAGATATATTTCTTAAATGATATTTATTTTATTTCTGTAACTGTGGATTGATTTAAGTAGTCTTGCTCTTCATAAACAGATTTGAGTATTTCTATATTTGTAGAAATTAAGTAATTGAAATATTTTCTAGCTGATTTGCAAAGTAGTATAAGTAGAAATTTTAAATTTTAAAATAAAACTAAGTGATGGACAGTATATCTACAGTTTCATAATCAATTTCCTTTTCTGTGGCCTTAACTCCTTTCTTACATAATGATGTCTCCTGTACATAGGCCTTCTTTCTTGATTTTGCTTTGAAGAGGTTTGCATATTTTTATCATTGTTTCAAAAAATAGCCTTAAGATATATTTATCAAATATACTGATTTGTTCTCTGATTACTGATCACTTAATATTTCTGTTTCTGTATTTATTAATTTGTTGTTATTGTCGTTAGATGCCATCAAGTCATCTGATGCATAGGTGCCCTGTGAACAACACAAACACTGCTCAGCCCTGCGGCATCCTTATAATCTTAACATGCTTCATTGCAGCCATGGTTTCAATCCATCTCTTTTAGGGTCTGTCTCTTTTTTCATTTACCCTCTATTTTACCAAGCATGATCTCCTTCTCCAGGAACTGGTTCCTTCTGACAATGTGACCAAACTAGGTGAAAATTCAAAGGAGTATTCCAACTGCACTTCCTCCAAGACAGATTTGTTCATTCTTCTGGCAGTCTACAGTATTTTCCGTGTTCTTCACCAACACCAGAATTCAAAGGCATCAGCTCTTCATAGGTCTTCCTTATTCATTTTCCACCTTTCACACATGCATGAGGCTGTTGATAACACCATGGCTTAGCTGCACCTTAGTCTTCAAAGTGATATCTTTGTTCCTTATCACTTTAACAAGGTCTTTTGAAAATGTTCCCAGTGCAGTATGACATCTAATTTCTTAACTGCTGCTTCCATGGGCGTTGATTGTGGATCCGAGTAACATAAAATCCCTGACAACTTCAAACTTTTCTCCATTCATGGTGATGTTGCTTATTGGTCCAGTTGTGAGGACTTTTATTTTCTTTATGCTGAAGTGTAATCCATGCAGAAGACTGTAGTCTTTGATCTTTATCAGTAAGGGCTTCAAGACTTCTTAACTTTCAGCAAGCAAGATTGTTTCATCTACATATTGCAGGTCTTAAGGAGTCTGCCTCCAAAGCTGATGTTGGGTTCTTATTCATAAAGTCCAGCTTCTTGGAATATTTCCTCAGCAAACAAATTGAATAAGTATGGTGAAAGAATACAAGCCTGACACACATCTTTTCTGATTTAAAACCAGGCAGTACCCCTTTGTTCTGTTTGAATAACAGCCTCTTGGTCTATGTACAGGTTCCTCATGAGCATAATTAAATGTTTAGAAATTCCCATTCTTTGCAATGTTGTCCATTATTTGTTATGACCCACACAGACAAATGCTTTTGCACAGTAAATAAGACACAGGTAGACATCTTTCTTGTATTCTTTGCTTCCAGCTAAAATCCATCTGACATCAGCTGATATCCTTTGTTCCATGTGTTCTGAAACCACCTTGAATTTCTAGAACTGCTGTGTCACTATACTGCTGGAACCACTTTTGGATTGTCTTCAGCAAAATTTTACTTGCTTGTGATAATTTCCACATCATGTTGAATTCCTTTTCTTTGGAAAGGGCACAAATACAAATCATTTCCTTGCAGTTGACCAGCTAACTGCCTTCCAAATTTCTTAGAAAAAATGACTAAGTGACTCCAGCACTGTATCTATTTGTTGAAACATCTCAATGGGTATTCTGTCAATTCCTGAGTCTTATTTTTCACCATCTCCCTTAGAGCAGCTTGGACTTCCTTCAATACCATTGGTTCTTGAGCACATGTGACTTCCTGTGACAGCAAAGCATCAATCAATTATTTTTTGGTACAGTGATTCTGTGTATTCATTTCATATTCTTTTGATGCTTCCTTCTTTGTTCACTATTTGGCCCATAGAATTCTTCAATATTGCAACTCAAGGCTTGAATTTTTTCTTCAGTTCTTTCAGCTTAAGAAATGCTGAGCATGGTCTTCCCTTTTGGTTTTCTTTCTCCAAGTCTTTGTACATTTCATTATAATACTTCACTTTGTCTTCTCCACCTTCTTTTCAAATCTGTTCAGCTTTTTTATTTCATCATTTCTTCCATTTGCTTCAGCTACTCTCTATTCAGGAGCAAGTTTCTGAGTGTCTTCTGACATCCATTTTGGTCTTTTCTTCCTTTCCTGTCTTTTTAATGACATTTTGCTTTCTTCATGTATGATGTTCTTGATATCATCCTACAACTTGTCTGGTCTTTGGTCATTGGTGTTCAATATGTGAAATCTGTTCTTTAAGTGGTCTGTAAATTCAAGTGGAATGTGATCAAGGTTGTATTTTGGCTCTTGTGGATTTGTTTTCATTCTCTTCAGCTTCAACTTGAATTTGCGTATGAGCAATTGACCGTCTGTTCCATAGTCATCTCCTGGCCTTGTTTTGACTGATGATATTGAGCTTCTTCACTTGTCTCTTTCCACAGATGTAGTCAATTTGATTCCTGTTTATTCCATCTGACAAAGCCACTTTCATAATCACCATTTATGTTGTTGAAATTAGGTATTTGCAATAAAAAGCTGTTGGTCTACAAAATTCTATCATGTGATTTCCAGTGTAATTTATATCACCAAAGCTGTATTTTCCAAATATTGATGATTTTTCTTTGTTTTCAACTTTCACATTCCAGTCACCAGTAACTATCAATACATCTTGATTGCATGTTTGTTCAATTTCTGACTACAAAAATCTTCAGTTTCTTCATCTTCCTTTTTTAGTGGTTGATGCATAATTTGAATAATAATAGTATTAGTTGATCTTCCTTGTCTTCCTTGTAGTCATATGGATATTATCCTATCAATGATAGCACTATACTTCAGGATAGATCTTGAAATGTTCTTTTTGATGATGAATGAATGTGATGCCACTCCTCTTCAAGTTGTCCTTCCTCATATAGTAGATCATATAATTGTCTGATTCAATCAGACAGGCTGATATGCCTAGGATATTGGTCTTCATCCACTCTATTTCATTTTTGACAGCTTTAATTTTTTTACATTCATACTTTGTACATTCCATGTTCCAATTAAGAGTGGCTGTTTTCACCTGTCACTTCCCATTTTGAGTCATGCCCCATTGGGAAATGAAGGTCCTGAAAGCTTTACTTCATCCACATCATTAAGGTCAACTCTACTTTGAGGGAGCAGATCTTCTGCAGTCATACTTTGAGTGTCTTCCAACCTGGGGGGCTCATTTTCTGGCACTATATGAGATGATGATGCACTGTTATTCATAAGGTTGTCAGTGGCCAGTATTTTCAGAAGTGTATGTCTTTGTCCTTCCCAGACTAACTTAGTCTGGAAGCTCCACTGAAAACTATCCACCTTGGGTGACCCCCCTGGTATTTGAAATGCTGGTGGCATAGTTTCCAGCTTCACATCAACACTCAAGCCACCACAGTACAACAAACTGACAGAGAAGTTTATTAATTTGTGTCTTCCCCTAAATAATATATCTTCTTACATTTTATATATATATATATATATATATATATATATATGTGTGTGTGTGTGTGTGTGTGTGTGTGTGTTCTGGTAGCATAGTGCCTAAGGCATTTGACTGCTAACCAGAAGGCTCGCAGTTCAAACCCACCAGCCACTTCTCCAAAGGAAGGTTGGGCAATCTACTTCAGTAGTGATACCCTTGCTGAAACCCAAGGTGGGGTTGCTATGAGTCAGATCTGACTCAATGGCAGTGCATTTGTTTTTTTTTGGTTTATAAGAATATTATAATATCATAGAATGATATAATCGTTTAAAACCATGCCGTTTCTTCAGAGTATACTTTTTGGATATATATCATGAGTTCTGATGGGTATAATTTTCCAAATAGATTGTAGTTTTTCCTCTTCTTTTTTTTTTTTTTTTTTTCAGTATAACCTTTAGTGTTAAGATTGTTATAAGTTGAAATCAACTTGACCTTTGTTATTTGTATGTTATTATTCTGTTATCATGATACCAAATAATTTACATGTTCTTTTAATGACAATTTTAATTTATATTTTCCTATAATTTGTTAAGGACTGAAAGTATTTTATTTTTTTTTTTTTTTAGACTTTTATGTTACCGTGTTGTATTAATGCATCATGACTTTAATGTTTTTTGTTTTTTTTTTCTGTTGTGTTCATATAGAATTTTGTTATATATTATTTTCCTAATTTTAGCCAAAATATGCCAACCTTTGGGCATAGTAGTATTTGGAATGTAAGAATGAGCCCTATTGGTCCCTACATTGAGGATATTTCTAATTTGTATCTGATTATTTTTCAGTTTTACTTCCCCTAGCTTGTATCTATTGTATGTATCTATGTTATATATCTATTACATGTATCTATATTTTAACTCTCCATTCACTTTTCATATATAATGTAGTCTCTTAATAAATTCTACCTCTTTTTTTTTTTTCCTCAGGCATGTACTTTAATGTCTAAGAGACTATATTATTCCTTGATGCCCCTTCCCTCATCTTCCCTTTTATTTTCTCAACCTGCTGCTTTTTTTATATCAGCTTGCTTAATAGTTTCGATATTCAGTCCTGTTTGGTTACTGTTAGATTTGTTGTAACCAGTCATAAATAAAACATTTTTTGGACTGTTGCTCTGATCTTTTAAGAAATTTCCTTTTCTTTCTGTTCTTTTGTTCTGTAATACTCTCTCACCAAGCCCATATTTTGTTCTTCCTGGAATAAGGCAAGATCAGTTCAGATGCAATATTTGTAAAGGCAAAGAAGGACAGGACTGATGTGTACCCATGGTCAAGATGATGGATCCCGTCTCAGATCTGCAGCAAGTCTAGAAGTTCATTTGATAAGCTTATAGGTTAGCCACAGCTTTGAGCAGGATTTTACCCAGTGGACCACTACTCTAATGTGGTACCATTTTACCCTAGATTGCCTGTTTTTCTTATACTTGGTACTAAAGTATAAGAAAAATTGGAAAAGAACAATTACTATAGTGAACTGCTATGTAATGACAAAGTGTTCCTTTCCCTTAACGGTTTTTCCTTTGTGAACTGCTCCTTCCAGAATATACTGGAAACTTCTGGTACTACTAGATGTTGTTGTCAGGTCCCCTCAAGTAGGTTTCAACTCATAGCAACCCTATTAAGGACAGAATGAAACACTGCCCATTCCTGTGTCATTCTCACAATTGTTGCTATACTTGAATCCATTGTTGCAGCCACTTTATCATCCATCTAGTTGAGGGTCTTTGTATATTTTGTTCATCCTATACTTTAATAAGCATAATATTCTTCTTCAGAGACTGGTCCTTCCTGATAATATGACCAAAATACTACTGTTGTTCTTGTTGTTATGTGCTGTCAAGTCAGACTCAACTCGAGCGACCCCTCCTTGGGTTTCCAAGGTGGTATAGAAAGGAGCTCTGGTAGCATAGTGGCTAAAGCACTTGACTGCTAACCAGAAGGCTGG
>NW_006921773.1:2374002-2375999 GCF_000298275.1 Orycteropus afer afer | reverse complement strand
TACGGAAGTAGATTGTTTCATCTTACTTTGGAGGAGTGGCTGATGGGTTTGAACTGCTAGCCTTCTAGTTTACAGTCAAGTGCCTTAGGCACTACGCTACCAGAGCTCCCCCAAAACTAGATAGGGCCTTATATCTCAGTAATTTATGTCTCTGTGAGATATTATAGCTTTTTTTTTCCTTCCCACATTTTTATAGTTATATTTAGTTTTATTCCAAATGTATGAACACAATAAAGACTTTACTCAAATATTTAATGTATCAAGAGTGTTTTCTGATATACATATTTTAAATAACACAGTTTCTTCATTTTCCAGATCTTGATTTTGTTCCATGTCTTATCAAGTAGACTCAATGGTAAAGTAATTGTTTCAAAGACAAGACAGGCATATGTGATATATATTCTGTGTCATTCTAAGTAATAGAACATTTCTCTTCCCTTCATGTTATGAGGTAACAGGGCTGAACACAAAGTGATTTTTGGACATATGTTGCTCTATTTCTGATAATTAGTGTTGCAGATAATGTGTTTAATAACCATGAATGAAAGGGGTGGTTGGTATGTTTTCTTTCCATTGCAGTTCTTATATCTCTGAGAACACTGGTAGAGAGTAAGGGAGGATTAAACATTTGTCTAGATATTATCAGAGGCAGCTATTTCATTACACAACGCCTGTTTATTCCATGGGATGAAGCCAAAAAAAGCCCATGTGTATGATTTTTATATCTATAAATATCAAAACCTAATGTCATTAGTTCCCTTTAAGATTGACCCAAAATTAAAGATTGATTGATTGAAAAGATATACTATAATATATATGATATTTTTAATAATTTCTTTATATTAACATAGCAGTTAAACAAGTTCAACCATGTTTTGCAAAATATAAATACATATAGAAGTTAGGGTAGATTTCATGTTCAAGCTCTGGTGGCATAGTGCCTAAGGCACTTGACTGATAACCAGAAAGCTGGCAGTTTAAACCTAACACCCACTCTGTGGAAAGAAGACTAGATAATTTACTTCCCTAAAGATTTACTGCCTTGGAAACCTAAAGAAGGTCACTATGAGTTGGAATTGACTCAATGACAGTGAGTTTTTTTTGAACAATGAACTACCCATCTCAATGACACAAATTTAGACTTCCTTGACACTCTAATTATTTTTTAGGTATCAATCAAAAAATATTAAGAAAGGTGTTATGGATTGAAATGGTCCTCAAAATGTGTTGTAAATTCTACTATCTATGTAGCTAGCTATAATCCCATTTGTGAATGGGTTTGATTTGTTATGTTAGTGAAGCAGGAATAGTGTATGGTGTGTCTTGAGTCAGCCTCTTACAAGATATAAAAAGAATAGATTAGGCATAAGGAAGTAAGCAGAAATGGGGAAACAGGGATGCCAAGCCACATGAATATTTCCCAGGAACAGAAACTCAAAAGAGACAAGGACCTTCCTCCAGAGCTAACAGAGGGAGAAAGCCCTCCCCAAAAGAAAGCACTCTGAATTCAGATGTCTAGCATTCTAAACTGAGAGAAAATAAATTGTTGTTTGTTAAAACTATCCACTTGTGTTATTTCTTTTATAGATGTACCAGATAACACAGAAGGTAAAGGATAAGAGAAGAATATGAAGGTAGTAAAAACTTGAACTTCTCAGGATGTAGCTTTTATATATAGATCCATTCAGCTATAATTCTTGCATATAATAAGAGGAGATTATTGATATGCTTGAAAAATTAAATGATTTAAGTGTGTTCCATAAATGACTATGATAATTATTTCTTGGGTACATTGGTTCATGTTCTTGAAATAAAGAACATTCATATGTTGTTGTTGTTGTTGTTGTGTGCCATCGAGTCGGCCCCGACTCATAGCGACCCCTCCTTGGGTTTCCAAGGAAGTAGGATTGCCCAACCTTCCTTCCGAGGAGTGGCTGGTGGGTTTGAACCACCAGCCTTCTGGTTAGCAGTCAAGTACTTTAGCCACTATGCTACCA
>NW_006921773.1:2334978-2373902 GCF_000298275.1 Orycteropus afer afer | reverse complement strand
TATATATATATATATAAACTGTGATGATTAGAAATGCAATAATTTATGTTTTTCTTGTTCCTTTGCATAACTATGCATGACAGATATATGTGAAAAAATGGTTGCTTAAGTATTTTGAACATTAGCCTAGTTCTACAAGACACAATAGAAACAGACTTCTAAGACCATTAAATGGTGGGCAAATTACAGTTTATGTGAATGAAAATTTGAAAGACTACCTGTGTATGTAACACATGTGCTATCTGCTATCAAAGAGTAATTCTTGAAGAAATCAGCCTCATTGTAGTCTTTTAAACAAGAGGTAATTTGAAAAGATCAGAGGGATTTAAGATAGAATAGTGGTTTTGGGGCAGTGGTTTAAGTTATTTATAAGGTCACTAATTGATTTGTTGCTGTTCTTATGTGTGGTCAAGTCATCTTCGACTCATAGCAACCTTATGTACAATAGAACGAAACATTGTCCGGTCCCGTGCCAGCCTCATGATCCCTGCTATAAGTGAGCCAATCACTGCAGCCACTGTGTCAATTCATATTGTTGAGGGCATTCCCCTTTTTTGTTGCCCCTCCACTTCACCAAGCATAACATCATTCTTCAGAGAATGGTCCATTCTAAAAACCTGACCAAAGTACACGAGATGAAGTCTGGCCATTCTTGCTTCCAAGGAGCATTCTGACAACACTTCTTGCAGGATAGATTTGTTAGTCTTTTTAGCAGTCCATGGTACTTTCCTCATTCTTTGCCAACACCACAACTCAAAAGTGTCATCTCTTCTTCAGGCTTCTTTATTCTAGCACTCGAATGCATATGAGGCAATGGAAAATACCATGGCTTGTTGGGTTAGGCACATCTTAATCTTCAAGGAGACATCTTTGCTCTTCAGCACTTGAAAGAGGTCTTTTGCAACAGAATTGTCCAATGCAATACATCTTTTGATGTCTTGAGTGCTGCTTCCATTGATGTTGATCGTAGGACCAAGTATTATGAAGTCTTTGACAACTTCAATCTTTTCTCCATTTATTGTGATGTTCCTTATTGGTCCAGTTGTGAGGATTTTTGTTTTCTTTATACTGAGGTGTAAGCTATATGGTAGACTGTAGTCTTTAATTGTCATCAGTAAGTGCTCCAAGTTATCCTCACTTTTGACAAGTAAAGTTGTGTCATCTATGTATCTCAGGTTGTTAATGAGCCATCCTCCAATCCTGATGCCATGTTCTTCTTCATATAGTCCAGCTTCTTGGATTATTTGCTCAGCATACAGATTAAATAAAGAAGGTGAAAGAATGCAACCCTGAAACACTCCTTTCCTGATTTTATATCATGCAGTATCTCCTTGTTCTTTTGAATGATAGCTTCCTTGTGTATGTACAGGTTCTTCATAAGTACAATTAAGTGTTCTGGAATTCCCATTCTTCTCAATATTATCCACAATTTGTTATGATCCACAAAATCAAATGCATTTGCATGGTCGATAAAACACAAATAAACATCTTACTGGTATTCTTTGCTTTAAACCAAGGCCCATCAGACATTAGCTATGATATTCCTCATTCCACATCCTCTTCTGAATCCAGCTTGCATTTCTGGAAGTTCTCTGTCAATATTCTGCTGCAACTATTTTTGAATTATCTTCAGTAAGATTTTACTTGCATGTGATATCAATGATATTGTTAGATAATTTCCACATTTGTGGGATCACCTTTCTTTGGAATGGGTACAAATATGGATTTTTTTCCAGTCAGTTGGCCAGGTAGCTGTCTTCTAAATCTCTTGGCGTAGGTGAGTGAGTGCCCCCAGCACAGCATCCATTTGTTGAAATATCTCAATGGGTGTTCTGTTGATTCTTGGAGTCTTGTTTTTCACCAATTCTTTCAGTGAAGCTTCAACTTCTTCCTTCAGTACTATTGGTTACACCTCCTGAAGTGGATGATCATCTACCAATTCTTTCTGGTATAGTGACTGTGTATTCCATCCATCTTCTTTTGATGTTTCCTGCATCATTCACTATATTGATCATAGAATCTTTTAATATTGCAACTTGAGTCTTAAATGTTTTCCTCAGTTCTTTCTGCTTGAGAAATGCTGAGCATGTTCTTCTGTTTTGGTTTTCTAACTCCAAGTTTTTGCACATTTCATTACAATAATTGACTTTGTCTTCTCGAGCTACTCTTTGAAATCTTCTGTTCAGTTCTTTTATCTTTTTGAGTCTTCCATTTGCTTTAGCTACTCTCTGTTCAAGGGCAAATTTCAGAGTGTATTCTGACATCCATTTTTTGTCTTTTATTCCTTTCCTATCTTTTTAATGACGTATTCCTTTCTTCATGGATGATGTTTTTGATGTCATCGCACCTAGTTCTTGGTCACTGGTGTTCAGTGCATCTATTCTTTAGATGGTCTTAAAAACCAGGAGGGATATAATCAAGGTCTTATTTTAGCTCTCATGGACTTGTTTTAATTGTCATCAGATTCAACTTGTATTTGCATATGAGCAATTGATGATCTGTTCCACCATCAGCTCCTTGACTTGTTTTGGCTGAAGATACTGAGCTTCTCCATTGCATCTTGCTACAGATGTAGTCAATCTGATTCCTGTGTACTCCTTCTGGTGATGTCCACATGTATAGTTGCCATTTGTTTTGTGAAAAAAGGTATTAGCAATGAAAAAATCATTGATCTTGCAAAATTCTTTCATGTGATCTCCAGCATTATTTCTATCACCAAGGACATATTTTCCAAGTACTGGTGATTCTTCTTTGTTTCTAACTTTTGCATTCTAATCACCAGTGGTAATTAAAACATCCTGATTGCATGTTCTGTCAATTTCAGACTGCAGAAGTTGGTAAAAATCTTCAATTTCCTCATTTTTGGCTTTGGTGTTTGGTGCATAAATTTGAGTAATAGTAATATTAACTTGTCTTTTTCATAGAAGCCAAACCAAAGCAAACTCACTACTGTTGAGCTGAAACCAACCCATAGAACCCCTTCTTGGTTTTCTGAGGCAGTAATCACTTCAGAATTAGATTGCCCAATATTCCTTGGAGTATGGATATTATCCTATCACTGACAGCATTTTACTTCAGAATAGATCTTGATACATTCTTTGTATGATGAATGCCACACCATTCTTCTTCAATTTGTCATTCCCTGCATACTAGGTCATATAATGGTCTGATTCAAAATGGTAAAAAACAGTCAATTTCAGCTCACTAATGTCTAAGATATAGATCCTTATGTGTTCCATTTCATTTTTGACAACTTGCAATTTTCCTAGATTCATACTTTTTACATTCCATGTTCTGATTGTTAATGTATGTTTGCAGCTGTTTATTCTCATCTTGAGATGTGCCACATCAGTAAATGTGGTCCTGAAAACTTTATTCTAACCACATGATTAAAGTCAGTGCTCCGCTGAGGTGCAGTCTTCTCCAGTCATATTTTGAGTGACTTCTGACCTGAGGGGCTCATCTTCTAGCACTATATCACACAATGTTTAAGAGTATTCATAAAGTTTTCCATTAGTATGTCAGACAGTGTTTCACTGCTATTCATAAGGTTTTCACTGGCCAATTCTTTGAGAAGTGGATGGCCTCCTCCTTCTTCTGAGTCTGTCTTAGCCTGGAAGCTCCAATGAAACCTGTCCACCATGAGTAACACTGTTGCATTTGAAACACTGGTGGTGTAGCCTCCAGCCTCACAGCAACACTCAAGCCACCAGAGTATGACAAACTAACACACAAGTTTGTTCCCTTAGTTGTTCCAAACTGCTCTGTTCATTTTCTGGTCTCCCTTGCCCTGCTTGCTTACCTGGTCTGCCCCTGGGGTGTTCCATGCATACTAACAAACACTTGCTTTCACTTGCTTTCCCACTGCTCCCATGCTGGGTTACATACAAATTGATAAGGATTGTTAAAACTCTTGTCCCATCTCATATAGTGCAATTCCTCTTATAAGACTCATTCTAGTATCATGTTCAAACATGGCACAGATTCTAAATTAATGGATAAGAAAAGAGAATGGAAATCAACTTATTAAAAGCTGCAATTGGTTACACAGTATTAGAAATTAATTAATTTATATTCTAGTTTGTACTTTGTTAAAGAATAGCCTGATAAATAGCTTGATAGATCTGTAAATATGTAGTTTTAAAATTCCATTAAAATTTCAACATGCTGTTCTTTCCATTTATTTTTTAAAATTTGTAATTAGGTAACTGCAATAGAATTAAAAGTAAAACACAATACTTTAATGTGCTGTGAATTATTTATGCAACTGGAATTGTTTAGCTGTTTATTGTAACAATTTTTACACTCTGTCTGCATTATATGTCATTGCTAACACTCTTCTTCCATTAGAATGAGAGAATGTTACTAATACCTAAAGAAAAACTCACTGCCATTGAGTTGATTCTAACTCATAGTGACCCCTTTGAGTTTCTGAGACAGTATATCTTTATGGAAGTAGATTGGTCAGTCTTCCTTCCACAGAGTGGCTGGTGGATTTGAATTGCCAACCTTCTGGTGAGCAGTCAATGCCTTACCCACTATGCCACCAGAACTCCTTTGTTCCTAATATGGATCTGTTCTTTTTAGATCTTTATTAACAGAGTTTGAAATTGGCAATTATCAAATTTGTGAAGCATTAAATGGCATATCTGTGCATTAACTAATTTCTTCATTTAAATATACCAACTTAAAAAATAAATTAAAAATGCACCAATATAAAGTGTACGTAGGACAGAGATTAATCCTGCCCCATGTGTAAGACAGGAGCTCTGCTAGCATAGTGCCTGTTCAAACCCACCAGGTACTCCTTAGAAGAAGGTTGGGCAATCTACTTCCATAGCGATACTGCCTCAGAAACCCAAGGAGGGGTCGCTATGAGTTGGGGCCGACTTGATGGCATATAGCAACAACAACAACATGTGTAACACAGAGTAGTTTAGAGTATTTTTTATACTATTTTAAATATTTACTACATTTCTTATAATCTGTTCATTCATTAATCACAAATGGTAGTAAGTCTTGTGGCAGAGAAATTTAAAAAATAATTATTTAATTTAATTAATAATATTACTGGTTTTGTTATTATAAGAAATATGTCATTATACTGAATCAAAAATTGGACAAAATTATGCCATATCTTATTTTAAGTTTGTGACAAAGTAAATACATACTAAAATTTTACTTGACTGAATGAGTGTGGAAAACATTTATTATTTATTTAATTTCCAAGACAGGCAAATATACAGGCAAGGAAAACAATATTGCCCCTCTTTCCCTCAGTAAAAACAGAAAGGAGAGCATTGTTTTTGTTGTTACTTTGTTTGTTTCTGAGATCCATTACTATCATGTTGTAAACTTGCATGAGAACAACTTTTATTTCTGTTTATTTCTAACATAACTACTTTATTGAGTTGGGAAGACATGACTATTCCGTCAATATGAAGCAATAGCTAATCAAAATAGTCTTTATGGTTTAATTATAGACAAAACTGATATGGAATAGTCACTGAGTATTTATTAAGTTTGCCCTATATAAGGCATAGTGGAGATTTGACTGCTAACCAGAAGGCTCAAACCCACCAGGTACTCCTCAGAAGGAATGTTGGGCAATCTACCTCCCTAGTGATACTGCCTCGAAAGCCCAAGGGGGAGGGGGGTTGCTAAGAGTCAGATCTGACTCCACAGCAGTGTGTGCATTTGTTTTTAGACAGCTTTCAGGGAACTCTGTTGGTGCAGTGGTTAAAGCATTGGGCTGCAAACTAAAAGGTACCTGATTCAAACTTATCAGCTGTTCCCCAGGAAAAGGATGAGACAGTTTGCTTCTGTAAAGATTTACAGCCTTGGAAACATTTTGGGGCAGTTCTACTCTGTCCTATAGGGTCTCTATGAATCAGAATCAACTTGATGGCAGTGCATTTGGTTTTGTTTCAGTCTGGCTAAAGCCAGGCTAATATGTGCAGTTCAACTGTGTGTGGCATCACAAAACATACAATGTGTGATATTAGACAAAACTAATAACGAATAAGCAAAACCAATGAGTAAAATTAAAATAAATTAACACCTCCTTTAAACTCCTGATATGAAAAATTCTATGTAATTAGAAACAAAAACAAAAACAAAAATTCACTGCCAGAGTCGATTCTGACTCATAGTGATCTCTCTTTGGGTATTTGAGGCAATATCACTACGGAAGTAGACTGTCCAGTTTTCCTTCCATATGTGATCAGAAGATAAATAGATATATATAGATACATAGATTCCTTGACAAATAATGTTGCTGTTGTTTGTTACCCTTGAATCAATTCCCACTCATAGTGACCCCACGTGTGCAGACTAGAACTGCTCCATAGGGTTTTCAAGGCTATGACCTTTCCAAAGCAAATTGCCAGGTTTGTCTTCCAAGGAACTTCTGGATGGGTTTCAACTGCCAACCTTTCAGCCAGTGTCCAGGGGAGTCTGACAAATAATAAGCAATCCACAAGTTTAGACTATTATTGTTATCAAAGATACTGTTCTACCTAAACTTTGAAAACAACTTTGCTATACTAACTAAAAGTAACGCTAGCAAAACTTACTAGATAGATAAAATTGACTTCCTTACACCAATCACCTGATGTTTCCTTAGTCCATGTTAATTCAGATTTTAATTCATACTGAAGATCATTTTAATTCTTAGCTGCCTAAAGCTTCCTCCCAAAAGGGGGATTCCATTCAAAGTCTTCTCAGAGTTTTTTAACCTTCTGCTCTATACTTGCCTATTTTCTGAATGTTAAAAATGCCTATGTAATCTTCTTGAGTCTCATTTATGCTCATGAGCACAAAAATCATGCATAATTGTGTGTATATATATATATGTATGTGTGTGTATATATATATGTATATATATATATATATATATATATATATATAATATATGTTGATGTTGTTTGTTGCTATTTGCCGTCGAGTTGGCCCCGACTCATAGCGACCCCTCCTGGGGTTTCTGAGGCAGTATTACTACGGAAATAGGATTGCCCAACCTTCCTTCTGAGGAGTGGCTGGTGGATTTGAACCGCCAGCCTTCTGGTTAGCAGTCAAGTGCCTTAGGCACTATGCTACCAGAGCTTATATATATATATATATATATATATATATATATATATATATACACACACACATGCACATATATGTATAAAACTTAGAACCTCATGGTGTTTAAACCAAAAAGGTGGAATTATGGAAAAGAGAGAAAGATATTTGGAAAGACAAATCAGTTTTAGCATTTTTCAGTTAATATTAAACTGTTTAATTTGCCTAACAATGAAGTACATTCTGAATAAATATATAAGGGAATAGATTTTAAAACTTGTGTTTGGAATAATTACCAAAATTATCTGTTCTAAGTTTAGATGTGGAAAATATATTTTTCCTTGTCATCTTATGTTTTAAACTGTACCTGTCTTTACATTATGTGACAATTTAAAACTTCTTAAATTTATCACATAATTGTTCTCTTCTTTTGTATATCAAAACTTCTCTGGAATCTATATTAAATTATATTTTCTTATGCATTCAAGTTGATCGAAAGCTAATCACAGGTCTTTATGTGGTATATCTTATTTTTCTATGGCTATTTTTGTGTTGAAAAATGTATTGTTTTATGGTAATTTAAATTTCATATTTTCTTTCTCTGCCTTTTCATTTACTTCCTGAAGTTTCAAATATCTCATGTGGGGTATTCAATTTACAATCCAATGCCTTGTAGAAAATAAAATGAGAAATGCAGATCCCTCTTGTTCTTTCACAGTGGGAATGAAAGCTGGTCAAATCATATTGGAAAAAAACAGCAGCAAATTTAAATTAGTGAGAATCAGCTATGGTCATTCAAAACATGCTTCTTCCATCCACTCTTTTCTTATTTGGAAATCACTAATTCAAATTCTGAAAGAAGTGTAGTAGTCCATTGTCCTGAAGCTTTTAATATTTGGTTTTCAATTTTAGAACATATTTATTTTCTTCATACAGATGATTAGATCAGAGTTGTATGCTAGTTGTAGGTTGTAAAATTGGCAACCAAACTTAAAGCAATCGAGACTGCTGTGAGAACTGGTAGTTTTCATGCTTTAGTGTCAGGTATGGAAATAACTGGAAGGAAACAATCTTTACCCTCTTCTTAGGTGTAGTAGAAGCAATAACACTTGTCCTTTGAATATACATTCTTTTTATCATAAGGGTTCTATCTTTTATGTATGGAATCAAAAAGTAGTGCAAGCACAAAAGGTTAAGACGTTCTGCTGATAAACAAAGGGTTGAGATCACCCTGAAAAGACCTGGTGATCTTCTTCCAAAAAATTGGCCATTGGAAACTCTATGGAACATATGTACATCTATTTTAAAAAAGAAAAGAAAGCCAAAATTACTGCCATCCATTTAATTCTGACACATAGCAACCCCAGTTGGGTTTCCAACATTCTTGTTAGTAGTCAAATGCCTTGGGCGCTACACCACCAGAGCTCCTTTGTGAATCTATGGGAGAAAATAATAAACAAGGAAATAATAAATCCTACATATTTCCAAAAAGAATATCACAATCTTATAAGGCAAAAACTTGGAAGGGGGAGAAATAATATTTGGCTCCTAGATCCAGAAGAGACCTGAGATAGTGGAATCTATAACTTTGACATTTTTTTACCTGACTTCATCTAGAGCCAATAGGATTAGCAGGCTTCAATAGCTAGATAACCCATATTTTTGCACTATTTTGAGTTTAAGAAGCTTTTGATACTTTGGTTCTTATGCAAAGGTACAGTCCCCCCACCATAGTCTGTTCCATGCTGTGATGTGCAATATGGAGGGGAAACTAATGGACTTGTTTGCTAAAGTCATGACTAAATTCATAATCTACATTGCTACATTTAAATCCAAACTCTCCCACTTCCTATATCTGTGATCCTGAGAAGTTTACTGTATTTCTACAAACATCAATTTTCTCAACTGTAAAATGGAGATAATTATAACAGACCCTGTTTTCAAAAGGTTTAGTGAGTATTCAATTTAGAACAAAGCTTGGCCCAGGACAAGGTAATGACATTAGATAATCTTCATGCTACCAAGTAGGGGATGAATGAATACCCTTAGTAGAATATTTGGGGTTCTCCAAGTAGTATGAGATGAAAGTGATTGTGAGAATTTTTGTATAGATTATATCTGAAAAATCTTATATCAATTTAATGTCTTGCCTGATGTGGAATTTTTGAATCTGCTAAGTGTCTCAGTAGTTCATTGTTGCATTTATATTTTGGGCCCAAATGGGATAAATAAATAAATGGGAAAGAGAAAAAAAACAAAGAAAACTGCAAAAGCTATCCCAATCTCTCTCCCTTTTCCCTTGCTTTTTTTTACATGCACACACACACACACACACACACATCCCTAAAACAGTCACATATAGCAACTTTACTTCGAATGCTAGAACACTGGAGAGTGATGCTGAATGACTCAGATGAGTTATTTTTTTTTGTAAATTGTAAGCTTTTATGCCTGCCCTTTCTTTTCACTCCCTGCTGCCAGTGGTGTTTACTTTACTTCCTTTATTAATAGTGACAGTAAGGCATAGGCAGAAAGAGATCTATCTAGGAATCGAAATGATACATTAATTGATTTTCTTGAACCCATTGACTTCACAATGGTGAACTGAACAAGTGTCCAGTGAGCAGCTAGACACTAACCCTGGGTAAGGCAGCTGCTAATTTTACGTGGGCTGAACTCTCTCCTCTTTGCATTGCTAACATGTTAAAATAGAAAGAATACATTATTCTGTTGGGAAAAATAGGGCAAGAATTAGCAAACACATCTCTAAGGAATTGTGAACATCTGAAAATAATCTTCTGCCAGGCAATGGTGCTATGGATAGTTTGTGAAGGCTTTGCCTCACTTCTCTTCTGTAGTTGAAAATGAAATTTCCCATTCAAAGACAACCACAATTACCAGCTTCACTAACTAGACAGGAATTTTTGTGGTTGATAAACAGAGGTTGTGTCTTTTGATGGAAAGAGCATGGGGCTGACTCAGATCCCATCTCTCCTTTATCATAAATATTATGGTGTCAGGGTTTGTCAATCACTCAAGCTCTGTGAAGTTAACTTTCCTCATCTGAACAGTAGTGGCATCACCACCATGATATATGCTGGATCTAGCTGAGCCTGAGGGCAAAATGAAAACCTTAGGTCATATGCAAACGTTAAGATACCTTTGTTTTCTTCTCTTGGCCCTTAGTCTTTTCCTATTTCTATATTACTCAGACATCATTTGGTTTACAGTTTTTGTGTGAAGATAAAATTTGACCCATTCTGAAGAGGCTTAAGGAGCCAGGGACATGAGAGAGAGAGACAGTGAGAGAGAAAGACAGAAAGGGAGGGAAGGAAGGAGAAAGGGACATGAGCCAGGGACATGAGAGAGAGAGAGAGAGAGAGAGAGCTGGAAATGACAGAAAGGAATGGCAGGGTCCCTTCCCTAATCCTGAGATGCACTGGAGCTCAGGATGATTTAGAGGTCATGAATTTGCTGTGCACTTCCTACAGATCATATTGCTTTCCCCATCAAAGGTACCTTCACATAAGTTGTCTTTCTTTAGGAATCTGGAGGGATTAGCATCCTGCTAAAATGTATAATTTCCAGTAAACCCTGAGGACTTGCTTTTTTGAAACCTTCTCAGTTTTTACAAAGTATGCTGGCTGTTTAATCTTTTTTCTGGGTACATTTTGTTAGCAGAAAAAATGTTCTTTTCTGAAATATCTGACCTCATATACAGTCTTGTGATGGCTGTTACCAAGCCCATTAAAGTGATCTCACATTTACTTTCATCTAAAATAAATAAATAAATCAGTCATTGTCATTACAGAAAAGGTCAGAAAGGAAACAAAATTACTTAAGAGACAGAAGAGTCCTTATATAAAAGTAAATAGTGAATGATATAAAAAAGCCTTCACTGTAGGAGGCAGATCAAGACTAGCTCTTTTTCTTTCTCATTAGAAAAGATGAATATTACAAACACATATGTGGCAATTACAGCAGACACTATGTTCACATCAGAGACCACTTACATGTCTATAGAAGTAAGTGCATCTGAAATAACATGAATAAATAGGACTTCATTTTACCTAATTGAATACCTTGGTAACCCAGACTGTTTTCCAGGAAAGGAGACAGTAAGTGTATGCCAGTGTACCTGTAGAGACAAATATTGCTCAGTCAATGGGTATTTTTTGAAAATTGAAAGTTTCTCAGGAGTGAATTAAGTGCTTGCAGAAACAAAGTCTCTATTCTCAAAGTCCCCAGAGAAAACAATAAGATATTTAAAATACTAACTGGTGGCATTGGGCACTATAAGTTTAGACGTAAAGTTTTCTAACATAACTTAGGAGAACTCTAAAAACTTAAAGAAGAAACTGAGAAATAAGGAGTGGGTATTTGTCATGGCACTCCATTCTGAAAACTGTAAAACCTTAACTGTGTCTTGAATGAGAAGTATCATTGGTATACACTGAAGGAAAAAAAAGAATTCAGTTTAAAAATAGCGTCATTATCTTAAATTACATATTGTATTAACAATGAAAAAATATTATTTTGAAATTTGAAGTTTTGTGTTTCCCATTAGCTCCATATAAGTTCTGATAAATACAGATAATATGTTGTTGTTGTTAGGGGCCACTGAGTGGGCTCTGACTCATAGTGATCCTGTACAACAGAAGGAAACACTTCCTTGTCCTGTGCCAGCCTCACAATCCTTGCTACAACTGAGCCCAACATTGCAGCCACTGTGTCAATGCATCTTGTTGAGGGCCTTCCCCTTTTTCACTGACCCTCTCCTTTACTGAGCAAAATATCCTTCTCCAGGGAATGGTCCCTTCTGACAACATGACCAAAGGAGGTTAGGTGAAGTATGGTCATTCTCACCACCAAGGAGCTCAGCTGCACTTCATCCAAGTCAGATTTGCTAGTTCTTCTGGAAGTCTATGTACTTTCAGTATTATAAGCCAACACCACAACTCGAAAGCATCAACACTTCTTCAGTATTTCTTATTCATTGTCCAGTTCTCACATGCGTATGAGGCAATTGAAAATATCATGGCTTGGATTAGGTTCACCTTGGTCTTCAAAGAGACATCTTTGCCCTTCGGCACTTAGAAGAGGCCTTGTACTCATTTGCCCAGTGCAATACACTGTCTGATATCTTGACTGCTGCTTCCATTGGTGTGGAACCAAGTAAAATGAAATCTTCGACTTCTTCAATCTTTACTACATTTATCATGATGTTGTATATTGGTCCAGCTGTGAAGTTTTATTATTATTATTATTATTATTATTATTATTTATATTGGGGTATAATCTATATTGCAGACTGAATTCTTTAATCTTTATCAGTAAGTGCTTCCAGTTATCCTCACTTTCAGTAAGCAAAGTTGTATCGTCTGCATGTCACAGGTTGTTAATGAGTCTTCCTCCAATTCTTATGCCATGCTTTTCTTCATATAGTCCAGCTTCTCAGACAATATGCTCAGCATACACATTGAATAAGTATGGTGAAAAGATACAACCCTGACACACTCCCTTCCTGATTTTAAACCATGCAGTATGCCCTTTACTTGTGCTTTACTGACTATGCAAAGACATTCGATTGTGTGGATCATAAATTATGGGTGATTTTGAGAAGAATGGGAATTCCAGAACACTTAATTATTCTCATGAGGAACCTGTACATAGACCAGGAGGTTGCTGATTGAACAGAACAAGGGGACACTGTATGGTTTAAAATCAGAAAGGGAGTGTGTCTGGGTTGTATCCTTTCACCGTACTTATTCAAATTGTATGTTGAGCAAATAATCTTAGAAGCTGGACTAAATGAAGAAGAATGTGGCATCAGGATTGGAGGAAGGCTTATGAATAACCTGCAATACACAGATGACACAACTTTGCTTGCTGAAAGTGAAGAAAACTTAAAGCACTTACTAATGAAAATCAAAGACTATGGTCTAAAGTATGGATTACACCTCCACATAAAGAAAGCAGAAACTGGACCCATAAGCAGCATCACAATAGATGGAGAAAAGATGGAAATTGTCAAAGATTTCATGTTACTTGGTTTTACAATCAACACCAATGGAAGCAAAAATCAAGACATCAAAAGACATATTGCACTCAGGAGATCTGCTACAAAGGACCTCTTTCAAATGCTGAAGAGCAAAGATATCTCCTTGAAGACTAGGATGCTCCTAACCCAGCTATGTTATTTTCAATCATCTCTTATGCATATGAGAGCTGGACAATGAATATGGAAGACCAATGAAGAGTTGATGCTTTTGAGTTGTAGTGCTGGCAAAGAATGCTGAAGTACTGCTAAAAGGATTAACAAATCTGTCCTGGAAGAAGTGCAGCTGTAATGCTCCTTGGAAGCGAGAATGGCCAGACTTCGCTTCACCTACTTTGGTCATGTTGCCAGATGGGACCATTCTCTGGAGAAGGATGTCATACTTGGTAAAGTGGAGGGTCAATAAAAGAGGAGAAGGCCCTCAACGAGATGGATAGACACAGTAGCTGTAGCAATGGGAATAGGTATAGTAGGGATAGTGAGGGTGGCACAAGACCAGGCAGTGTTTCATTCTTTTGTACATAATGTCACTATGAGACAGATGACTCCATGGCACATAACAACAAGAGCAAAATTTGCCCTTGTTCTATTCAAACAACAGTCTCCTGGTCTACGTAAAGCTTCTTCATGAGTACAATTAAGTATTCTGGAATTCTCATTCTTCTCAAACTTATCCATAATTTTTTACAATCAACACAATCAAATATTTTTGCATAGCAATAAAACATAAGTAAACATCTTCCTGGTATTCTTTGCTTTCAGCCAAGACCCATCCAACATTAGCAATGATATATCTCACACCAATCCTCTTCTGAATCTAGCTTGCATTTCTAGAAGTGCTCTGTCAATATAATGTTGCAACTGTTTTTGGATTATATTCAGCAAGATTTTACTTGCATGTGATATTATTGATATGGTTTGATAATTTCTGCATTCTGTGGGATCACCTTTCTTTGGAATAAGTACAAATATAGGTCTCTTCCTGTCAGTTGGCCAGGGAGCTGTCTTCCAAATTTCTTGGCATACAAAAGTGAGTGCATCCAGTGCGCCATCTGTTTGTTCAACCATCTCAATTAATATTCCATCAATTCCTAGAGCCTTGTACTTCACCAATTCCTTAAGTGAAGCTTTGACTTCTTCCTTCAATACCATTGGTTCTTGATCATATGTTACATTCTGAAATGATGAACATCAACATATTCTTTTTTGGTAGAGAGACTCTGTGAATTCCTGCCATCTTCTTCTGATGTTTCCTGCATCATTCAATATTTTACCCATAGAATCTTACAGTATTGCAACTCAAGGCTTGAGTTTTTCTTCAGTTCTTTCAGCTTGATAAATGCTGAGCATAGTTTTCCTTTTTGGTTTTCTAACTCAATGTCTTTGCACATCCCATAATAATAAATGACTTTGTGTTCTCGAGCTGCTCCTTGACATCTTCTGTTCAGCTCTTTTATCTTGTCATTTCTTCCATTTCCTTTAGCTTCTCTATATTCAGTGGCAAGATTCAGAGTCTCCTCTGACATCCACTTTGGTCTTTTCTTCCTTTCCTGTCTTTTTCATGACCTTTTCCTTTCTTCATCGATGATGTTCTTGATGTCATCCTGCAATTCCTCTGGTTTTTGTTCACTGGTGTTCAATACATCAAATCTGTTCTTTAGATGGTCTTTAAATTCAGGAGGGATATAATCAAGGTCATATTTTGGCTCTCATGGATTTCTTTTAATTGTCTTCAGCTTCAAGTTGAACTTGTCTATGAGCAGTTGATGGTCTGTTCCACAATCAGCTCCTAACCTTGCTTTGGGGAAGATATTGAGCTTCTCCATCACCTCTTACCAGATGTAGTTGATCTGGTCCCTGTGTACTCCATCTGGTGAATACACACTCCATGTGTATAGCCACTGTTTATGTTGTAGAAAAAGGGTATTTGCAATGACTAAGTCAGTGGTCTTGCCATATTCTACCATATGATCTCCAGCATCATTCCTATCACCAAGGCCAAATTTTTCAACTACCGGTGATGCTTCTTTGTTTCCAACTTTTCCAGTCCAATAACCAGTGATACATTGTTGTTGCATGTTCTGTCAATTTCAGACTGCAGAAGTTGGCAAAAATCTTCAATTTCCTCATCTTTGGCTTTGGTAGTTGGTACATAAATTTGAATAACAATAGTATTAACTAGTCTTCTTTTAGGTGTATGCATATTATCCTCTCACTGACAGCACTGCACTTTAGGATAGATCTTGAAACATTCATTCCTCTTCAGTTTGTCATTCCCAGCATAGTAGATCATATGGTTGTCTGATTAAAAATGGCAAAACCAGCCCATTTTAGCTCATCAGTGCCTAGAATATTGATCTTTATGTGTTTCATTTCATTTTTGACAACTTCTAATTTCCCTAGATTCATACTTTACATATTCTATGTCCTGTTTATTAGTGGATACTTGCAGCTGTTTCTCCTCATTTTGAGTCATGGCGCATCAGCAAATGGAGGTCCCCAAAACTTCACTCCATCCAGATCATTAAGGTCACTTGCATGCTCTGGTGGCATAGTGCCTAAGGCACTTGACTGCTAACCAGAAGGCTGGCAGTTCAAACCCACCAGCCACTCCCTAGAAAGAAGGTTGGTCAATCTACTTCTATAGTGATACTGCCTTGGAAACCCAAGGAAGGGTCGCTATGCGTCAGATCTGACTCTACGTCAGTGGTTACATTTTTTTTTTTTTTTTGTACTCTGGGGAGGTAGTTCTTCCTCATTCATATTTTGAGTGTCTTCCAACCTGAGGAGCTCACCTTGCAGCATTATATTGCACAATGTTTCATGGCTATTCATAAAGTTTTCCCATAATATATCAGACAATGTTTCACCACTATTCATAAGGTTTTCACTGGCTAACTCTTTGAGAAGTGGATGGCCCCTTCCTTCTTCTGATTATATCTTAGTCTGAAACCTGTCCAACCATGGACAGATTTTTTAAATAGCTGGTATTTGAAATACTAGTGTAGCCTCCAACCTCACAGTAACATGCAAGTCACCACAGTACAACAAACTGACTGGCGAGTGACAATATAACAATATGAGAGATAACCAAAGCTATGGCTGTCCCGTTGCTTGTGACTCACATCAACCCTAAAGGATAGTGTAGAAGGTTGCCATAAGGTTTCAGAGGCTGTACAACGTTACAAAAGCAGACTGCCACATCTTCCAGTGGAGCATCTGGTGAGTTTGAACTTCTAACCTTTCTGTTAGCAGTCAATGCTTAACCAGTGTGTAAATCAGAGCTTCTTCTATGAGAAATAAGGGTGGGAGGAAACCTCCAAAAACAAAACACACCAATACGTAGAGTGTATGAAGACTGAGGAGGCAGCAAGTATTAACAAGGAAAGTAGTCGTACTGGAGAGTACCAGAACAGGATTTTAATTTAATTAATCTCATATTTAAATTCGATGAAACCTTGAAGAAGGTAGTGAATATTTGCAAGCCCAATTACATGATTCATTAAAATGGAGTTAACAACACTTGTCTCATGTGGTTGTTGAAAGGGTAATGCAGCATTTTGATCACTTAAAGCACCTGCATGAAATGAATGCATCCATGTTCTGTTTATTAGTGGATACTTGCAGCTGTTTCTCCTCATTTTGAGTCATGCCGCATCAGCAAATGGAGGTCCCCAAAACTTCACTTGCAATCTTCACTGCATCTTGCAATACAAAGTTTTTTTTTTTTTTTTTTTTTAAGAAAGACAAATTTGACATAATATGCCTGTAGGAATTCATAAACAGATTGAAATAAAGTTTCACCTCTACAGAGGAAGTTCAGGCCATTACCTTGCCACATTTCCCCTTATGTCTTCCTAAATCCCAGAGAGGGAAATTATTTTTCAGCTATCAATTCTTCTTGCCATGGACATACTCATCCATTATATCATCAAAAATTACATAAATGAATCTAAGTACATTTATTACTGTTATACTGGCATTTGATTTTCTCTGAATTGCCTCTGGATTCTCAGTAGGTCTTCTTATGCTTGATGCTAATAATTGCATTACCATCCTCTCCATTTCCATCTTTTTTCTTTTTATAATACATTTTACTGAAATATAATTTATATACAGTGAAATACACAAAACTAAAGTGATATGGTTCAATGCTTTTTTTTTTTTTTTTTGCAGTGCTCCCTCCCATTCCCTCCCACCCCTGGTAACCAACAAAGAAAGTTTCCTTCCATATATAAAACTTTCCTTGACTTTTCACAATAACAGACTACAATATTTGTTCTTCTATGATTGACATATTTCACTCAGCATAATGTCCTCCAAGTTCATCCATGTTATGCAGTGTTTCACAGCTTCTACATTATTCTTTGTTGTTGTTATTATGTGCCATCCAGTTGGACCTGACTCATAGCGACCCTTCCTTGGGTTTCGGAGGCAATATCACTATGGAAGTAGATTGCCCAACCTTCCTTCCAAGGAGTGGCTGGTGGGTTTGAACCGCCAGTCTTCTGGTTAGCAGTCAAGTGCCTTAGGCACTATGCTACCAGAGCTCCTATTCCATTGTGTGTATGTACAATAGTTTGGTTTTCCATTCTTCTGTTGATTGGCACATAGGTTGTTTCCATCTTTTTGCTATTGTAAATAGTACTGTGATGAACATGGATGTGTGTATATCTGTTCATGTCCTGATTCTTACTTCTTTAGGATATGTACCTAGTAATCGGATTGCTGGGTCAAATGGTATATCTAATTCCAACTTTTTAAGGATCCAAAATACTGCTGTCCACAGTGGTTGTATCATTTTACAGTGCCACCAGCATTGTATGAGAGTCCCAATCTCTCTACCTCCTCACCAGCATTTGTTATTTTCTGTCTTGTTCAAATTTGCCATTAGTACTGGGTTGAGATGGTATCTCATTGTTGCTTTGATTTGCATCTCTCTGATAGCTAATAATTGAGAGCATTTTTTCATGTGTTTGCTGGCTGCTCAAATATCCTCTTTGGTAAAGTGTCTATTCATGTCTTCTGCCAAATTTTTTTATAGGATTGTTAATCTTTTTGTTGTTGAGGTGTTGGAATTTTCTATAAATTTTAAAGTTAAGTCCCTTTTCAGATATGTCATTGCCGAATATTTTTCCAAATCTTTGAGTTCTTTTTTTTTTTTTTAATCTTTTGGCAGTGTAATTATCGACAGGTATGAATTTGTTACTGTCATTTAGTTACGTGTTTTTTTTGTGGTTTTGCTGAATTTTTTGTTCCATATAATTTTCTGTGCTGAGCTTACTTTGTTTATGAACTGTGTTATCACTTCCTTCTTTGCTATTGTTTTAGTATTTGCTAAATATTTGTACTGGTCCTCTTTTTTATTTTGATGTGAAGGATTATCATTTTTCTTTGAGGTTACCCTGTGGTTTATAATTTTCTTCCCAAGTTTAGAACAATACATTCTACCTTGCAGTTGTCTTGACTTCCCTATCATTTAGAAGTTCTGTAATTACACTATTTTTTCCCTCTTTTTGGAATCTTTCAGGATTCTTTCTCATTTGTCAATCAATGTCTCTAGTTCCCTGTTTACAACCTTGTAGGCTTATTTACTTTAGATACTTCCATAACTGGGTTGGTTTCTGGGTAATGTCATTATGTGTGTTAATGGTCAGTTGTTTGCTGTTGTTGATACTCTGTGCAAATGACTCCCTTTAGCTTCTCTTGTAAGTTTAGTCTGGTTTTAACAAATTCCCTTAATTTCTGCTTATCTGGAAATCTCCTAATTTCACTGTTCTGTTTGAGGTGAAATTTTACTGAGTATGTAATTCTTCGTTGGAAATTTTTGTTCTTTCAGAGTTTTGTATATACCATGCCATTGTATTCTCACCTGCATTGTTTCTGCCAAGAAATCTGAGCTCAGTCTTATTGGTTGCTCCTTGTAGGTAACTTTTTTTTTTTTTTTTTCCCTGTGCTGCTTTCAGGATTCGTTCTTTGTCTTTGGTTTTGGAGAGTTGGATGATGATATATCTTGGTGATTTTCTTTTGGGGTCTATCATAGGGGTTTCGGGTTCATTGGACTTCTTGAATGGATATATTCTTATCTTTCATCATACCAGGGAAATTCTCTTCCAACAAATCTTTGACAGTTTTCTTTGTGGTTTTGTTTGTCTCCTCCTGTTCTGGAATTCCAATTACACGTAGGTTATTCCTTTTGTTGGTATGCCATGTGATCCTTAGGCTTCATTTTGTTTTGATCTTTTTTCTGATTGATCCCTTTCCAAAGATCTCATTAATTCTGTCTTCCATTGATCCAATTCTACTCCTTTGCCCTTTCAATGTTTTTTTTTTTTCTATTTCTGAAAATTTAGTATTAATCTTCTGGATTTCCCTCTGTAGATTTTGTATCATTTCTAACTTTTCATTTATTTTGTCATTCTGCTCTTGTATTATGTTTTGAACAGTTTTTAGGGTTTTCTCTATGTTTTCCTCAATTTTGTCAGTGTTTTCCTTAATCTGTCTCTCAATCCATTGAAGGTACTTAAATATAATTCTTTTGAATTCCTTATCAGGGATTTCCAATGCTGCTTTGTCCTTGGGGATGTGTTCTGGGTCTGTATTCTGTTCTCTTGTTTCTCTCACTTTATCTTGCTTCTTTGTGTGGATTGTGATGTTCTGTTGCCTTTGAGACATTGTGATGTTTTTGTGTTTATATTTAATTCATGATTGTATGTTGGAATAACTTGCCCATGATTTTCATTTTCTTTGTTTTGTTTGAATGTTATGAATGTAAGCAGGGTACTGTACTCCTCTATTCAGTAGTTGGCAGTGCTTATACACTCACCCCCTGTCTCCTTTCCCATTGTCAGCCTCTCATATGTCCCTGCTGTCCTTGGCAAACAGAGCCTATTCTTAGGTCCTTGGAATCCGAATGAGAATGCTGTCACTTTAAATATCCAAAATAGCCACCGCTTATACACAATCAAAATGTCTGCACACTCTAGTCAGCCAAAAATCCACAGCTTTGATTTTCTCCCTTCTTGCTGTTTCCCTTCCTAGTCATAGGCCACTAGTGTAGTTGTCCCTGCAGCCCTTGGCAACCATGGCTGATCTTTAGGTCAATTCTCAGGTCTTAACACCACTTGGAAATACTCAGGCTATTGTTGCCCTAAGAGTAGCTAATAGTCCACAGCTCCATCCATCTCCATACTCACTGTTTCACGCAGGTTTTTCCACTAGTTGGTGCCTAATCCACTTCTGTGTACTTCCTTTCAAAACTCAGGCTCCAGGATTATCTTCTGTATCTCTGTCAATTTGTTTATTTTTTCTTTCTTGAAGAGGGTCTGTGTAGCTTGTCTGCCTCTTCTGCTATATTACTGGAAGTCCTCTCCATCTCTCTCTTGCTCTTTGATCTTGTTTTTGTCCTTCACTTATTTCCCATATCTATGGAAAGGAACACAGAAAAACCCAGTTAACCTCCTCTAGAGAGGTTAGCATTTATCATTTTTTTATCATATCTATGGAAGAAAAATCATACACATACACATACACACTGCTACAGAACTAATTATTCCATATATGCCCACATTTATTTGACTAATTTTTAAGAGTATTTTTTAGAAGAGAAATTCCAAATGTACACCCAAGGAAAAGGAAAACACTTTTCTATAATTCCAAGGACAATCCGTATTTATGTAGTAATTTGTTACACTTTTCTGCAGTAAATAGGTCATTTAGATTAATAATATGCTAAAAATTGGACCATTACTATAAACAGTTTGTAACTAAATTTAGTATGGTGATCTTTGCATACCATTAAATATTCTATTGCTACATGATTTAGATACTGCAATATATATAATTGTATAGATTTTCCAAAATGAATCTGGCTTTGATTGTACTTTTAACTATAAAACATAGGTTCTGTTGTTTTCATTCTATTGTAATAAATGATGTCTTTGGCTTTTTTTTCAGACACAAGAGTTGCTAAATATACTGTTTGCTTTATATTTTGAAATGAAGAGTTTTTTTTTTTTTTTTAATGTGATTATTGTTTGCCTTGTCCGATAATTTGAACTATATACTTACTATCTTTGTAATTTATTATATTTAATTTTCATTTGGAGTTTGAGTAAGTTTGTAAATGTTCTATGAGAACTCAGTAAAGGTATATTGTTCATATTGAAAACTTTTGATATATAACCCTTAAATAAAGCCTATCAATTATATTATTCTAATTCTTGATCATCTTGCTTATGTTGCTACTTGTTTCATATGTCAGAGACTGAAAAAAAGAAATTCTCAAACATGGAAAAATTAAAAAAAAAACTTATATCAAAGGTACCAGATTTATGAGCTTCACACACATATGAACAAAGATTTTCTTTCTGGGGAGAAAATGGTATATTCGTTGGTTTGAGCTAAGATATCTGATTAGCTTCTGATAAAAAAAAGGCAACATATTCATATCATATAACAATAATAATAACATTTACAATAAGTGGACATATGAAATTGGATGAAATAAATTAACTAAAAACCATAAAGATGATGTTTACATAGGCATGGGTACCAAACCAAACCAAACTTGTTGTCATCAAGTTGCATCCTACTCATAGAGACCCCTCCTTGGGTTTCCAAGGCAGTATCACTATGGAAGTAGATTGCCCAATCTTCCTTCTGAGGAGTGGCTGGTGGGTTTGAACCTCCAGCCTTCTGGTTAGCAGCCAAATGTCTTAGGCACTACACCACCACCCTACCACCCTAAGCATGGGTGGGGGTAGGGTATTGGAAGAATGGCAGTGATGGAAAAACAAAAGAGGGAATTCTCTTTTTCTGTAAGTAATTAATGAATTTTGAGGGATTTATAACTCTTAGTTATATAGGCCATGTTTGGGAGGCATTCTCTCCACTGAGAAAAGAGTGCTTCACTTTCATCAAATTTCCCAACTTGTTAATTTTAGAAGAGGTCAATGTTGAACAAGATAAGTGTATGAAAGGTTTTTCTGTCATGAAATAATGTTTAAATTTTTAAAAAGAAAAAATATATGTTAACTACTATTATAGAAAATATCTGCTCTATTTAATAGACATTATTCAGTCAGTGGTAAAATATTATAAAAATGGATAAACAATGTGAACAGGCAATCTGAAAAATAAGAAAATAAAAACTACCATATAAGAAGAAATATCTAAGTCCACTCATAACCAAAAGATGTGTAAAAAGCACTAAAATTAATTATATATTTGCCTTGTCAATATAGTAAATCTTTTAAAATGTAATAAACTCTTATTTTGGTACCAAATGAAAACCAAATGCACTGCCAACAAGTCGATTAGACTCATAGTGACCCCCTCCTTGGGTTTCTAAGGCAGTATCTCTAAAGAAGTAGATTCCCCAACCTTCCTTCTGAGGAGTAGCTGGTGAGTTTGAACCACCAGACTTCTGGTTAGCAGTCAAATACCTTATGTACTATGCAGTAGTGAAATAATGATAATTTCCATGCTATGTTAATGAGAAAAAGGGTGAATCTATCTAGAAGACAATTTAGAAATATGTATGAAAAGACTTTATAACATGCAGATTATGCAATTTAAAGACTGCACATCTGAGAAATGTTGTCAGTTGCCTTCGAGTTGGCTCCTACTCATGGTGACCTTATATATAACAAAATGAAACCCCATAGGTTTTCCAAGTCTCTAAATCTTTACAGAAGCAGACTGCCTCATCTTTCTCCTCTAGAGCAGCTAGTGAGTTCAAGCCACTGACATTTTGGTTAGCAGCCAAATGCCTTAACCACTACACAACCAGAGCTCCTTTCTTATTATGATAGTAATCTGTTATTTCTATGAATACACAATGGACTCTGAAACCAAGGCTGGCTATTTGTGAAAGGTTGAACTGTTTTGTTTTGCTAACAGAAAAAATGTGTCCCAGACTGTAAACTGAATTGATTGCTTACGAAAGAACTGAGCTGTAAAACTAACACCACCTGTGTTCCTTTATAGGTGTGAATTGCAGTTGCTTCTTCTGCAATACATAGTTGGCATATTACGGAAAGAGCAATTTTCTCTTCTTAGAACATACTTTTTTCTTGATGTCTATATGTCTGACTTCTAAAGAGCAGTTGTGTGCAATATACTCCTTACCCTGTCTTTAAACTTGCTTCGCAAAATGGACTTTGGGAATTTGGCTGTCAGCTGTTGTTGTTGTTATGTGCCGTCAAGTCGGACCTGACTCATAGCGACCCTCCTTGGGTTTCTGAGACAGTATCACTATGGAAGTAGATTGCCCAACCTTTTTTCCAAGGACTGGCTGATGGGTTTAGCTAGGCAAAAATGTTGTTAGCATTGTGTGATGCTGCCTGGCAGTCAACAAGTAAGTTCAAAAATCATTGCATGCATTCATATTACAAATGTATGTGTTGATTATTTGAACATTTCATTATGTTGTGTCTTTATTTTGTGAGAAGTGCAACACTAAAGAGTCACAATTCATATACAGCAAAGTTGAATGAAAGGTGATGATTACTATATCTGCAGAAATCTATTCATTTTGGTCCTTAATCATAAATATGATAGATTTAAAATGGTCAAATATGGGTCAATTACAGAGCAAAAAAAAGCAAACAAAAGATAAGTAACCCATTGCCCAGTCAATTCCAAGTCATTGTGATCCTATAGAATAGACTAGAATTGTCTCATAGTGTTTCCAAGCCTGTAATATTTATGGAAGCCGACTGACACAACTACCTCCCTCAGAGTTCCAAAGTTGGAAATGGTGGGTTCCAACTGTCAACCTTTCGATTAGCAGCCTAACTCTTATCCACTACAGCACTAGGGCTTCTGAAGGAAAGTATGACATTTATTTGACTTTCGAACATTGCATTAACTTAATTTGATTTTGACATTTCTTTTATTCTAAGCCAAATATAACTCTCATATTAATTCTATTCCAGTTTTAGTCAGGACATTGTTGTAGCTATATTCATTCAAAAGTTTCAACTGAGGTAGGCTTCTATGGCTATTTTATATACAACCAATCCTATAAGAATTGACAGTTTACTGCAGCCAGAAAATTGTAGATATATGCAAATCAATAAGCCAAAAGATGTGATTTCCAATTTGCAAAAAAAGAAAAAAAACTTACCTATGTGTTCTGGTTACATAGGGCCATTCTGACAAGAATATACTACGAACAGGATGGCCTTAACAAACAGAAGTTTATTCTCTTACAGTTAAGGAGGGTTGAAGTCCGAGTACAAAATGCCAGGCTCTAGGGGCTGTGTGAAAGTCCCTCAACCTTGGGCTTTATCTCTGCCTCTTGTTCCTGGCCCACTGAAGCTAGAGGTTTTCTTCACTAGGGCAGCTAATGGCTGCTGAGGCTAACAAGCCCAAGGTCAACAAATAAAATGGCACAGTCTCAATGTTACCTATCCACATGGCAGGCCATTAATTCAAGTCCATTGTGAGTCCCAAGGTGAGAAGAGCATGGCAAGCTGCTGAACAATGACACAGCTACATGCAGGGTCCAAGCATGCCATAAGCTAGAGACTATCCCCAAGGTTTCTCCTTATATACAGGAAGCAGACCACATCCCAAAGGCAGCTACTCAGCTGCTTATGATTTGTTGTTGTTGTTGTTAAGTGCTGTCGAGTCATTTCCGACTCATAGGGACCCCATGCATAGCAGAATGAAACACTGCCCGATCCCACACCAGCCCCACAATCCCTGCTATACTTGAGCCCATCATCACAGCAACCGTGTAAATCCATCTCGTTGAAGACCTCCCCCTCTTTCGTCGTCCTACCCTACCAAGCATGACATCTTTCTCCAGGGAATGGTCCCTTCTGACAACATGACCAAAATAGGTGAGACGAAGTCTGACCATTCATGCTTCTAAGGAGCATTCTGGCTGCACTTACTCCAGGACAGATCTGTTAGTTCTTTTAGCAGTCCATGGTACTTTCAGCATTCTTTGCCAGCAGCACAACTCAAAAACATCAACTCTTCTTCGGTCTTCCTTATTCGTTGTCCAGCTCTCACATGCATACAAGGCAATTGGAAATCTCATGGCTGGTGTCAGGCGCACCTTAGTCCTCAAGGAGATATCCTTGCTCCTCAGCACTTGAAACAGTTCCTTCACAGTTGACTTTCCCAATGCTACACGTCATCTAATGTCCTGACTGCTGCTTCCATTGGCATCGATTGTAGAACCAAGCAACGTGAATTCTTTGACAACCTTAATCTTCTGTCCATTTATTGTGATGCTGCTCATTGGTCCAGTTGTGAGGATTTTTGTTTTCTTTAGATTGAGACGTAATCCATACTGCAGACTATATTCTTCAACCTTCATCAGTAGGTGCCTTAAGTCATCCTCACTTTCAGCAAGCAAAGTTGTATTGTCTGCATATCTCAGGTTGTTAATGATTCTTCCTCCAATCCTGCTGTCATGTTTTTCTTCATATAGTCCAGCTTCTCAGATTATTTGCTCAGCATATAGATTGAATAAGTGTGGAGAGAGAATACAACCCTGACGCACTCCCTTCTTGATTTTAAACCATGCAGTGTCCCCTTGTTCTGTTTGAACTACAGCCTTATGATCCATGTACAAGTTCCTCATGAGCACATTTAAGTGTTCTGGAATTCCCATTCTTCTCAGTGTTATCCACAATCTGTTATGATCCACACAATCAAATGCCTTTACATAGTCAATAAAACACAAGTAAATATCTTTCTGGTATTCTTTGCTTTGAGCCAAGATCCATCTGACATGAGCAATGCTATCTCTTATTTCACATCCTCTTCTGAATCCAGCTTGCATTTCTGGAAGTTCTCTGTCAATATACTGCTGCATCCCTTTTGAATTATCAGTAAGATTTTAGTTGCATGAGATATTAATGATATTATTTAGTTTCCACATTCTGTGGGATCACCTTTCTTTGGAATTGGTACAAATGTGGATCTCTTCCACTCAGTTGACCAGGTAGATGTCTTCTAAATCTCTTGGCATAGCCAAGTGAGTGCCTCTAGCATGGAATCCTTTTGTGGAAACATCTCAGTGGGTATCCTGTCAATTCCTGGAGCCTTGTTTTTCGCCACTTTCCTCAGAGTAGCTTTCAGTTCTTCCTTCAATACCATTGGTTATTTATCATATGCCACCTCCTGAAATGGATGAACATCAACCAATTCTTTTTGATACAGTGACTCTGTGTATTCCTCCCATCTTCTTTTGATGTTTCCTGCATCATTTGATATATTACCCATAGAATCTTTCAATATTGCAACTCGAGGCTTAAATTTCCTCTTCAGTTCTTTCAGTTTGAGAAATGTGTTCCCTTTTAGCTTTCCAAGTCTGTGTCTTTGCACATTTCATTATAATAATTGACTTTTTCTTCTCGAGCTGCTCTTTGAAATCTTCTGTTTAGCTCTTTTATCTTGTCATTTGTTCCATTTGCTTTAGTTACTCTCCATTCAAAGGCACATTTCCCAGTCTCTTCTGACATCCATTTTGGTCTTTTCTTCTTTTCCTGTCTTTTTCATGACCTTTTGCTTTTTCATGGATGATGTTCTTCATGGCATCCCACAATTCCTCCAGTTTTTGGTCGTTGGTGTTCAGAGCATCAAATATATTCTTTAAATGGTCTTTAAATTCTGGAGGAATATAATCAAGGTCATTTTTTGGCTCACATGGACTTGTTTTAATTGTCATCAACTTTAACTTGAACAAGGAAATGAGCAGTTGATAGTCTGTTACACAGTCAGCTCCTGGTCTTATTTTGGCTGAAGATATTGAGCTTCCCCATCACGTCTTGCTACATATGTAGTCAATCTATTTCCTGTGTACTCCATCTGGTGAAGTCCACATGTATAGCCACCATTTGTTTTTGTTGAAAAAGGGTACTTGCAATAAATAAGCCATTAGTGTTGAAAAATTCTATCATGTGTTCTCCTGCATTATTTTTTATCACCAAGGCCAAATTTTCCAACCACCAGTGATTTTTCTTTGTTTCCAACTTTCTCATTCCAACCACCAGTGATAATCAGCACATCTTGATTGCATGATCGGTCAATTTCAGACTGCAGAAGTTGATAAAAATCTTCAATTTCCTCATCTTTGGCTTTGGTGCATAAATCTTTGGCTTTGGTGCATAAATCTGAATAATAGTAGTATTAACTGGCTTTACTTATAGGTGTATGGGTATTATTCTATCACTGACAGCATTGTACTTCAGGATAGGTCTTGAAACATTCTTTGTGATGATGAATGCCATGCCATTCCTCTTCAATTTGTCATTCCCAGCATAGTAGGTCATATGGTTGTCTGACTCAAAATGGCCAAAACATATCCATTTCAGCTCACCAATGCCTAACACATCAATTATTAAGCATTCCATTTAATTTCTGAAAACTTCCAATTTTCCTAGATTCATACTTCATACATCCCATGTTCTGATTATCAACGGATGTTTGCAGCTAGTTCCTCCCATATTGATTCATGATACTTTAGCAAATGGAGGCCCTGAAAGCTATACTTTATCCATATAATTAATGTAGGCTCTATTCTTATGAGGCAGCTCTTCCCCCGACATATTTTATGTTCCTTCTGACCTGAGGGGCTCATCATCTGCCACTGTATCGGACAATGTTTCTGGGCTTTCATAAAATTTTCCAGTAATCTATCAGACAGTGTTTCACTACTATTCACATGGTTTTCACTGGCCAATTCTTTGAGAAGTAGATGGCCTGTTCATTCTTCTGCATCTGTCTCAGTCTGGAAGCTCCACTGAAACTGCTCCACCATGAGCACCCTTGCTGGCACAGTCTCCAGCCTCACAGCAACATGCAAGCCACGAAGTTCTACAAACCGACAGACCAGTTCATCTCCCTTAGCTGTTCCAACCACTCCATTCAGTCCCTACCTGTTCTTGCCAGCCCTGTCTGCCACTGCTCCCTGCCATCTGTGGCTGTCCCTTGCCCGCTTTACCTGTTCTGGCTGCTAGCCCTGTCTGCCATTGTTCCCTGCCACATGATCATTAGGAAGCTGCAGGGACTGACGAGCTCAAGGGTGGTAGGTAGTATACCCCTTTTGACTCCAGTGGATGAGGAATCCAAGATCACTAGGCCGAATGGTGAATTTACACTCACAGATAGTTGTAGGCAACACGACAGGATCCAGATCCACATAAAGCACTTTACGTATTAATCCTTTAATTGATTATCATCATCATCATCATTTTTGCTGCTATGCTGACACAGAGATTAAAAAAATATAAAAGATAAATAAATCCAATTTCTGTCTCCATGTAATACTTGTAAGGAATGATAACAAAATAAGGGCAAAGAACACAACTCCACTAGGCTTACATTATAAGCAAAGAAGTGACAATGAATACTTTTTCAATTGCTAGGACTAATTGAGTAAATGGTTATTTATAAGAAAGATGTACATTCAGGCTTGGTTAAATAGATATAGTGCTTAGAATTCCACCTGCTAAAGAAAGTGAAGAGATGCATAATAAATTTCTTTTTCATTTCTTTATTAGTGTCACATGCATTAGTACCAATAAAACAGTTTCAGCTTAAATACTCCTGGCAGTAACTTTATTGAAAATCAACACAAATCATGGTCAACTATCAGTTCTTACTCCCCAAAGAAACAGTTAAGCCAAAGTGACAGTCCAGGCCTCATGAGGCAAAAACTGAATCTCAAGGTCTGGGAGTGGAAGGTGTTCTGTGTCACAGTTGTCAAGCAGCAATCAGGTCAATGGGCCCTTTCTTTGATTTTACTTGTGCAATGGTCTCACTCATTTCTAGGGGGAAAAAAAAGGCTAATAGAGCCACCAGGTGTATAAAATCAATCCCATTAGCCTGAAGGGAAAGCAAAACTCTGTGTCTGAGGCATATTAATTTGTGAGTGTCTTTGATTCAACATGGTTTCTTATTGTAGCAATAAGCTTGTCTATCCTAAACTATTTCCTTATGTATTCCTTGATAAACATTTAATTGTTTCAGATATTTACAAGAATGAATTATATTGCATAATGGTTATTATTTTCATAATACTTCATAATATTTAGTATTTTAAAATTACTTTTAGATTGCCCATTTTAATCCATTCAGTGAACCAAGAAAGACATACTTAAATGTATATAACATTGCACAATCTGAGTCTCAAAATCTTAGCGACTTGCCCCCTAAACCACTTGGGAAAAGTAGCCTGATAAAAGAGCAGATTCCATATTTTTGACTGTCTTCAATCTGTTATGTACTCTAGGGTGCATTCTGGTTTAGGTTAATCTCTAATTATATTTATTTAGCATTTTAAATTAGGAAGAGTAAATTATTCATCATATTGCAGTTAGTTTAGTAACAAGTGATTCAAGTCCTGTCTGTGAGCAAAAGATGATAAATTCAGTGTAGATATTCCTGAAATTGACTTGTTATATTAATTCATCTCTTCCTCCATTGCATTCACCAACTGCATCTTGAGTAGTAGTGAGGCAGTTAAGGATCCAAACACAGTACCTGATTTTACATCTTAGCACTGACAATCACCATTGTATGACCTTAACCAATGATTGATCTATTTATGAGCACCTTCATGTGTAAAATGTACACAATAGTCTTTACCACATTGAACTCTTGGGAGGATTAAATGAGAAAACAGTGTATTATTGTTCCTGACTACCTGCTACATGCCAGCCACAGAATTTCTCATCAGAAATATGTAAGTGAGGAGAATAGATAATGCTGTGCTCTTATAAAATCTACTATACTCTGGGGAAGAGTGTAGACAATAAAAAAGGACCAGATAAAGGTGTGTGTGTGTGTGTGTGTATAAAATATACAGGTGGTAAAAAGTGTTATGAACAGTAATAAATCAGAATAAATGAGCTAAAAAGTGCTGCTACTGGTGGTGAGGATGAGTTAAGTATCTAACTGGTCAGTAAACACCTCTATGATAAGTTGGTATTTGAGCAAAGATCTCAAGAAAATTAGGGAGGAGCTATGTGCATATCCATCAGAAATTACTGGCTGAGAAATGACAGAGCATACAAAGGACTTGAGGCAGTAGCCAAATCTATCTGAGGATCAGTAAAGAAAGAGACTGAAGTAGAGTGAGGCAAGGGCATGGAGATTGGACCAGAGATATTATATGGGAACAGATCCTTACTTTACTTGGGGCAACAGTCTTGGGTCGATCTGTGATTGCTCAGGATACTAAACAAAATACTTTTTTTGGGGTTAGTATTTTAGTGATCCTTTATAAAGGGTAATATGAAGTTAAGGGAGTTTGAGCAAATGAATGACAGAATCTAACATATTTTGAATAGGTCATTCTGTTTTTTGTGGAAAATATATAGAAAGAGGTCAAGGATCAAAATGTCAGTATAGGATACTGTTACAATTTCAGAGCTTATTACCACAGTCCAGCTGAAAAATGATGCTATTTTTTATTTGGATGCTCAGGAGTACTCAGATTTTTGATGTATTTGGAAAATAGGGTTGATAGAATTAGCTGGTTGTGCATAAGGTGTAGGAAAAAGATGAATCAATGAGAATTCCATGACGACTCCCTAAGCAATTGGAAGATTTTTTTTTTTTCCCAATGAGAAAGTAGAGAGAAAAGACTATGAAGAGTGTCTTGGGTCAGGTCCCAATCAAGAGTCTGGTTTTGTATGTGTCAAAATTGAGGTATAGATTAGACATACAAGTAGAAATCTTAAGTCAGTAGCTGATATGTGACCTTGTAGTTCCAGAAAAAGTTCTGAGCTAGAACTATACATTGGAGTCAGAAACTTATAGAGGGTGTTTAAAGTCAAGAGACTAGAAGGGATTTCAAAGCAGTAAGGATAGAGAAGAGAAGAGGTTCTAAGAATTAACCATGCACATAAAATTACTCGATGAGTTATGGTCTTAAAAAGTATTGTACCTACTTTATTGGTACTTTTTGAGTCCCACGAATTTTCCTGTTTCCTGAGTTAATCAACATGAACCTGTCATATTCTAATTTGTGTTATTTAAATAGAGAGGCAAAATTGTCCATTAAAAAAAAAAATGGTTCTATTTTAAAGACTGCAGAGTGTAATTCTGTGTTAAAAGCAAAATCTTAAGTCAAAACATGTCATAAAAATCAGATGAATTGTTCAACTGACCAGGATCTACCTATGGAGCTGAGTGCATATTTGCATAACTGATGGGCTATAAATGGTAGTCAATAACCAAAGGTTATAATTATGCCTCAAACATTCTTATCTTACTTGGGGCAACACTTTTGGGTCTATCTGTGATTGTTCAGGATAGTAAATGAAATACTTTTTTGGAGGTTAGTATTTTAGCTGGTCTAAAAATACATTTTCGTATCTTCCTTTTAAACAGTACTGAAAGTGTTCATGGTTCCAAACACTTGCTTTATGGCATTTGGTCTGTGTTTTATGTAATTTTCCACATACTTAGAATCAACTTGATGTGTTGTACAGAATACTTACCTCCATCCATCTGCTTGTCCACATGCCAACAACTAGTATAAATGTCAATTAACCCTTAGTTTTTAGGGAATACAAGGATTACTTGGAATGAAATATTCTATTTTGCTATTAATATGCAATGATGAATGATACATACAATTTAATTAATGTTATGCTTTTTGACTTATTTTGGCCTAAAGCCAGGGCAAGTGACCCTGCTTTTCAGTAGCAGCTGTATGTTAGTCCTAAGAACTTGTCCTAAAAATGTTAGATCATATGGATTTTGTCTGAATTTTACTTCTAACCCTATCTGATCTACTTATTCTTTTCAATGCAACATGTCATCTTGAATTTCCAGGGATATAAATTTATTGTGATTAACTGTCCTTTTATAAACAAGTTTCTGTTAGTCAACCATGATATTAAACTAATCATCACTTTAAAATGGAGATAATTTTATCTACCTTTCCTATCTAAAGGGTTGTAAGAAAATGTTATAAAGAGCATAAAATGCTGTAGGAAAAAATATTGCCTTGAATATGTATAAATACTAATGCTGTTGTTGTTGTTAGGTGCCATCAATTCAGCTCCGACTCATAGTGACCCTATGCACAACAGAACAAAACACTGCCTGATCCTACACCAATCTCACAATCTTTGCTATGCTTGAGCCTATTGCTTCAGTCACTGTGTCAATCAATCTCTTTGAGGGTCCTCCTCTTCTTTGCTGACCCTCTACTTTACCAAGCGTGATATCATTCTCCAGGGAATGGTCCCTTCTGACAATGTAACTGAATATTAACAAATATTTCAAACAACACGACTAAATACTAATATGAATATATTTATAACAACATATGTATTCATAACTCACTGCCATTGAGTAAATTCTGACTCATTGAGACCCTTCTTTGGGTTTCTGAGGAGGTATCTCTATGGAAGTAGATTGGCAATCTCCCTCTGAGGAGTGGCTGGTGGGTTTGAACTGCCAGCCTTCTGGTTAACAATCAAATACCTTAGGCATTATGCCACCAAAGCCCCCTATGTATTCATATATATGTTATATATATGATATACCTATGCATAAATGTAAGTTTTAATTATCTTACCTTTCTAGAGTGAGATTGATATCTTTAGTTTGCCCATTTCATCATCCTCTTTTCTTAAAACATTTTTATATATTCTTCAAAATTAGAGCTTTTATTCTAGAATCAGATGGAAATGAAATAACATCTCTGGATTTCTCATTTGCATAATTGCAGAATTTTGATTTATGTGTTAACCTGGCACTAATTCCCATCTATTTCTTGGCAGTATCTTTGCTGTTATCAGCAAGCCTTTTTTTTTTTTTTTCCAGTACATTAGTTCTCTATTACTAAAATTCAGTTTGAATTCTTTGTAGGATTTTTCTCCTGCCCTCTGACACATTCCCTCTTTCTCCCTCAAATAAGCTTCTGTTATACTAGGTTATTAGTGGCCTTCAGTGAAATAAAGACGCTTCTGTGTGGTCTGCAGTTTACCCGCTGCCCTTGCTTTCAGAGGCAAACCCTCGCTGCTTCCCCTGCCTGGACAGATTCTTTGCTGCTTTTGCAGATCAACACTGCAGTCTTACTCCTTTCCTAAATGTTAAATGATTAGGCAGGAATCAAGCTAACCTCTTCTCTTTGTGTATTGCCAGGTTATCCCCTTCCTTCTGTCCTTCTTTTGAAGAAGTAGGCATGAATGGACAATTTCTGTGCTCTATCTGCACTCACAAGGTGTGGTCTGGCCCTTCCTAAATGAAAAACTAGGTTATTTTTCAGTTTCAGTGCACATGTGACACAAAGAGGCAAGACAGGAAGTGCTTTTAAGGCATTGCTTTAAAATCTATGATTGGGACTATTTAGCATATGTATTCTGTAATGTCAGCAATTCGATTCAGAGTAGGAGCTTGTGCAGCTTGGATCAGAGAAAGGGGAAAGGATTATTTTGGAATTTAGGAATATGGCTTGTACGGGGTAGATATTGAACCATAGGGTTTGGAACAGACAGAGAGATTCACAGGAACGTGGGCCAGCAGCACAAAGGAAAGAACAAGAAGAGGTCCCAGGACTGTATGTGAAGTCTTCTAGACTTCTCCATTCAGCGCTAATGTCCCCAAGTCTGGGTTAAGAGTGCCTGAAATGGATCCAGAGCACATTTGGGGAGCCCTGTCCTCTCCAGCTGCACAGTAATTTTCCCATCATATGTAGGCCTTCCCCCAGCATCTAGCTACAAGGAGGACTTGAAACACCAGAAAACAATAGATTTTCAAATTTAAAGTATAAACCAAGTCTTACCCAAAAAGACTTTGAGCATACCTGTATTGTATAGCAGGTTGTAATGCAATCATCAGTTTGACTGTGGGCTTCTTGTGGATAAAGAGTTTGTATTATGCATCTTTGTCTTTTCAGCAAGTAATGATTCTTACCTCACATGCTTCCCAAGAACATAATATAGTACCATGCTCAAAGTTAGAGTTAAATATTTGTCAACTGAAAACATGAATGAAAGAAAGAGAAAAGTAAACCAGTACTAGCCAAAATTATAGCTAATAAGTGTGGTCCTTGCTACTCTCAGATCCTTTTATCTTTATTCTTAGGTGAAGAAATTGATGGGGAGGAGTGGAGGGAAGAGGAAATATATTGAAAACCATAGTCACTGATGGGCTGCTCCATGATGGATTTCATTATAGCAAGAAAAATTACAAGTTAGAGATAATTAAATTTACAAACAAACAAAGCATAGAGAAACACATGCTGTATCATCCTTTTTCACCCCTTTGCTGATATAGGAACTACATAAATGCTTCTGATTACAATTCAATAGTGAACAGTAGATAGAAGAAAAAAAGTAAAATAGCAAAAGGAAAACCATACAATAAGTCAGAGCATTAGCTCTGATTGGACAAGTCTGGAAGACTTCACACGTAGTCCTGGGTCTTCTACCTGTTCTCCCCCTGACACTGCTGCCACATGTTCTCATGAATCTCTCTGCCTGCCCCAAACCCAATAAATAACCTTTGACAGATACTCATTTTTTTTAGGGGGGGGCTTGGCTTTGTAACACAAAAAGTACCTTTCTTTCAAGTCTTATCTTTTTTCTACCATCCTAACTTAGGGTCACTTTGTCATGTTTGATTTTCTTTCTTAAAAACTGTATCATTGCAGAATATAATATCTTTTTAAGTTGTGTCTGAAACCATTACTATGTTTTTATATACTCAACCTTAGCCTAAACAATAAACAGTTATTGTGCTGCGATCTAACTTCTTTGACAAGTGTCATTTTTAGGATATGTTCCAAGAGTCTCTTCACTATCTTAGTGGATAAGAATGCAAGTATACACATCTACACATCCATATCCAATTATAATTGTGTAAATGAATATGTGGACATTCTGGACCATCTGAATGGGAATTTATCCCAAGCACTCAGACTTCTTAAAGGCATGTAAGTGGCTAAAAGGCTTTAATCCAATCTCCAAACCAAATCAAACCCATTGTCGTCAAGCCCGTCCAACCCATAACGACCCAATAAGACAAAGTAGAACTGTGCCATGGGGTTTCCAAAGCTCTGATCCACTCCCCAGTTGGTAAGAATCCAGAGAAGTAGCAACATGACTTTTGTCTTCCTGAATGCCCATACCACAGACACGGCATAGCTGGACAGTCCAAGGTGGGAACTGCCACCCACTAGGATCATTCGTCGGAAGGAGAATATATGAGAAAAGGGAGAAACCTACCGTGCTAATTACCAGCCCTGGTGGCATAGATATAGAAAATCCAGGAGTCAGTGCTGGATGCATTGAACAATCATTCAAACTTACCTTTCTCTCTGCCCCTTTCCCACAAAAAAACACCACCAGCAACAACAAAGTATTGGCTAATATAAAAAGTTTAACATGAAAAGTTTGATATTTAGTTTCAATGACAATGAATAGGAGGCAGTCAACAATGCTATACTATAGCTTGAAAGATTTTATCTTGGTATCAAATTCTTTATTGTCCATAGATTCTTCCAGAAACAAAGGATTGGAACAATAACTTTGTTGTGCTGGTGTCTTACCTACCTGACTTTACCAATGTTCTGTGGAGAAAAGCATTAAGAAGCATCTTTAAATGTTCATAGTAATCTGAATAACGGAATGCTTTAAAATTTGAACTCGTAGTAAAAGCATGAGATTGTTTATTAACTGATTCCAGTGAATCGCATCAGCAGCCTTCACTTCTTTGCATTAAGGCACCTCTCCCAGACCATTAACCTCACCTTTAAGGTTATAAAACTTGCAATACTTACACTTAACTGCACTACATTTTCTAATTTTTTTCCTTGTTCAGTAGTAACTGAGGCCAATTTAATTCCAATTCCCTTGAAGTAATTAGTTTGTGGTATTTTAAAAATCAGAATTCTGCAGAAGCTGAGTTTTTTCATTTCTATCAAATTACATTCACAAGCCCTTACAGGAAAGAAAAAAAAAAACTCACTACCGTCCAGTTGGTTCTGACTCAAAGCTACCTCTCCTTGCATTTCCAAAGCGGTATCTCTACAGAAGTTGATTGCCCAGTCTTCCTTCTGAGGAGTGGCTAGTGGGTTTGAATCTCCAGTCTTCTGTTGAGCAGTCAAAATGGCTTAGGCACTGTGCTACCTCTCCTCATATTCCCCTTTCTGATAAGCTTTGTGCAGAATTGAAACTCTGTGGAAAAACTTGTTTTTGTCTAAAACAAAGACCTTCCCCTTATATAAAAAGAGTCATCGTTGCTTAGGGTCAACCTAATCAATGGATGTATTAAAAACCCTAAGGAAAAAAAAAAAAAAAAAAAAAAAAAAAAAAAAAAGCCCATATTGCTTCTGAGAAGCCTACTATTTTTTATCACTACCATACCATTGGTGCCAGCTACCTTTATGTATTTTTTTGTAATACCGGTCTAATCTGTTCAGAGACCAGGAACACAATATCTGTGCAGCTCAAGGAAATTTTGCTTAAAAATACATATGCTAATAAAATCCTAACTTTAGAGTTATTATGTTTGGAAATAAAATATTTTCTGGGCCAACTGGTAAGTAAAAACTTCAGCAGGAACACTTGTGCATATCACTTATGATCATTAGACTGAACTATGTTTAAAGAGATGGGAGAAACATAAGTGCTTCTCCATATAATACAAGGATAGGGAATTTTCCATGCTTCCCACATTATCACAAGGCAGAATAGCAACTAGTAGAGACAAGTCACTATGGATTAAAATGATTTCTTTCAGATATTTGCTTTTAAAATGCAAATATTCTTAGCATTGAGAATACAGTGAGTTATTAACAGCTGTTATTTTATGAATTCACTCTCCTTTCTCACAGGGAAAGTAAACAAGAAGTTGAGAAAAGGCTTACCAAATGAAGGCCCCGTACCTATAAAAAATATTCATTCTTCACATTCTTTACATTCTTCAGGGTACATATTATCTTCAATTTTTGGGTAGATAAATGTTTAGTTCACATAGCTAAGTAATTGACTAACTGAAAGATTTAATTCATTCATCTATCATCAAATGTATGTTGAATACATATTATTATACCAGGCATCATTTCAGTAGATATACACTATATATTATAGTGGTGGGAGCTCTGGTAGCATAGTGGCTAAGTCACTTGACTGCTAACCAGAAGGCTGGCGGTTCAAACCCACCAGCCACTCCTCGGAAGGAAGGTTGGGCAATCCTACTTCCGTAGTGATACTGCCTCGGAAACCCAAGGCACAACAACAACATATGTCAGTCCTAAACCTCTTAAGAGAGACAGTGGTGCTTCAGTGGTCGAATTCTCATCTTCCATGTGAGAAACCCAGTTTCAAATTTCTCCCAAGGCACTGGTCTGTCAGTGGAGGTACACGTGTTGTGATGGTGCTGAAAGCATTCCAGTGGAGCTTCCAGACTAAGAGTAAAAAGAAAGGCCTTGTAATCTACTTCTGAAAATCCATGAAAGCCCTGTAGGTCACAATGGTCCAATCTACAACCAATCATTTGGTATAGAGCTACAATGATACTCAAATGCTGTGGGATATTAATAAATGCCATGATGAAAAGTGAAGGATTTGAGATTTACAGACTATGAAAATTATGTGTTCCATATATATTTTTCCTCAGTTGTGCTTCCTCTGAAGGTAAGGAGTGACTAGAATTGATTTGCACCTGAAATATTAATAATTTCATGGGAAACGTCTTCTTGTGTCATTTGTTTATTTGAATGTGCATATTTTAAAAGAGTTTTGTTTCAGATTGGCTACATAAGAATCAGCTTGTTAAAAATGTTGATTTTTGTTCCTCATCTCTGACATTCCAACTTAATAATCCTTCAAACCAAAACCAAACTCACTGTCATCAAGTCGGATCTGACTCATAGCAAACCCACCTTGGGTTTCTGAGGCAGTATCACTACGGAAGTAGATCACACCATCATCCTTCAGAGGAGTGGCTGGTGGGTTTGAACTGCCAGTCTTCTGGTTAGCAATCAAATGGCTTAGGAACTGTGCTGTCAGATTTCCTTAATAATCCTTAGTAGGGAGTTATTTTAATAAATGCTTGAGGTCATTTTGATGCAGATGGTTCATTGAACACATTTTGAGAAACAATTGCTCAAAGGAATGGATGATTAACATTGGTAAACCATTTTGATAACAGGACCTATCAGCAACAGTTCTGAAGAAAAATTATGCCCAAGACCAATTCAGATCTCAGAGAAGCATCGTCCAATACATGTGACTATTGGGTTCTTCAAATATACGTAGTCCAAATCAAGATAGGTTGTAACTGCAAAATACACACGGGATTATGAAGACAGTATAAACCATGTAGAATAGCTCATTAATAATGTTTATATTAAATACATGCTGAAATAATGTTTTGGATATTTTAATGTGGCTACCAGAAAATTTAAAATTACATGTGGTACTCTTATATATTTCTGCTGGACTGTGCTGTATTAGACCAAATATGAACGCTTATTTCTTAAAAAATCTCTGGAAATGATACTATCGTTATCATGGACTTATTATGCTGACACATAAACTTTCTAATATATCCCTGGCCTTTTCCCATGTTTTAGTAGACAAGAACCTATGCTTTCTTTCCTTACTAGGTTCTGTACCAGATAACACCTGGGTCTTGGTTTAAGTTCTTTATTGCCTTGTTGGACTTTCCATATAAGAATCTGTCTTTGCAGCCCTACTCTTTCATCAAATTCAGCTCAAATTCTATCTTCTCTAAGAGATATTTGCATTAACCTACAATATTTAATGTGTACCTCTATACACATTTCTATTTTTTTTTTTTTTTT
>NW_006921773.1:2289692-2328719 GCF_000298275.1 Orycteropus afer afer | reverse complement strand
GGCTCAGGGGTCCAAGATTATCTTCTGTGTCTGTATTTATTGGTTTCCCTTTTCTTTGTTGAAGAGGGTCTGTGCAATCCTTCTGCCTAGTCCGCCATCTTGTCCCACCTCTCCACATTTCTATTCTTAAGAAATTATTAAGCAGCTGCAATTTGCTAGTAAAGGTCCCTGGTGGTACAGTGGTTAAAGTGCTCATCTACCAACCAAAAGGTTGATAGTTCTAACCCACTCTCTGCTCCCTTGGAGAAAGATATGGCAATCTGCTTCCATCAAGATCTACAGCCTTGGAAACTGCCTTGGAAATCCTATGGAGCAGATCTATTCTTTCCAATAGGATTGACATGAGTCAGAATTGACTCAATGGCAACGGGTTATATGTTAGTAACTGTGAAAGAAGCTGGTGTTTGACAGAGATCAAAATGTGTCTGCCTATTCTCTGCCTTCTCATAACCTAAAAGTGTCTTACCTTTTACCTATTTGCTTGCTATTTATATGTTATCTTATAAGTGCTTATTGCTTCTCTAAATCTCCTGAAATGCCAAGACTATTTACTTCTTATTGTTGTGTACTATACAGCACCCAATCATGTGTTGTAGTGTGAAATTGTGTAATCACTAACTATACTAATATAATAAAATACATCATCAGCAATGAGGCTGCAGTGCATCTATACTAAGATATGTATGTTCACTCTATTACTCATTATCCCAAGTCTAAAATAGGGATGAATTAGGAAGAATGAGATAATAAAAGTATGAAAATGATAAAATGCCATCTTAGAATGATTGTCAGAACTGTAAAATATATAACAACCTTTAGTTCATGCAAGATGCGGTCACTCTTCTCTGGCAGGTTTCCTTGGGGATAATTACAATCATAAAAATGCACTTAAACACCATAAACAGTTGTACAACATTGCATTGCAATCTGGGTATCTGTAAGCTGTTGTGAAGGATCCCAGGTGGCACAGTGTGTAACCACTTGACTGCCAACTGAAAGGTTGGTGGCATGGATGCACTAGCTGTTCCATGATAGAAAGATGTCAGTTTGTTTCTGAAAAGATCTACACCATGGAAAGCTTATGGGGAAGTTCTACCCTGTCCTACAGGGTCTTGAGTCACAATCAGCTAGACAACAATGGGTTTTGGAAGCTATTGTAAAGTTAGTAATTATGTTTTGGCTTATTAAATAAGGATAATATTTGTATTTGTGTATAATCTTTGAGCTTTGCAATGACACAGGCTGTTTACAAAAATACACAAAAGAAAATAGAGATTATTAACTTATTTACTAAAATGATATACTCAAACAGTAATAAAATCCAGTAATAATTATCTAAATAATTCTCCACTCTGCCTTCTTCAAGAACTTCATAGTCTTTGTCTAAAACCTCTGTTACTTCAAAACTAAAATACACACATATAAATGTACCTTCTAGAATATAATATTAAAACAAGAAGTGTTATAGTCTCTAAATCCAAAAAAAAAAAAAAATGTACATTGATTTCTGCACAGGTAGGCACTTTCTGATTTTATTTTGCCTTATGCTGATTGCTAATTAGAGTGGCTGCAAGACCTGCTTTGTTTCCATTTGAAAGCCTTTGCTTGGAGTATTTCATCATCTGTGAACCCAGTGACATGAGTATCAAAGAGAGAGCTGTTGGTAGATCTTCCTGCCACCTGTTCTTATTTTTCATCATTTTTTTCCTGGTGAACCATTTGTGATTTTTAACATGCTAGAGCATTTCCTTGTTAGGTATTCTTATTTAAAAACAAGTGGATCATTAACTTATGGGTTGTGTTCAGTAGTGAGGGCACCACTGGGTCAGGAAGTGCGAGCAGATTGAGCTCTAAATAATCCTTCTTGTTGTTTTCCACTGAGCAATCTCCCAAATCTCTACCAGGGAAGGATGCTAAACCACAGTAATTCCTACATGAAGAGAACACATTCCAAATGTCTGAACTTGATTGCCATCCCTATTTAACAGTAATAATTCCTTTGAGGCATCTGGCTTCATTTTCCTAATGTCTGATATTTTGCTGTATACTGGAGATGCAATGGTAAATACTCCAGAGATCACATCATGGCTTGCACAATACTGCTGGGATGGTGACAAACAAATTAACCATTGCAATATAGTATAATAACTGCTTTGATAGAGTTATGCATGGGATATTATAGGAAGAGAGTAGATGAGACATTTAAATCAGACTTTCCAAAGAGTCAGTTGAGCTGCTGGATTAAATGACCAGATAAGGAAGGAAGAAAGAGAAAAGGCATGCTGCTATAACTAAGGAACACATTTGAGACACCTTTTAATTTAAAGCTCAGAGGTTATGGCAAGACCTATGTTAGTTAACAAGTAGCTCTGGTTGCTCTGTGGTTAAGACATGGGACTGCTAACCAAAATGTCAGTGGTTTGAACCCACCAGCCGCTCTGTAGGAGAAAGACAATAATACAGTCTACCTCTGTAAAGATTGTCAGCTGTGGACCTGCTATGGGGGTTGCCATGAGTCAGAATTGCCTCAATGGCAGTGGCTTTGGCATGTTGTTAATTAATATGTACAGGAAAATAAAAATAATGAAATAAAAATTTATTTGCCAAAAGCAAACAGGCAAATAAACACAACAAACAATCAGAGAAAGGAATAGCAATCCATTCAGATATATGAAGCAGTTGATTTGAAAATTGTTTTATTGGTTGCTCTGAATATAATTGAGTACTCCCAGGATAAGAGGACAAAATCAGCCACAAGCCATGGGATGTTTGTTGAAAGGACTGTGATGTCCACAAATCCCCAGAAAGATGATGTATACTTCATGGACTTAAAATTATAATAGTGGTACATTTTGAAATAAATTAGGAAGAAAAAAAATTAATTAATATCTGCCAAGTTGCTTGCAAGCCTGATAGAAAAGACATTTCTGTGAGAATAATAGAACTAGATTGAGGAAAAAATCATTTGTGATGAATGTATTCTTTATTCTGTTACACCTTAAAAATAAAAAGTGGTTAGCCATATATCCACCCTCCTCTATCCATCCTCAAACTGAGATCATGTAGTTTATATCATCAAAAAAGGGCAGCCTTCACTACACTGCACTGCTTTTTTTAAGGTGGCAAGAATCATGCCCCTTATATTCCTTATTCAACTTTATACTCATTTAAATTCCTGCATGCATATAGATGCTGAGAATCCAAGAAAAAAAAAATAGAGAATAAGTAAATAAGACTAGACACAAACAAACAAAATTAAACTCATTGCTGTCAAGTTGATTCTGACTCATAATGACCTTATAGGACAGAACTTCCCCATAGGCTGTAATCTTATGGAAACAGACTGTCACCTCTTTCTCCTGCAGAATTGCTGGTGAGTTGAAATTATGAGTCTTTTATTTAACATATAGACATTTTAATCACTTTGCTACTAGAGCTCCTCCTTACTGTGGTTGTTGTTATGTGCCCTCGAGTTGGACCGTACTCATAGCAACCCCTCCTTGGGTTTCCGAGGCAGTATCACTCCGGAAGTAGATTGCCCCATCTTCCTTACTAGCACATAAAAACCCAAAAACCAAACTTACTGTCATCAAGTGACGCTTAATACTTGTTTTGAGAAAATTAATCAATATTCGTTGATTAATGAGTATTAATGAGGACTAAGGTGCGCCTGACACAAGCCAGGGTATTTTCAATCACCTCATATGCAAGTGAGAGCTGGACAGTGAATAAGGAAGACTGAATAAGAGTTGATGCTTTTGAGCTGCGGTGTTGGCTAAGAATGCTGAAAGTACCATGGACTGCTAAAAGAACTAACAGGTCTGCCCTGGAGGAAGTGCAGTCAGAATGCTCCTTGGAGGCTAGAATGGCCAGACTTCGTCTCACATACTTTGATCATGTTGTCAGAAGGGACCATTCCCTGGAGAAAAATGTCATGTTTGGTGAAAAGGAGGGTTGATGAAAGAGGGGAAGGGCCTCAACGAGGTGGATTGATACGGTGGCGGCAGCTATGGGCTCAAGTGTAACAAGATTGTGAAGCTGGCTCAGGACCAGGTGGTGTTTCGTTCTGCTGTGCATAGGGTCGCTATGAGTTGGAGATGACTCAATGGCACTTAACAACAACAACAACATTTTACAAGACTACCAGCAGTGGGGGAAATTAAAACAACAAAATACAAAACAGTTTATAATGAATTGATACTGACTCATGGACAGGAGCCATGGGCTGGAATTCCCAGTGTCACTTTGATGACTGGAATGCAGATGCTTTATCGGAAAGTAATCACCCCAACTAAGATAATGTAACAGAAGCTATGTTCATGGTGTCTTATATGATGGTCCTTACCTGGTGCTTTGTAACTTATGGACAGAGAGCTAATCATTCTAACAAACACAAAATGCATTCTTGATCCATTAAATCAAATGCATGAAATATTTTAATCTTCCAACCAGCATGTATATAAAACAGTGATTACATCTTCTCAAATAGAAAGCTCTCTATGATCAATTGACTTAGTACATTTGAATAATTATATTTGCCAATGCACAGTATAAATCATCATTTCAAATTCATTTTTTTATACTTATTGTTGTTGTTGTTGTTGTTGTTATGCCATTGAGTCAGACCTGACTCATAGCAACCCCTCCTTGGGTTTCTGAGGCAGTATCTCTACAGAAGTAGATTGCCCAACCTTCCTTCCGAGGAGTAGGACATACTAAAATGACCTCAAGAAACAAATCACCTTAGGAAATACTTTTTCTTCCTTCCTTGCTAGGGACAAATTGGACATGCAAAGAGATATATCATTATCATCTTCAGAAGAGTAACTGTAATGGCTTATATATATGTGTGTGTATATATATATATATATATATATATATATATATAAATCATGAATCATGGTTATTTTTTACTTTTTTTGTTTTTTATTGTGCTTTAGGTGCAAGTTTACAGAGCAGAGTTTCTTTTACATTCAACATTTCATGTACATTTAGTTTCACTCCCCATTTACCATCTCCAACTTTAACCCAGTCTCCTTCCCTCTCTACCCAGTAACCCCCCTTCTGTGCCCCTAATAGTTATGCAGTCTTGTGTGTCCTGCATTTCTTCTGTGCAGTGTTGCTCCTCTGGTGCCCAGTGGTCAATTGCTCCAAAGGATGCACCTCCATAGAGAATGTGGGTGCGTCACCCTGGGTTGAGTGGTCTGTGTGTACATCTTGATTACTGTTGGGCTGAGAGCCAGCCACTGGGAGTGAGTTTTATTCCAGGCCCAGAATGTATCCCAGGGCCATAGTATTGGGGTCTCACCAGACTGTATCTGGCCAGTAATTCTGGTCTTTATTGTGCTTTTAGATTTTGTTCCACATTTTTCCTCCCACTCTATCAAGGATCTCCAGTTTTGAGCCTTTCTTGAATGGCTGGCATTGGCAGCCCCGCACTATCTAGTTCTTCTGGTCTTGAGGTCCATCATGTCCTGGGATGATTGCTTCCAAATGCCCTTGGTTTTTTGCACTCTTCTTCATTCTGATGATAGGAGACCATTAGCTGTATCTTAGATGGCTGCTTGAAAGCTCTTAAGACTTCAGTCGCTATTCACCAATGTAGGATGAGGAACAACATTTTTTTGTATTTTGTTGTGCCAATTGAGCCTGGTGTCCCCCAGAACTATGGTCCTGAGTTGTTAGATCTGTTGTATCTCTCTCCCACAGTGTCTGGCTGTCTGTGAGGAATTACTCTATGTCTGTCTTCTGTTGTTTCTGTAAGGATTGCGGGTATTTTGAATCACTGGTATCTGTGCAAGATTAGCCTCAGCTGAATCTATCCTTGGTCTAGAGTATAATCCTGTCCACTGACCCCCATCTGATCTTCTCAAATGTGTGTGTTTATCTGTAGCCTGGTGTTTGGTGTTAATGGTAATATGGTATTGTGGATATACTGGTTGGTATTAGTGTCTGCCATCTGTATCTCATATGCACAATTTGGTGTCCTCTCTTTTTCTAAAGTTATTATGGTGGTCACAGACTCTTTCTATGTAATGGCTTATATCTTAATGATAAAACAGAAGCTCAGAGTACTTAAGTGACTGAATTAATTTTACACAGCTAACTAGAGTGCAAATTTAGCTTTGTCTTAGTCCAGTCATCATACTACTTTCACAACACATATAAACTTGGTTAATAATATTTGTATTTTTTAAAAAAGAAAAAACTTGTCTTTGTATATGGGTAGCAGTGTATATTTTGTGGAAAATATTCGCAGAGTAAGAATACTAATCGCATACAAAAATGTGCGTTGATTAGAAGCTACCTAGATACTTAGGTATTCAGTGATTTCCCCGTGTGGTTTTTCCTATTCCCTCGTGTATTTCTGGGCTGGGAAATGAAGATTTGGAATTCTTTCAATTAGCTCAATCAAGTGGAAGTAAAAATATAGTCATTCAAAGATTATTATTTTTTCATCATGATCATAAGATAGATTGAGAATTGATATGATGGCTATTGTAATAGCAAGAATTAAGCATAATATCTAAGCATAATGCAAGGCAGAAGCCCCTGGTTAAATGCAAAATTGACTCCTGAGCATTTGTGATTCCATCGACATAAAAGATTATTCAAGAGCCAAGCAGTTTGGAACTGGGATTTTTTTTTAAGAGAAACCAATTTATACACTAAAAGTGTAAGGCTTTCTAAGTGAGTCATGAAAAGAGAATTCATTTTTCTGTCCCTAATTTTACCAAAATATATTTCATTGAAATGTATTTCAGTGGAATGTCAGCTGGGTCTACCATTGATTATGGTTATTATGAACCATTTGTATTAGCATCATAGAAATTATTTTATGATATTTTCCAACTGCCCAATATTTTACAATACAACTGTTTAGTGGGAACAGCTCAGGGGAGATAATCAAGGTCTGTCCCTAATTAAAGACAAAACAAAACAAAACAAAAAAACCCATAAACCTGAATTTGTATTTTAATGACAAAAGTTTTTTTTTTTAATAAGATTCATGGGAGAACTCCTATTCTTTATTGTTGTATATGTAAAGTAGATCTAATTTTTCAAACATAGAAAGTGAGCTTAACTTTAATATGTTGAGTTTCAGGTATTCATGAAACAATCAATCACCTTATTTTACCATCCAAAAAGACCAAAAGTTTTATTCACTTTTAATGTCCCCATAATGACCCACAGTGTGCTAATCTTATAACAAAGATGGATTAAGAACCCTCTCAACCTCCCAGGAATGAGGTGAAGATAAAGCTGATTGTGTGTGTGTGTGTGTGTGTGGAGTTGAACAATAGTCCCTCAAGGAATTGTAAGATGTGGAGAGTTTATTTATTAGCATTTTGGACAAGAAGTGAATATCTGAACTTCTTGAATATATATATAAATAACACTTGATATATTCTAGATTATTTTTATAAATAGAATGTTCATGTAGCTATGTAAACCTTTTGTAAAAAAAAATCTACATATCAGATAATGTGGTATCAAAAGCAGAGGGGAAAAAACAGAATGGTATCATGAACCAGTGTATATGGTAAAGTCATTTTCACTGGTTAACTCACTATACATTTAAGGTGGCAATTGGAGCTCAAATATTTAAATTCTCTTGCTCATTTTAAATTTTTCACTGAAATAACAAACATAATACAATAAAAATGAAAATCCATATCAACACTGGAATCAAGGATACCATGCAAATAGGAAAAACATGGAAGAATTTATGTGCAGTAAATTGTAGCAATGACCATTATGGAAAGGAGATTCAGCCATCCAGTAAGTCATTGCAAGGAAGGAAAAAAACACTTAAGTATATATAAAGGGGCTGCATTATGTAATCCTACTGACATTCCTTAGTTTGAACCAGCAGAAGCTGGAGCCAAGAGCAGTCTGTGGGCAGTTAAAAGGAAGTACAAATTGATCTTGTTATTCCCTCTGATTTATACCAAACACTACAGTCAATTTCAGGGAAGGACCCTGCCGTGGTGTTGCCTCCCAGGTTACATTCACATGTACAGCATTTCAAGTAAAGCAGGGCAGTTCTACAGCTGGCTCCAATTGAAGGGAGTAGTGCCAGCTCCAAAGAGTGCCACTGACCCAGCTAATGTCTGCTGTTCTGAGAAATACAAAAAGAAACAATTTGGCAGAAAGGTGAAGCTCTATGTCTCTGCTCTTTTTGGCTATAGCTCCCTTGCTGCTCCATGCTGGCGAGTGAAAATAGAGCAACCCTAAAACTCCTTTATTCTTTTGTCTGGTCCTGAAACACTTGAACAGAGATTAACATAGTCTCTTAGAAATCTCATTTCAAATCCCAAATCTAAAAAAGAAATGTCAACTGTCCATGCTCTATAAAGATGAAGAAAAATAAAAATTATATATATATATGTATATATACATATATGGTGTTGTTGTTGTTGTTATTTTGCCATCGAGGGAGGAGCGCTGGTAGCATAGTGCCTAAGGCACTTGACTGCTAACCAGAAGGCTGGCGGTTCAAACCCACCAGCCACTCCTCGGAAGGAAGGTTGGGCAATCCTACTTCCGTAGTAATAACTGCCTCAGAAACCCAAGGAGGGGTCGCTAGGAGTTGGGGCTGACTCGATGGCAAATAACAAACAATATACATATATAGTACCTAAGTAATGACTAGATTTTAAGAAGTGAGTTAATTTAAAAATTCAAACTAATATTACATATCAGATAGATTTGACATTTACTTCACCTGGATACCTTTTACTGTCATCTAATTGGGCTCTCTGCTTCCGGTCTTACTCCCTTTCTTCAAATGCACTATCTGTACTACAGCTAGAGTTAACTCTCAGAAATAAAACTGTGGAGGGGTGTGAGTGGTCCAAGATGGCGTCTCTTATTAAGTGACCTTTGAATTGACACATGGCTGATGAGACAAAGGTTCCAGATGATGATATTTGGAATGAGTGTTCTAGACAGAGATAAAAAAGTGTTTAAGGCATTAATTCAGCAATGAAATGGGTGTGTTGGAAGAACAATAACAACAAAAAGATAGAGTGACTCCAGTGCACTAAGGGAAGAAGTAGTAAGAAGTAGTAAGAAGATCACATTGGTCTTGTAATACATGATACAGCCTTAAGACTCCACCCCTCAAGGACAATGAAAGGTCAAATGTTGTGAGGAGGAGAGATACATGATGTGACTTACATTTAAAGTGTCATCCTGGCTACAGTATGGAAATGGATGATGACAGGAAGATTGATGTGGGAGATTCAGTGAAGGTGATTTGGAAGAGAGTTGTAGCTAGACAGGTAGATTATGAACCTCAATATAACAGAATTTGAAGACAAAGTGTGTGTTGTGTGGTGTCTTAGTCATCTAGGGCTGCTATAACAGAAATACCACAAGTGAATGGCTTTAACAAACATGAATCTATTTTCTCATAGTTAGGAGGATGGAAGTTTGAATTCAGAGTGCTGGTTTGAGAGGAAGGCTTTCTTTGTCTGCTGTGGGGAAAGGTCCTTGTCTCTTCAGATTCGGCTTCCTGGTTCCTTGGAGATCTCCATGTGTCTTGGCATCTATCTTACCCCATCTGTCTTCTGTTCACTTGTTTCATCTCTTTTATCTCAAAAATAGATTAATTTAAAACTCACCCTTATCTGGTACTGTGTCATTAACATAATAAATAAAACTCATTCCAAAATGGGATTATAACCACAGGCATAGAGGTTAAGATTTACAACCCATATTTTTGCAAGACACAACTTAATCCGTAACATATGGATATATGTTTCCTTCCTGGGCATAAAGAGAAAGAAATCAATCAAGAATAAATGTTAGTCTACCTGGCTACCACTTACCAAGCTATGAAAAACAAAAAGAAACAGATTTTTTTCTGTTGTGGTGAGAGAGAGGGAAATGAAGTGTACTGGCATTACTTTGTTAAGTTTGTTGTAGTTGTTAGCAGCTGTCAAGTCTGCCACAGAGTCATGGCAACCCCACACATAATGAAAGGAAACACTGTCTGGTCCTGCATCATCCCTATGATTAGTTGCAGATTAGAACACTGTGAACCATGGCATTTCCGTTGGCTGATTTCAGACGTAATCACCAAGCCTATGCAAGGAATACACAAAGTGATAATACCAATAATAATCGGTTGACATTCAAACATTTGAAAAGGTGATTAAGAAGAATGCTGAGAGAAGACCATGCTACAAAGAAGGCACTGTTAAGAAAAAAAAAGAAAGAAAAAACAGGGCTCCAGGAATTGATAGAATACCAATTGAGATACTTCAACAAGTACATGCAACACAGGAAATGCTCATATGTCTATGCCAATATATTTAGAATACAGTTATCTGGACAGCCATATAAATGCCCATTCTAAAGAGAAATAATCAAGTGCAATATTAAAATTATTGAGCAATATCATTAATATGACACACAAGTAAAATTTTGCAAAACATATTTCAAAAATGGTTGTAGCAGTACATCAACAGGGAATTGCCAGAAATTTAAGCTGGATTCTGAAGAGGACTTAGAAGGAAGGATATTATTGTTGATGCCAAATGGATATTGGCTGAAAACAGAAAATGCCAGAAAGATGTCTGCAGGTGTTTTATTGACTATTCAGAAGCACTCAACTGTGTAGATCATAACAAATTATGGATAACATTGCAAAGAATGGGAGTTCCAGGGTACTGAATTGTGCTCATGTGAAACCTGTACATAGACCACCAGGTATCATTCAAACAGAACAAGAGGCTACTGTGTAGTTAAAACCAAAAAGAATGCACATCAGGGTTGTTTCCTTTCACCACACTTATTCAATCTGTATGCTGAACAAATAATCCGAGAAGCTGGATGATGAAGAAGTGTCCAGCATCAGATTGGAGGAAGGCTCATTAACAACCTGTGATATGCAGACAACCTTGTTTAAAGTGAAGATTAGAAACACTTACTGATGAAGATCCAAGACTTCAGTATGAATTATATCTTAAAAAAAAAAAAAAAAAAAGCAAAAATCCTCACTGTTAGATTAATAATCAACATCATGATAAGTTGAAAAAAATATAGAAATTCTCAAGGTTTCATTCTACTTGGGTCCACAATCAGTGTGATGAAAGCAGAAGTCAAAAAATCAAATGACATATTGCATTGGGCAAATCTACTTGAAAAATACTTCCTTAAATGATTAAAAAGCAAAGACATCTCTTTAAGGACTAATGTGTGCCTGACCCTAACCATGGTATTTTAAATCATTTCATATGCATACTAAGGCTGAACAATGAAAATGATACATTGGAATTATGATGACAGTGAAGAATGTTGACTACACCAATGACTGCCAGAAGAACAATGAGATCTGTCTTAGAAGAAGTATAGCCAGAATGCTCTTAAGATGCAAGGATGGTGAGACTTTGCCTCACACACTTTAGACATGCTATTAAGAGGAACCAATCCTGGAAAAGGATATCATAGTTGGTAAAGTAGTAGTAGTTGTTGTTGTTGTTAGGCATTATTGACTGTGACCCATAGAGACTCTATGTACAACAGAATGAAACATTGGCTGATCTTGACTCATCCTTAAAATATTTGCTATGATTTAGCTCATTGTTGCAGCCACTGTGTCAATCCATCTCATTGATGGTCTTCTGTTTTTGCTGACTTTCTACTTTAGCAAGAATAATACCCTTCTCCAGGGATAGCACAACCAAAGTATAAGAGACAAAGTTTGACCATTCTTGCTTTTAAGGAACATCCCAGACGTACTCCCTCTAAGACAGATTTCTTCATTCTTCTAGAAGTCCATGGTACATTCAATATTATCCTCCAAAACCACAAGTAGAGAGTCAGCAAAACAGAGGTAGATCCTCAAAAGGATGGATTGACACAGTGGCTATAACAATGGGCTTGAGTAAGAGCATCCCAAATTAATTTATGAATTCCGACATAAGAGAGTGCTAAGGTTCAAGGCTAAAGCTCCATTTTGAATCAAAAGTAACTTCCACATCAGGAATACAGCCTGTCATTCTTGTAACTTTCCATTGTACCCTATCAAAATTACTTGGTAAATAATTTCAGAAAACAATGTAATTTTGTTTGCTTACAGTTTTGTTTGTTGCTTAGGAAGCCAGGTGCAAAAGAACTCTCAATACAGATGCTTACTCAAAACAAACTTTATAATTATGAATGCCCTCCCTGCAGCCACACAAGGAGGGTGTCATGATCATTGTGTACCCGATTTAATGATTACTTTGAAAACTTAAAAAAAAATATTTAGAAATGTATGTAATCTCCCAATCAGATGTACCATTACCTAACTTTGCAACCATTACCTAAATGTCAACCAAGCACTGACTTTTTATTGAATTCCCTGGTATTATTTTATATAAACTCTTTTAGGCATTTACTTCTTGGATAACTTAATTCAGAATCCTGGGCTTTGTGATTCCAAATTTGCAAATAACCTTACTTCTCAATAAAAGCTCTTTACTTTTAATTTCAAATTCTGCCATTTTTGCTCTACAACAGGCTCATACTAGCAATAACCATGACAATGGTGTAGGATCTTTTCTGTTGTACATAAGGTTGCTGTCATTCAGAACTAGCTCAATGGCACTAAAAATACACACACACACTCACTCAAGTTAAAATGATTAAAGAGCCTGAATAAATAATGAAATCTCCTGAGGACAGACTTTGAGTTATATCACTTTATATTTCAATTTGAAATAAACATAGAAATAATTTTCAACATTTATATAGATTATTCATAAATAAAACATACATTTATGCTAACATTCAAATCTAACTAGTATTTTGCTGTTAGCTGCCATCAAGTCATCTCAAGTTATGGCTATTTATGTACAACAAAGCTAAGCATTGCCCAGTCCTCTGTAACCCTCAAAATCCCCAGTATTTTCAAGTACATTATTGCAGTTGTTGTGCCAATTCGTCTCACCATATGTCAGCCATATCCACTTTGGCTTTGGCCTTCAACTTTACCAAATATGACATTCTCCTCTAGTGATTCATCTCCTTGATGACGTGTGCGCAGCAAGCAGGACAGGTGATGTTGTGTTGTGATCTAAAAAGTTTTTATTGGCTATTTCAGAAGTAGATTGTCAGGCCTTCCTTCCTAGTCTATTTTATCTGGAAGTTCCATTGAAACCTATTTATGACATAGCTTCCAGTATAACAGTAACATGCCTTCTATCACAGTATCACAAATTGATTGATGTTTGGTGGAAATAGTATTTTACATGAACCCTTATGAAAACTATGGTCTCTGTGGCCTCTAAACTGAAGATTATACATGATGTCAGGTCATTCATAAAAATTTACAGGGGGGTTTAGGTTAAAAAAAAAAATGATATTTTTTTCCCTATCTGTTCAACAGTAAAGAAGCTCTGGTGGCACTGTGGTTAAGTCATTGGGTTGCTAACCAAAAAGTCAGTGGTTCAAGCCTACCAGCCACTCTGTGGGAATAAGATGATATAGTTTGCTTCCATAAAGATTTACATCCTTAGAAACCATATGGGCAATTTCACTCTGTTCAATAGGGTTGCTATGAGTTGGACTTAACTCATTAGTAGTTTTTCTTTTTAAACAACAACAAAAAAAAAATCAACAAATATTTATGGAGCATCAGAAATGTGAAAGACACTAACCTAGCTACTGCTGATACAAATGTGAAAGATACGAACCTAGCTACTGCTGATACAATACTGAAGAAAACAAACATACTTTCCAACTTTATTCAATTAATAGTTTATCTATCTCAACTTTCTCCACTTCACTGATGAACAAGATCAAAAACAAACATTTGAGCAAACAAGTAGATAACTTCCTTTGGCATTCTTACTAGTTGATGCCCATGGCACTCTAAAGAGCAATAATTAGCTACTTTTCAACATGTATTAAAATTTCTGTTCAAAGCAGCTAAATTTAATGTTTAACAAGATTTTGTTAAGTTTGTTCCCAAGTCTGACTCTACACTGCTCTTTCAGAGTAAAAATTAAATTAAGTATTAGATAAATATCGATAAACGAAAACCAAACCCAAATGCACTGTCACTGAGTCAGATCCTACTCGTAGCAATCCCTCCTTGGGTTTCCGAAGCAGTATGACTACAGAAGTAGATTTCCCAACCTTCCTTCCAAAGAGTGGCTGGTGGCTTTGAACCTCCAACGTTCTGGTTAGCAGTCAAATGCCTTAGGTACTATTTTATGAAAACTAACTTGAACATGATCAGAAAATGTGATAAGGGGAAACCACTGAAAATCTTTGCAATAGATTTATGTGTAGGTAAGACAACTCTTAATGATTAAGGGCAAGAAATTTAAAAAAAAAAAAAATTAAAAAAAACAGATTTTTGCTCTCATATCCTTGGCTAGTCTGTATGTTATTGTTCCTCTTTTAAGAATTAAAACTTCAATCTCCATTAAAAGATAAATCAAGTACATTTATAGGTGTTAAGATGATATAAAAAATAATATAAAAAAAATATTTGGCTGTGCAAATTTATGAAAATCTCCTTTAATAGATTTTTTGGAATAATTGACCAAATACAAGTCCCTGTCTCCTGTTCACACAAATATGTAATTATAAATTATAAAAAAAGTAAAGAAAATTTATTTTTTTGTAAATAATAGGGGATTTATAAGAAAAATATTAGGTTCAGTGAGAGACAAGAACAGAGCAGAAGTCTGTGGGGTATTAAAAAATAAATTGACTTGAGATTGAAAGATAAGCAGATGCTAATTAGGTAAACCAGCGGCAACATTGTTATAGAGAATAAATATTGGGATAATTTGGTCAGCATAGCAAATAGTTGGTGAAGGAAATAAGAGGAAAACTTAAAGGGGCAGAATATAAGTAATAGTATAAAAAAGTGTACATAATTGACTATCAAAATAAATTTGAATAGATTAGATAATATATATAATTTAACAATGTGGCCTTTTCAAAGATACGCTCAAAATAAAATCCAAAAGAAATGTAAAAGAACATATAGATAGGAATACTAAGATCAAGAAAAGTATAATTCAAATCTAAAAGCAGTCAAATAGCATGGATAATCATTTTATAAGGATTGAATGTGTTATCTACAGTTATGACAGACAATAAATGAATCATTGTAATTTATAATCAATTTTTGCAAGGAAAATTAAAATTCAGTAAAAACTGATACAATTAAAATTATGGAGGAGTATATTAATATATTTTTCTACCTTTGGTATATAAAATAATACAAATATGGACACATAGGATTTAAATAACATGAGAAATAACTTTGGATAAGTAAATCTGTAACAAATATCCTACTACATAATCAGAACATTATTTTGAATTAGGTGTGAAATAAGGAAACTGAAGAAGAATTAATGCATTGAATTATGATGTTGGTGAAGAATATTGAATATACTATGGATTACCAGAAGAATGAACAATTTTGTCCTGGAAGAAGTATAGTCATAGCACTCCTTAAAAGTGAGATTTTGTTTCATGTACTTTGGTCATACTATCAGGGGGAATCAGTCCCTGGAGAAGGATGTTATGTTTTGTAAAGCAGAAGTTAAGCAAAAAAAAAAAAAGAAGACCCTCAACCAAGTACATTGGTACAATGGCTACATTAACAGGCTCAACTAAAACGATTGTGAGACTAATGAAGTACCAGGCACTATTTTATTCTGTTGCATGTAGAGTTGCTAGGAATCAGAATTGACTTGATGGCACCTAACAAAACAAAATAACAGGCATGAATATTTATATAATAGATCATGTACAAGGTCATATTGAAATAATAATACAATAGCCTGAGACAATTAGAAGTAGTCTTGTGAAAAAGAGCACTGAGTAAAGAGCTTGAAAGTAAAAAGATAATTCTCAGGCCTTCCAGTGATCCAAGGTATTTTGAATCTAAGTCATAAAATATGAAAGCCTGAAAAAGTCATCTTTTTAGCACCTGTTAACTCATCCCCAAAATTCACATTCTGTTGTTCAATATGACTCTCTAGCAGGACCAACAAAATAATTTGTGGAACTCATTGCAAAATGAAAATTAAAGATCGCTTGTTAATATATTGCTAAAACTTTCAAGATGGCATCAGCAGATCATTAACTACGGTGCGGCTCTTCTGAGAATGGGATCCTTTAGAGCAGCAGAGACCACATGTCCTGTGTTCATTGAGAGGTCCTTCCTCTGACACCTAACACAATCCATTCAAATGATTTCATTCTTCTTTTACTGCTGCAACTATTCTATTTCGTTTTGCATTTCCCCTCATGTACAGATTCCCTTCATTTATTAAAATAGTCATGAAAGTGAGTTCATGACACATTAATTCATAACACCCTCAAAATTTCTTGCATCTCTTTGAATAAATCCAAGGTTCTTACTGAGCAATCTGACCCCTGATTTCCTTAACTTCAGTCTTTTCCTTCACTCCCCACACCCAGTCTGTCAGCAAGTCTTGTTGGTTTTTTCACCCAATCATATCCTGAGTTTGTCAGTTTCTTCACATATCCTCTGCTGTTATCCTTGTCTCTCTTATTTTTTTTTATCATCTTTGAGTCGTTTTCCACAAAATAAAATTTATTTGAAAATGAAGCATGTTAGTTCAGTGTACTTGATTTCATTTTATTTGAAAAGGTAAAAGTACCTCTAAACCCAGAAATCAGATAATATAAAATGAAATCTGAATACCTCCCTGCAGCCTACAAGTGAAACTCACATATCTGACCCCTGTCTAGTTCCCCAACCACCCACTTGCCTATATTTCTCACCCCTATTATCCCTACATCCTGTAAAAAGAAATTTAACCAGAATCCATAGGACTTTTACCTTTAAACATCACATGTTCATGGTTGGTTCAATGCCATTGAATATTTTCCCTGAGGTCTTTTCATGGCTCATGGTCAGTACTTTCTTATCATTCCTATCTCAGCTGAGATACCACATTCACTAGCCTTCTGCCTGAAACATCTGCTCCCCTCTTACCTTCTGCCTCACTATCTTTTCATTGTCTTGATAAAAAAATACCATTTAAATCATCTAATTTATTTATTTAGTATTTATGTTTTCACCCTCTGCAAAGCAAGCTCCTGGAAAATGAAGTCACGTCCAGTGCTCCATCATCATTTGCAATAATGCCTAGAATTTAGGAGAAGCTCAGAAGTTGTTAAATGAATTAATTACCTACCAGTACAAATAAGCCAGGTCTAATTTTCTAAGTATTGTAAATAATTATATTAATAACAATAATAATAATTAACTATAGGAGAATGAGCAAGTGAACTGAAGTGTTTTGCTCACAGCCAAAATAGAAGTGCACAATGTCTAATTTAGTATTCTGAGTCTTTTCTCTAATCAAGTACACTGAACTAACATGCTTCATTTTCCAGTTCATCAAGAAGAATAGCATAGATGTGCAGATTGCATCTAAAAAAATCAATCACAAATACTTATTGATTACCTCTTATTGAGTAGAATTAGTTGATGTGGGAAATTAAGAAAGTGTAATGTTCAATGTTTGTCTTGTGAGAGGGGACTGAATGCTATGTACAATGCAATTCATGAGATACATCTGAAAAACTAGAGAAGTTCATGAGAAAAATATAATTAAGACTATGGTGATCAGTGATGACTTCAAGAAGATCTAGGCTTTAGCTGAGGCTTTAAAGATGATAAGACAGTACTGGGGTTGAAGAACAAGACTTGGAAATGTGGGTAAGATCTCTCTAAGGGGATTTATTTAAACTGTTTGGTACAGTTAATAACTGTTTTGGTTAGAGGAGCTCTGGTAGCATAGTGGCTAAGACACTTGCCTGCTAACCAGACGGCTGGCGGTTCAAACCCACCAGCCACTCCTCGGAAAGAAGGTTGGGCAATCCTACTTCCATAGTGATACTGCCTCGGAAACCCAAGGAGGGGTCACTATGAGTCGGGTTTGACTCGACAGCACATAACATAACATAATAGGAGAAGTGGGAAATAAGAAGCTCTGGTGACTTAGTCCCCAAGGCATTTGACTGCTAGCTAGAAGGTTGGTAGCTCCAACTCACCAGCCATTCTGCAGAAGGAAGACTGAGCAGTCTACTTCCATAAAGGTTTGCTGCTTTGGGAACTCAAAGAATTTTGCTATGAGTCAGAATCTATTTGACAGCAGTGACTTTGGTTTTTGAGTTTTAAGTGGAAAATAAGTTGGAAAGTTCTATTTAGATTATGATGCCCTTTAATGACAAATACATTTAAAACTTAATATGTAGGCAATGAAAACTCATAAATCTATTTGAGCAGTGGAATAGTATAGGTGAAAGTGCTTGCTTAAGATTTTATCTACAGAGATTTACAGAATAGATTGGATTGGTGGGAATATGGAGCTGGTAACAGCTGTTGAGATATTGTAATTGTCTAGATGTAAGGTGATAAGTGCTTTAGCTAGAATATTTACAGTGAAAATGAACTGGAAACATAAAAATAGCAAAATTTTAGTATGTGACCTGAATATAGTTACTTTTGGAAGAAAAAAAATCAAATTCTTATGTATTGTTTTCACTCTGTGCAATCTGGACACCAAAAGGCTCAAAAATAGTGGTTGGAAACTCTTATGAAAACTCAATTTCTGCCTATATTCATATATATACTTGATTTTTTTTCAGTTTAGAAAATCTTAGATTAAAAATAAATACATGTGTCTGCCTTATTTAGTCAGCTGTCTTACCAAAAATATTTAGTTAGAAACAGAATCAAAGACTGTATAAAGGTATTCTCTTCCAAATTACCTAAGTTAAAATTTAAAGTTAAGTTTGAGACTGATACATTTCTTTTTGGAAGTGTAATTATTGATTAATAAAAATAGACCCAGATAGATTTTATCATGTTCCCTGTATCTTTGAGATGTGTATTTACCTTTTAATATTATATAACTCTCAAACTGTTGAATAACATCTTTCTAAAACAAACATGAAGCCACCAAGCAGTGTAAGTTATCATCAAAATACTCTGTTGATATGGTATTTTATAATAATACTTTTAATACTTTAGTGGCTATATTCAATAGCCAAATTTTTATTGAGCAATTATTTCTGAGATAATAATAGTAAGCATTCATCTAGTAAATATTTATTTAAAATGCACTACTATTGAGTCAATCTTGACCCATAGCAACCTCTAATGGGTTTCCAAGGTGGTAAAGTTTTATGGAAGTATATTGCCCAGTCTTGCTTCCACAGAGTGGCTGGTGGGTTTGAACCACCAACCTACTAGTTAGCAGTCAGATGCCTTAGTCACTGTGCTGCCAGAGCTCCTTAATATTTACTTAGTGTCCATTATTTACAAACCAAAGCTAGATATTGACAACACAACATTAAACAAGTCAAGTACAATTTCTGTCCTCATGGAGCTTATATTCATTATTATGACAGACCTGGAATTGCTTAAGGTTTTAACATACTGTATCAATCAAGATTTATTACCACTATCAAGAGAAACTGACTGGCTGATTTAAGTAGAAAAACAATTCATTATAAGTGGAGCTGGAGAACCAGAACCATGAGGTCACATGGCCAATAAAAACCAAACCAAACTCATTGCCGTCAAGTCGGATCTGACTCACAGCAACCTCTCCTTGGGTTTCCGATGTGGTATCACTGCAGAAGTTCTTTCTTCAGAGGAGTGGCTGATGGGTTTGAACTATCAGTCTTCTGGGTAGCAATCAAATGCCTTAGGCACTATGCCGGCAGAGCTCCCAGAATCCAAACTCTTGCCAAAGGAAAGGATCCAGTGAAGACACCATTGTGACCAGCAGTGGGCACTAGCAGCTGCAATTGGCAATACTGACACTACCAAGACAGGACACTGGACAATAGAACTGCTCTTGCTACTGCTTCTGGAAACTTAATGTAGCTGCTGTCCATGGCAACCTCTTCCCACAATGGATTCCAAGTGGACCCTGCTGTTTGATATCACTAGTTACTCATTCAAGGTCTGTGGAGAGTGTATCTAATCGGTATAGCCTAGTTCACATGCTTGTATCCTAGTAATAAGAGGGCTGGAAAATGAACCTGGCATTTTTAGCTTCTGTGTATACTGACATATTTTGTCTCATGTGGTAGAAGATTTATGAAATAGAGAAAGCAAATTCAAAATTCTGAAAAGACAAAATATATACCTTAAAATAGATCAATAAGTAAACAAAATGAAACAAAGCAAAAAAAAAATGACAAATATCTTCTCTCTAATTTAAGACTTGCACAACTTTGGTGTAATTATGATTCTTAAAACATGGACAAACTAATATGCAGAGAATGTAATTAGTGTGTTTAACACTCAAAATTTAAACTAAGCCTGCTAGATTCTAGATCCTCAGCCATCAAACTCTGTGCTCCATAACTTCTCTGGATTTAATTAACTTTTTGGATTTCTAAATGTTCAATGAAAGATTAAAAATCATCTTAAGCGTATATCAATGTTGATTGAAATAATCAAATTTTACAGTACTTTAGACCTTAAATTAATCCATAATGTATTGCCTATTACAGAAAAGAGATACATAACCATAATAAAGAATAGTCCATGTTTTCAGGCTCATGTCATAGCTATTCCTAGTATTAGGACTGACTATGTACGGCCCATGGGAACCATGGTGGCACAATGGTTAAGATATTTGTCTGCTAACCAAAAGGTTGTTGATTTGAACCCACCAGCCATTTTGTGGCAGAAAGATGTGACAGTGGACTCTCATAATGATTACAGCCTAAGAAACCCTTTGGGGCAATTCTAATTTATAGGGTCTGTATAAGAGGAATTCAACTTGGAGCCAACTGTTTTTCTGTTTTTTTTTTTTTTTTTTTGTTTCTTAATGTATGTCACACACATATTGAATAATTATAAAAATACTTATAACTTAACAATGCTCAAGATATTCTAATATCAGTTGCAAATACCATAAAACTTGATTAAATCTGCAAATTTCCATGAATACATACGAGAATCTGTTTATCAAAATGGTCAAATCTGAAAAGAAAGAAAAAAAGAAATCCTAAAGTTTAAAAAAAAAAAAAAAAAACTAAACTTCATTAGATAGCCTCAGAAAAAATGTTCAGTTTGGGATTGTGGTAAAAAGATAACCACCTAAAAAGTAAGATAGTATTGAAGGGATCACTCTACATGCTGTCATTTCTACTCCCCAAGAGATTCATGAACATGGCCACCAAGAGTCAGCTACACAAATGTTTATAGCAATCTTGTTCATTATAGCTCAAATTGAAAGTGGTACAAACACACATAAATAGGAGTTTCGAAACTATATTTTGGTTTATACAGTGGAATAGGATACAGCAATAAAATGGATTATAGCTATAGATTATAACTACATATATCAATATCTCAATAGCACAGTATGTAATATATATAGATACACTGCAAAAGTCACCATGGATGATTTGATGATTCTACTTGGTGATTCTACTTCTGAAAAATCAATCATCGAAAGCCCTGTGGAGCTTATTTCAACTCTAACAAACATGAATTCACCTTAATAACAACTTGTAATGGGTAGAGGGAATACATAATCCAAAGAATCTTTCCTCACTTCCCTCTATCAAGATATTCATGTTTTTGGTGTCCTGTGTAGGAAATAATCATCTATCAACAGGGTTGCTCATTTCTGTTCTTTCTTTCTTTTTCCATCTTCCATCTTTCTTTTTCCACCTATCATTTATGTCTTGCTCTCTGTTGTTGTTGATGTTATGTGCCGTCAAGTCAGAACCAACTCATAGCGACCCCTCCTTGGGTTTCCAAGGCGGTATTACTACGGAACTAGATTGCTCAACCTTCCTTCCAAGGAATGGCTGGTGGGTTTGAACCACCAGCCTTGTGGTTAGCAGTCAAGTGTCTTAGGCACTATGCTGCCAGAGTTCCCTGTCTTGCTCTTTACTAGGCTATAAATAAAAATCAATAATTTAGGTAAAAAATGCATGTTTGGGTATTTGTTAACTATATATTTATATTAATTATAATTATCACATTACTATTCAGGTAGTTACTGATGTATTTTATATTTTATAAAAGAAAATTGTTTTAATTTGGTCCCAAGAATCTTTTATTAGCATGGCCATAGTTAATAATCTGTCACTATTTATCATTATAGTTTTACTTAGGCATGATTCAACTGACTATTAGACACAGATAAAAGAGGGAGAGTTTTTGTTGTGAGGTGCCATCTAGTTGATTATGACCCATAAGGACCCCATGTGACATAGTAGAAATGCCCCATTGGTTTTTTAGGCTGCAATGTTGACAGGAGCAGATCACCAGCTATTTCTCCCTTGAAACCACTAGGTGGATTCCAACTGCCAAGTTTTTAGTTAGCAGAAGAGCATTTAACCACTATGCCACCAAGCCTCCTTAGAGTCATAGTTATAACTAATTAAATAACAACTCTAGAAGCAAGTCACCCTGTGCAAGATAGAAGTCCCTGGGTGGCTTAAAAAATTTCTATCAGAAGCACCAACAAGGAAAGAACTTGAGCTCTGTTTCTGTAAGGAATATAGTCAGGAAAACCCTATGAAGAAGTTGTACTCTGTGAGGTAACCATGAGTAGATATCAACTAGTTAGCAATAGGAGGATGAAGAAAAGCTGAACAACACAATCTACCAGAAGAAATTTGACACAGGAAAATCAACTCTAATTTTGTATTGCTATATTAACTAGGATGGCAAAAGCCCTAATAATTGACCAAATGAGTTTTTAATATATTAGAAACTTCTAAAAACACACTAAAATAACTGATTCGGATTTGCTCACAAATTGTGACTTCTTCCCTTGTGAATCTTCTCACTGTCTAATTGAGTCAATATTGTCCATATCCAGAGACACAGTGCTATTTCTTTCTTTTTGTCACAACCACTCATGTTACACACCTTAATTCAATAATTTAATAGTGAGATACTCAACTGCAAGATGCAAGAATTGTTTCTTTTCTCAACATTTCCCCAACCTTTAATACAGTTAGACACAACTGCCTCTTAAATCACTGCTTTTCAAAGGTGTCAGATTAATTGGAAATCATTAAAGGTGTGATCCGGGGCCAAATTTGCTTTAAAAAGTCCCTAGAATGCAGTGGGACTCTGCATTCCGCACATTTTACATAAATAGGTAACTTTCATACTCATTGGAATTGAAGAACCACTGTCCGTAATGACTATTTGTTAAATGAATGTACCTGCCTAGTTAAATTTCGATTTACATTGTATTATCATTACAATTCAATCACATAGATTTTCTATCTAATTTATCCCACATCAATTTTGTCAAAAATAGTAATTTTATCCCCCTAAATATTACAATTATAAATCAATACATTAGAATGTGGATAGTCTTTGTGTGAAAGAATATTGGAATTGCAAAGCCAATATTGACAGCTTCTTTAAAGAGCAGATATCAAGAAATAAAATGAAATCTAATTAGAGGGCTGCTTTGACTATGGTTGCTTGAATTGACTTTAGTGTTATGAAAGTATCAGCATGTGATTGGTTTTGTTCAGGATCTTATTTAAACAGCTTTAAATTATACTTTTTGGTTACATGGGCATGCAACCTGTGCTGATTACTTTAATGTCACCATATCAAATATATTCCCTGAGATTTCTCATAAGAAAATGAGAAACTGAAATACCACTTGGTTGTGCCAACTGAAAAATGAATTGTACCTTTTAGCTTCGTGCTTGAGTCCTATCCCCTAAAAAAGTATATCATATATTTATAGAATGCTGCATTGTAATTTTGCAACTGAAATCCCAGATATTTCATAATGGTGAAAAATGAAAAGTTTTATATAATAAGGATTAAAATTTTTACTAATCGTTAAGGATATGATTTTATTCCTGTAAAAGTAGATTATTATGACCCAGCAGATAGGATGGAATGATGCTCCACCCTCAGCTTTCCTTCTCTTAGGGCTCCTAAGTGAGTTACACACTCAGAACAAGAAAAGGGATGTGAGTCAGAGAAGTCCTTGACAAACAGCGGCTGAGATGCACAGCTTTGGAAAGGGCTGAGCTAGAATTTGACTTCCGACTTAAGTAGATTATGTTTGTCTTCTGTTTTTTAAATTTTAGGATTCTTTTGGACAGTTGTTTCTGTCGAGATTCAGAGATGGCTGTGTCCCAAATTACTCTTTCAGCAACATGGAGCTGGAAAGAGAGAGAGGTGACTGACTGTCTCTTGATGGCATGGGTTTGTTTGGTCAGGAAGCTAATTCAGGTTATCTATATTTGTCAGGTCTTTAGGAGCCAAGGTAATAGAGTGCAAAGTTAGAGAGCTCTACATTGGAGGAGAGGCATGGGAAAGAGTAGACTGAAAGAAAATAGAGCAAGCATGGTGCCTTATATTTTAAGACATCCAAAAGTAATCCTCGATCAATCAATGTCTCATGTTTATAACAACTGGAATAGAATCTTCTCCCTTCATGAAGAAAATAGGCAGGCAGTGTCCATGAAATAGAAAAAGCACAATTAATTTTCTCTAACCACACATCCCATGCTTCCTCTATCTCTTCAAATTTTCAGTTTCCATTTACTGTTTGCATTTAATGACCACAGCTACAAGAAAGAAGAAATGAGGCTCAAGGAGGAAACTAGAAGTAGGGGCAGTGTAGCTTTCTATCTTGCAGCTAGACTCAAATACTTAACATAGTTTTCTGTAGAGTCTAATGAAATCTCTGAAAAAGCCAGATCCATGATCCCAAATACTGTGAGTTGGAATCAACTGGATGACAAGTTATATTCCTTATCTCAAATGAAGCCCAGTCACAACTATTCAATCTAGCTCTCCAAAGATTGTACAAATAGCCCTACATGAAAACATGATTCAAAGAAACATGAAGCATGCATTGCATTTGAACAATATAGATTTCTTCAAACTTCAGTAACCCAAAAGAGCAGTCTTTTTTTTTTTTTTTTCTGCCTTACATAGAGTTCCAAAGAAACCAAAGTCCCTAATTGGAAACCCAGCATTACTTTGCATTTGTATACTTGAGTGTGGCGGTATAGCAAATGGTAAGAGTGTGGACTCTGGTAAATCACTTAATCACCCTGTGTAGAAGAGGGGTACTACTGTAGGGGTGATTTAATGAGGTGTTTAGAATAGCATCTAGCACATACTAGCCCTTTGCTAATATAAGTCTCAGCTCTAGACGATCAGCTTAGGAAATATGGCACTTTTTCCTCTCTTTGTGAGACAAGAGTAAGGAAGAAGAGGGAGGCAGGAGGGACTGGCACCAGAGGAGAATGAAAGCTCTTCTCTCTCCACAACTATGATATGTTTTTTATTCTAAGTCTAATAATTTCCTATTGTTAATACTACAATTAGTAGTAGCATATTTGGTCACATTCACTTTGTAGTATATACAAGAAAATATTTTCCTTCTCATTTTTTGGTGAGAAAAAATGAGCCCAAAAATAGGAAGAAGAATGAAGATAAGAATCCCTGTATCTGAACTCCTTCTCTAGTTGTTTTTTTTTTTTTTTTTTTCCATTCCAAATCAAACAAAACTCACTACCATCGAGTCATTTCGGACTCATAGCTACCTTTGTTGGTTTTCTGAGGATGTAAATCTTTATGGAAGTGGATAGCCCAGCCTTCTTTCCATGGAGCAGCTGGTGGGTTGAACCACTGACCTTCCACTTAGCAGTCAAGTGCCTTATCCACTACACCACCAGAGCTCCATTAGAGCATATTAAATAATGGTGACTTTATTATTCAGACTGCAGAGACAAACAAAGTGACTTGAAAAACAGTTTTGGTTTTCTGCTTATTACAATTAAAATGGTATAGATTCAAAACTGTAAATTACTCTCTCTAGGGATTTAATGTTCTTGTAGGCAAAATAATAATTTAAAGATGAGGCTAGAGAAGGTACTATACCTATTATGAATAATTGTGTCATTTAAGGGCTGACCTCCATAAGAAGCAAGGTACACTGAGGTCTTGCTAATCATCTTACAATGTTTACAGTTGACTCCCAGTGCTGGTCAGGATCAGAACATGCTGATCTATCTATATCACAACAGCTGATTCTTATGCAAAATCTCATTGACAATGACAATGGAGCATGCCACTTTCTGTATAGTATGGCACATGTCTTATCTTCTAGCTCCTGGGAGTGAATAGGCTGGCAATTCAAACCACCTAGACACTTGACTGCTAACCAGACGGCTGGCGGTTCAAACCCACCAGCCACTCCTCGGAAGGAAGGTTGGGCAATCCTACTTCCGTAGTGATACTGCCTCGAAAACCCAAGGAGGGGTCGCTATGAGTCGGGGCCGACTCGATGGCACATAACAACAACAACAACAGCTGCTCCATGGGAGAAAGATGTCACAGTCTGCTATTGCTAAGATTATAGCCTTGGCAGTCCTATGGGGAGTTCTACTCTGTCCAATCATATTTCTTTTATTATTGGTACCTTAGTGAATCCCTAAAACCTGCATTATTTCTATTGCTTTTCTATGCAGGGAGAGAGGCCTGATACATTTCACCAGTTACAGAGATTGCCAGAGCATTCATTAGGGAGAAGTAATAAGAACATTATGATTTTACAGGATCCACATTTAAAATGTTGTCTTGTGGAAAAAGTCCAAACTCTGGCCCCGTTTACAACAACAAAATAAAGAGGGAAAACAGTGTGTTTGATATTAAACCTTATTGAAATAATAAAGGTGGGAATTTATGTTGGAACCAGACCAAATTTGCCCCCAAAGGGATAATTATTACAGATAACTGATGGTCTTAAGTTGATCATAAGAACCATCTAAATATATTTTTATTCTCTTAATATACAATATGTTATAATCTTTTTCCAAGAGGATCACAAATACTGTCTTCAGAGCATATCAATATAGAATAGAGGTTCTCAAGGAGGGAAGGGGTTCATTTTACCCCCCAGGAGACATACGGCAATGTCTGGAGACATTTTTACAACTGAGACAGTGCAACTTGCATCTAATGGTTAGAGACGTGGGATGCTTCTACAAATTCTGCAGTCTCAACAAGAAAGAACTGTAGGGCCCAAAATGTCCATAGTGCTGAGCTTGAGGAAGCATATTTTATTTATTTAAACAAATGAATGACTTTCACATGACAAATATTGCATTTAGTGAAGCTTTTGTCTATTTCCCTATAAAGATCATATGATGTTACTGCTTTTTTGAAAGTGTTTTTATTATATTACATATCTATCTTCAATACTGTCCCATAGGGGCAAGTCTATTTTCTGCTTTAAAATTCCAATGTTTCACTTGGCAAAACAAAATAACTGTAATACAAATAATAATAACTTTTGCTATCTTCATACCATGTGCATGCAGAGTTTTGAATGCTTTGAAAATTTTATTTCATTAAATTCTCACGACAGCTTGTAGTACAGGTACTATGTTCATCCCTGGTGCACATACAAGCAAACTGTGAGGTTAAATACTCAAAGCATATGGATTGCATCTGTAGAACCATGAAATGGAATGATTTACTTATGAAACCATTTTTACAGGCCTTAAAATTAAGGCAACTCAAATTTACCTGTACCAAATGGCACATTGTTGGGTGTATGAAATTATACATTGATATTCTGAACACATTAAAAATTCTTCCATTTATGATTCATTGTTGTTGTCGAGTCGGACCCGACTCATAGTGACCCTTCCTTGGATTTCCGAGGCAATATCACTATGGAAGTAGATTGCCCAACCTTCCTTCTGAGGAGTGAGTGGCTGGTGGGTTCGAACCAACAGTCTTCTGGTTAGCAGTCAAGTGCCTTAGGCACTACGCTACCAGAGCTCCTTCACTGATGTTTAGGAAAACAGATATCTTTGCTCTACCACATCTTAACCAACATGTTACATAGACATTTAGAAATTATTTTACACATGAGTAAACAGAGGCTCAGAGTGAGAAAGAGATTCATTGACTTGCTCAGGACAAACTAGTGAAAATCTGGCATAAAAACTCTAATTTCTTAATGGAGAAATAGAGATAATATTAACAAAATAGATTGTGTGAAGATGAAATGAGGTAATCCACTTGAAGTTATTAGCAAAATATCTGGTAAATAATTAAGTATCCTATAAATATTCATAATTTTATATCATTCATTTGTTTAACAAGTATTTTTTCAGGTGTAGCATACAGGTGGGGCCAATTATTGTTCTAGGCACGGGCTATACAACAGTAAACAAAAGAGCTCCTGCTTTCCTGAGCATGCATTCTCATGAGTTAGTAGTAAAGATCCACTTTTTCAACTCTAAAGACTTAATTTAAGTAAATCACACCAGAACATTTTCAACTCAGTGTGGAATAGGGATGTTTAGACATTCCCCAAACTTATTATGGTACACATTTATTAACAAATCAAGTTCTTCAAGTAGGCTATTTTAGCAGGTTTCAGTTCATTGTGAGAATGAGATATTTGAAGGGGGATTACTGTACGTGTAAAATGACAAAACATCCACATTGCGTTTAACAGAGCACCTTGCAATTTATATATTATATGATCAATTAAATCTGTTCCTTTAAAAGATTAGTACTGATTTCCCCCAAATAATATCTATGTGGTTAAAGAATAAAAACACACCTAAATTTTTCTAGGACATCTGGAACTATACTTAACTATAGGAAATTTACTTCTGAGAATATTAGGACATTTAAAAAATACTATGTAATATAAGAGTCTGTAGCCAATAAAAAAGAAATTGTATTTGCATTTCCTTTTGAAAACTTATCCCAATATTAGTTAATTGAGGAGCTCTGGTAGCATAGCGCCTAAGGCATGTGACTGCTAACTAGAAGGCTGGCGGTTCAAACCCAGCAGCCACTCCTCCCGCTCCTCAGAAGGAAGGTTGGGCAATCTACTTCCGTAGTGATACCACCACGGAAACACAAGGAGGTGTTGCTATGAGTCGGGTCCAACTCGAGGGCACATAACAACAATAACATTAGTTAATTAATTCATAGTCCCTGAATTGATGCTATTTGCAAATTTAAAGACTGGATATACTGAGTTTTAGTTTCTTTCACATTAACACTATGCAATTGCTGGAATAAAATTATTTTAACAATGAGCATTGAATTCCTTAATAAGCACTAGAGAGTAACTCCACTTCTGATTTTTTACCCAGTAGACTCTGCATTCCCATGTGATATTACCCCTCATACATGATTTTTAATACATTCTTGGGTTTGTTTGTAGAACATTTAGTTTCATCCACCTCTCCTGTGCCAGCACTATAGTGTTTTAATTACTGTACAACAAAGTAACTTTTATTATTGGCAGGGCTATTATCAATAATATATTTAGATGTTCAGTATGGTCATTAAGAGCCTGCTCTCTGGGGTCAGCCAAAGTGGCCCATTTTTTACTAGCCCATGTACTGAAATTTAAAATGTAGTGACATTTAAATCATTATTCAAAGTTTTCCTGTCTCAATCGCTTTATCTGTAGAATGGCAATAATAGTATTTCCTACCAAGATTATTTCTGAGGCTTAAATGAAATAATGGATATAAAATAGTATTACTATTTTATACTCCTCTAGATAGTATACTACATAATAATATCAGTTATCATTGTTGCTGGTTTTGTTATTATTGTATTATTATTATTTTACTGTCTCAAGAAAGTCTGTATGTTTCTGGACATATTAAGAGAAGTAACCTAAAAATATAACCTTGCTTGAATTCTGACTACTATTGCAATAAATTGCCTGCTCACCAGAAGGCTGGCGGTTCAAACCCACCAGCCACTCCTCGGGAGGAAGGTTGGGCAATCCTACTTCCGTAGTGATACTGCCTCGGAAACCCAAGGAGGGGTCGCTATGAGGCAGGGCTGACTCGACAGCACGTAACAACAACAACAACATTGCAATAAATTTAGGGATTAATTTTGGATAAATAGGACTCTTTAGACTATTGTCTTTTCATTCGAGAGATTTTTAAAATTGAGTTCTTCCTCAAAGATGGCTACTTTTTTAATCCTAAACTCCTCTTAACTGAATGCAAACTTTCAATTTTTCTTGTTAGGAAATAGAAAAAAAAAAAGACCTAAATGTTTTAAAACTGTGATTATTCCCAATAAAGTCACATATGGCTTTTTCCAATGACATGGAAATATGGTAGCCAAAAGAAGAGGAAGAGGAGGAAAGGAAGGCAAAAAGAAGGAAGGAAGAAAAATAAATATTCAACATTATAAATCATTTGATACAGGACTGTTAGGAGCTTTAAGTGAATTATTTCATTTAAGTTTTATAACATCCTGTATTTGCTCCTAGTTTTATTTCCCTTTTATAGGTCCAGCACCTTATATTTAAAAAGGTTAAATAACTTATACAGGTTCACATCATTTTAGCCTGAATCTGAAGATGATGAAGTTAACACTGCACTGTTCTATCCCTTTACTTTATTAAGAGCCTATAAATGCAGTTTGAGTTACTGTTTCACTCAAGTAACTTGCAGCACTATTCTTCAACTTCTAATTGGCAGGTCAGCTTGACTTACTATTGTTACTAAATTCTAGTTTTATTGCCATTGTGCCCTTTGTCTGATTACCCAATAAATAAGGTAAGCGCAGGCTTACATGTGCTTTCCTACTAATGTGCAGCGAACAATGTCACATTTTTTCACTCCATGAAAGATTCCACTTCTAGATCTGGCTGGCATCTGTCTCTCTTCCAATCCCACAGCACCTACCTACCTACCAAAACCTCTTTTGAAATTTATAAACACTGCAGGGATGCAGTATCAGTAGGCAGGGTTAGTATGGGCTTTCTTTTGCTCACATGTTAGAAAGTAAGCACAAATAAGCTGATAGTTACCTTGCTTTTTGGTAATCTGCCACTGCATATGCCAACATGCTAGACTCTATACAATTTATGATTTTCAGAAACTTTGAACATTGTATTAATGCTATTAATGAGAACTATATTTTTCTAAAATATTCCATGCTTCCTAGAGTAGTGTTATATGATTTAGTTATGTTCATAATTACCTTTATTAAAAAAATATTTAATATATATTTTTCTAAGTATTATTATGAAGACTGAAAAAATACATTTTAGATCTCAATTTATGAGACACACTTTTGTTTCTCTCCCCACTCCAGAAAATAACCAATTTTATTTCAAATAAAATGAGATTTAGGTTTTTGATCTTATTACCTCATTAATCTCAATCAATATCACTTTATCATTTTTATTGAATGCTATAATATCATTCACCAGTCTAAAGTAAATGAATAAATTTTGTTCATCTCATAGTGTAGCAATATAGTTTCCATATATATATACAATATATAATTTGTAAATGACATTTCACAGGATCTAAAATCATGCATTCAATATGATTCTGTAATTTAGATTTCTTTAATTTTAAGAAATTTAGTGTAAGATACTATTTATATAATAACTTTGACACAAGTTTTAAAAGTTTAATCTCCTTGACAACTTTATAGTAACCTTGCAATAGACATAGAGAATACTGCTAACTGTTTTTAATTGTTTAATTACCTTTATTTGGAGGAAATTAAGAGGAAAACAGAAATGCTCAGTAAATATGTCTTTACTTATTTAATATTTTTATTCAGGGGAGAAAATATGTTCAAAGAAGGTCTAAGATAATAAGAAATGTCTCATAGAAGCTAAAATAAAACAAAACTAAAACTAAAATTGATATTCGTTAAAATTAAATATTCTACCCTTACTTTTTTTATATCTAACATGATTCAATTAACTTCTGGAATGTACTTTTTATGTTCTTTTTAATCACTTTGATAACTTTTACAAGAACAATGTTAATGTTTTACATTTATCTATTGAGCTAAATGTCCCTACGAGAACTATGTATTTTTTTTTTCTGATTTCAAAGAATTTTCATTCCTTTATATAAAAAGGTTACGTCCCAATTTCTTCAGAGCAACTTGATTATTATTTTAAATATATTTCATTTCAAATATTGGATATAATAGCTCTAACACCATGGCTAAAAAGTCAGTGAGGTTGAGATAATACAATTACCTTATTTCCTGGCATGAATCAACAAATAGAGTTCATTAGTGGGTTGAATCTCTGTATAATATTAAGCTGTTGTGAAAGGCAAAGCATATTTAAAATTTCTCATGCTTGCAGGCTGAGAAGGGCATATTTAATAAGTTCAACTTTTCATGTTTAAAAATACCATTGATAGTTTTGATTTCTTTAACTATCCTAAATATCTTGCTTGGTCAAAAAATCATCATTTTCAGCCAACTGGAAATGTTACAGAGAAGTGTTGTTGAAAGGTCGTCTTAATTAAAAGGGAAATACTTAGCAGAATTATTATACTTTAGCTTCTTTCTAATCAGATCACTGTCAAAAGAGATAATCATACTTTCTCTTCCCCTCTTACAAACCAGACATGAAAGAGTTATTATACAGGCCAATTATTTATAGTAATATTTAAGTTGATGTATGTTATGTAAGGTCCCTGAGTTGCACAAATGGTTTGCCAGCATATGCTAACCTGAAGTTTGAAGGCTTGAACCTATCCAGCAGCATTATGGAATAAAGGTCTGGGGATCTGCTTCCATAAAGATTACAGTCAAGAAAACCCTATGGAGCAGTTCTACCCTGTAACACATGGGGTCCCCATGAATTGAAATCAACTTAAATTCAATGGTTTCTATATATTGTGTGGATTCTCAACTGGTGAAAATTACTCTGCTGGAGTTGTACCAAAAACTAATTATAACTTGATCGGTTGTTTGTTGTTTTAAGAATTCAAAGAAACAGTTGATAGTAAGGTTAGTCTATACAAATAAAAGGGGAGCTCTGGTAGCATAGTGCCTAAGGCACTTGACTGCTAACCAGAAGGCTTGTTCAAACCCACCAGCCTCTCCTCGGAAGGAAGGTTGGGCAATCCTACTTCCATAGTGATACTGCCTCAGAAACCCAAGGAGGGGTCGCTATGAGTCGGGGCCAACTCGACAGCATATAACAACAACAACATACAAATAAAATATAACCTTCATAGTTGACTATGATGTATGCAGAAAAAGCTTGAATATTAAGTAGTTAGAGGACAAATAACAGAAATAAAATCCCTAGAAGGTGGAAAGCACAATATCTTCACTTTTCATTTCATTTTCTAAAAATTGTGCATTGTTACTTTCCCCCCAAGTAAATCTTCTACAGTATTTTTGAATCTCTTTGTTGGCTTAAGTGCATGTCATATCTGGATGCAATAATTTCTACAGTAAATTAATTCCTCCTCCATTGGTCCTAAATTCCCTTCCCCTAGCATCAAGATTTGACTCCTAATTTTAACTCATTTTTTTCTGATATTAAATAATTATATAAAATCTATTACAAGATGTATAGAAAGTGATAGTGTATGTATTTAAGAAACATAATATTAATGATTTTATATTACTGTAAAATATGTTTAACATTATTCTTCAAAGAAAGATGATATTCCTATTTTTAGTATCTTATCGATTACTTTGGTCTTGTTATCAGAAGGGACCAGTCTCTGGAGAAGGACAACATGCTTGGTTTTTGTTGTTGTTGTTATTTGCCGTCGAGTCAGCCCTGACTCATAGCGACCCCTCCTTGGGTTTTCGAGGCAGTGTCACTACAGAAGTAGGATTGCCCAACCTTCCTTCCAAGGAGTGGCTGGTGGGTTTGAACCGCCAGCCTTCTGGTTAGCAGTCAAGTGCCTTAGGCACTATGCTACCAGAGCTCCTAATATGCTTGGTAGAGTGTCATAAAAAAAAGGAGAAACTCCTCAACAAGTTGAATTAACACAGTGGCTGAAATAAGGGGTGCAAGCATAGCAAAGATTTTGAGAAGAGTGCAGGACTGGGCAGTCTTTCATTCTGTTGTATGTAGAATCACTGTGATTTGGAGCTGACTCAGTGGCATTTAACAACACCAATTAGACTCACACTACCTGGAGGTCAGGGAATATGCCAAGACCAGTATTATAGACCCACTACTTTGCAACACATTTTGCTTTATTAAATGTTTGTGTAGCCTATTAATGATTTTAATACCTTCTCCAAGCATTCTTTCCTGCGATAATCCATAAAAATACACAATATATTTTCATAAAATAGCAATTCAATAATTTTAGGATTTTTTTAATCTTTCCTTATAACATTCTATCTGGTTTGAAAGGATCAATGCCTCTCTTAATCACACACACACACACACACATATTTCTACATAAGTGGAGAATCAAAACTGTCTAGAGGTGAATGCTAGAGTGATGGACATATAAGAGTTAAAACTGAGCGAGGGCGTGAATTAAACATCTCTCTGATTGTACCATTGGTCCTTGATTTCTTATTTCTCTGGTTATATTAAATGTAAAACTAATTTTATTCTCTTGGCTTTGCAGTTAAATGAGTCTTGTGTTTACTATTGTGTTCTATACTTATATAAAATAGCTATTATTATTTTTATTTCATAAATGAGAGACTATGCACAGATAGGATAACTGTCATGTCTATGAATTTTTAGCTAAGCAATAAAGCATTTCAATTAAGCAAACACTTAATCATAAAAACTTGAAAACACATCTTCTGATCCAGTTTCTTTCCAGGATTTTTAGATACAATATTATCCATACTTTATTATTATCAACAATATGTAAGCAATGCAACACAATGCAACCACTGCCATGGAGTAGGATCCAACTCATAGCAACCCACCTTGGGTTTGAACCACCAGCGTTCTGGTTAGTAGTCAAATGCCTTAGGCACTACACCACCAGAGCTCCCTAATATATGAGATAAGTCATTTAATGGAAATTGCTAATATTATCTTAAACTCTTTAATATGTAACTCTCAACACAATATCTGGTTTAAAATTGCAAACAAATAAGTAACTCTATGAATTAGAGAATAACAGAATATTCACAGAATTTTTCAAAAATAGAAACTGTTTCAACACTAGATACAAATTAACAATTTTTTATTAATACATATTAATAAAATAAAAATTTCCACATCCACACTAAATATAAATTTAATAATACTTAAAAGTGAGAGTAAATTATCCAAGCTTTATTTAAGTTATTTAAGTTTATTTAATAATACACTTAATAATATTAATTTTCTGACTCTAGGAAACAATATTTATTGTAAGATTTTAATCATCTTTGTTGCCCCTATTGTTAGAACAAGATAGATATAACAGATACAGCAAGGATTGGGATCAAGACTTTGAGCAGTTATTTTGGAATATGCATTAGCATTTTAAATCAAAATAAAATACTTAGATGAGTTTTTTAGTATAATAGACCTAGAATTAGCTAAGAAAAAAAACATGGCCCATTTATTGATCCACTCATGTTCTTGAATTTATCCAAAATTAAAGAGCACACACTCTATGTCAGACAATACACTCTAGATATGAATGAGATGTACTATATATATATATACACTCACACACACACACACATAGAAGAAACTAAATCAGTGCAATACAGTGCCTTATAAGGAGAGATTCGTTTTACAGAATATTTCAAAGCCCTTAAAGAGGATCATCTATCTGTGTCATAGATTCAAGGAAATAGTCCATATGTTGTTGTTGTTGTTGTTGTTATGTGCCGTCAAGTCAGCCCTGACTCATAGGGACCCCTCCTTGGGTTTCCGAGGCAGTATCACTATGGAAGTAGGATTGCCCAACCTTCCTTCTGAGGAGTGGCTAGTGGGTTTGAACCACCAGCCTTCTGGTGAGCAGGCAAGTATCTTAGCCACTATGCTACCAGAGCTCCCAGTCCATATGTAGTCACCAGTAAAACTAAGTCTTGCTGGATGAGAAGGAGTTTTCCAGTAGTGAGAGTGAAGACATGATTGGGACAGAATTAGGGAAGGGCTGAGTGAGTATAACTCTCCTAAGATGCTGTACAAGACAACTAAATTTCATTTCAAAATTCCTAGACAGGCACTGAAAGGTAAGGAATGATAAAATAGTATTTTTATTTTGTCAAATTTTCAATAGTAATATGTAGAGAGATGACCTGACTTTAGAAAGAGAAAGGCAAATTGGCACAGACAAGGAATAGTAATGAATGAACTAAAGTAGTAATAATGAGATCAGATAAAAAGTATACAAAATAAAATTATGAAAATAAAGTCCTCTAAATTAATAAGCGAGTAGGTTTATAGTTATTGAGAAGGAAACTAAATTGACTCCAGAGTTTTTTACTTTGGTGTCTAGATATAAAGTTATATTATTATATTTCCCTGTGATACAGAATATAAGAAATATGCTGTTTTAGGGAATAAAGTAGTAACATTTTGTGTGTGTTGTTTGTGCATGTGCATGTGCGTGTGTGTGTGTGTGCTTTGGGTGTAATTACAGAGGAGCACTTATTTTACATTCAACAGTTTGTGTACATTTGATTTCATGCCCTGATTATCAACCCCAACCCTAACCCACTCTCCTCCCCTCCTTTTCCTGTGACACCCCCTCCCTGTGCCCTTGCTCCTGTCTGTCCAGCTTTCCCTCCATGTGAATACTTCCCCTCTGGTGCCCCATGGCCGATTACTCCAAGGGGTATATCTCCATAGAAAAGGTGGGTGCATCATCGCCCTGGCTTGAGTGTTCTGTATGTAAGCCTTTCTACTGTTGGGCTGAGAAGTAAGCTCACTTTTTAATGTGTAATTTATAATACCAAGGGATCCACAGATAGAGGTAACCATTCAGTTGGAAATATATCTGGATTTCAAAAGGAAAATTTGTATTTCAAATAGTTCACCTGCATATATCAATATATGTACTATATCATTGTTTGCCATTCAGTAGATTCTGACTAGTGCTATGTTGGTCAGCGTTTATTTCCATTGTGATTGCTGGAAAACCATTTCAAAGTAAAATGGAAAAAAATAAATAATTATGCACTCAAATAATGCACAGGAGTGCTTTCAAGTAAAAAATTATCTTGGGCCCAAAGATGTCATACCTCTTTTATTTCCAGGGGGTTGGTTCCATTTTCACAGTTCATTTTGAGGCTGCAAGCAGCCCGAGGCCCCTTGACAGTGACTACTATCGGGACTCCACATTCACATGTCACCAAAACAGAGAAATGATAGAATGCTTTTCTTTCTCTAAAAATCCCCCATGAAACATCTCTCATTTTCTTTATTCAGGGTTACTTCCTCTTCCCTAAACCCATAACCTAGGGCAGGATAAAGGACATGCTGATTATCATAGGCCGAGCTTACCTCTTTGTAGCTACAAGTAGCATCATATTTATCTATAACACTTGGGACAAGAACAGAGAAGGGGGAGATTCCCCCAAGGAAAAACTGAATCACAAAATATCAATTAACTGTGATAAGTCAAACAATGACTGTGAAAACCTTACCTTGGACAGTGGATAGAAAGGAAAAAAACTGAGGATTATGATCTAAAGAATTGTAATTGTTTAAAGATTCCATGAAGAATGAAGTTAAACAAAGTTTTTTGAATGAAAGAGCATACAATTATTCTTAGATCATTTTCCTGATTCATAAATAACGCCTCATAATCTAATGTTATTCCATATCGAGACCTGCTCTTTAAATGCTTTACTTCACACTTGCCCACATTGGAGTTCAATTTTCATTTGTCTTACCCACACAGCTTCATGAGTTCTCTCTGCACTTTCCTCCCACTGACTCAGCATTCCTTTGCTTAGAAAAGCTTGGATACTTTACTGTGTACTCCCACTTTTAGGTTATTTATAAAAATCTTTAAATAAAATTACTGTCAAACCTGAGAAATGACATTGTTAAACTTTCCTACCTGGTAGGAAATTAATTTAACTCTGCCCTTTTCCTTCTAACTGTGTCTACTCCCTATTCATGCAAATCAATATACATTTGTTAAGCAGCACACTATGTGCTCAAAAGTACAGCAGAGTCTTGGGAAACACTAACTAATTCCAAGACATTAAAGAGATTCTACTTAATCAAAAGGGAATTAAACATATTTAATTTCTTAACAGTCTTAATAATGAAACTTTACTTAAGAGCATGCATTAGGTATGCCCACCGTTTACTGTTCTGATTCTTCCTTTAATGAATGGCCTTATCTCCCTTTCCTATTGACCGTACACAGGCAGATTTCAACTTCTGTCCTCAGCTTTAAACACTATCCAATCACTATTGAAATTACCTGGAAACTACTCCTGAAAAATGGAGAAGGTTCCTTAGAGTTATTGTTAAGAATGGAAAAGACAATTTTTTTACTATGGGCTAAGAGTTCTCATTTACATTACATGGGTGATGCCCAAATGTCAAACTATGTTCCTAGGCCAGTTTCCTGATGGCAATTTTACCAGGCCAAAGTAAAAAGACAAAAACTTACTACAACTTAAAAGATGCTACATTTGTTTAATTGAAAAGCTATCTGTATTTCCTTCTGATATTTTGGGCGTGAATATAACCTACTCTTTTGGTTCTCTAGTGCTGCTATAACAGAAATACCACAAGGGGATGGCTTTAACAAATAGGAATTTATTCTCTCACACTTTAGAAGGTTATTGTTGTTATATGCCATTTAGTCAGACCCAACTCATAGCGAACCCTCCTTGGGTTTCCTAGGCAGTATCACTACGAAAGTATTTTGCCTAACCTTCCTACCAAGGAGTGCTGGTGGGTTTGAACCACCAGCCTATTAAGATTGGTTAGCAGTCAAGTGCCTTAGGCACTATGCTACCAGAGCTCCTCTTCAGAAAGATAGAAGTCCAAATTCATAGTGCCAGCTTTAGGGGTTGGGTGAAGCCCCCTTGACCTTGGGCTTCAGTTCTGCCACCTGTTCTAGGCTCACTGGAGCTACAGGCCTCTAACTTACTCAGGTGCTGACTGCTGAGGGCAATTACCACAGGATCAACAGGTAAAATGGCATAATCCCATGACTGGCAGGCAACACAGCAGGCTACTGGTTAAAGTCCAGGAACTGGAGATGAAGACTTGGTCAAATGAAGGACGCACAATATGCCAAAAGTTCTTTCCCAAACATTCTACA
>NW_006921773.1:2281642-2289592 GCF_000298275.1 Orycteropus afer afer | reverse complement strand
ACAACAAATTCCACCGTGGAGGTGATTATCATCTTATACAAGGGAATAACTACAGCCAGTTGCCAAGCCACTCAAAGCCATAGTCCAGCCTGTTGTTGTTGTTGTTGTTGTTTGCCGTCGAGTAGGCCCCGACTCATAGCGACCCCTCCTTGGGTTTCCGAGGCAGTATCACTACAGAAGTAGGATTGCCCAACCCTAGTTGACACATAATCTTAACAACCTTACCTGCCTTTACAGATGGCATGATTATTGAAGAAGAACATGCAATTTTTAATATCCATAGTTGGCAAAAGAAAAAAACAATTGACAAACTTTTGTCCTTTTTTCCCTTTTATTAAGCAATATATGGTATATGAAAGGATATCTTTTGGTGCAGTGGTTAAACACTTGGCTACTATCTGAAAGACTGGAGGTTAGAATGCACTAGCCATTCTACTCTATGGGAGAAAGAGGTGGCTGTCTGCTTCAGTAAAGATTACAGACTTGGAAATCATTTGGCGTAGGTCTACTCAGTTCCATGGGGTTGCTATGTGTTCTGGTTACATAGTGCCACTCTGACAAGAATATATCACAAATGGGATGGCCTTAACAAGTAGGAGTTTATTCTCTTACAGTTCAGGAGGCTAGAAGCCTGAGTACATAGTGTCAGTTTCTAGGGGCTGGGAGAAATCCCCTCAACCCTGGCCTTCACATCTGCCTCCCTCTCTTGGCCCACAAAAGCTAGAGACTTTTCTTCACTCAGACAGCTGTTGGCTGCTGAGACTGACAAGCTCACAGTTGACAAATAAAAAGACACAATCCCTATGTTACAAACCACATGACAGGCCATTTATTTAAGTCCGTTGAAAGTCTGAGGTCAGTAGAGCATGGCAGGCTGCTGAACAATGACTCAGCTACATGCAGGGTTCAAGCATGTCATAAGCTAGAGACTGTTTATCAAGCCTTCTCCTTATATACAAGAAGGAGACCACATCCCTAAGCTCCTCAGCTACTCACAGTAGATTTCACCATGGAGTTGATTACTAGTCTCATCATGGGGAATACTATATCCAGCTGCCCAGTCACTCAACCAGGCCCAGCCAAGTTGAAACACAGACTTAACTACCACACTGTGAGTCCGAATTGCCTTGATTGAAATGCGTATGATTTATGAATTTCTAAATATTATTATCATTGATTTATATGACAATAATCAAAGAATTTCATCTGCTCAGATGACACTAGGTTTGTGTATCTAAGTAAAGATTATATACCCCAAAATATAGAATGTTCTCACCCCTATTTTACCATGGAAGACTATCAGCTAAATCATATAATCCAAGGTGAAAGTATATGTTAAATCAACAGGTCAACCACATAACTGCTTCATGTGGAAAATTCATCCTCAGAGAAGAGCTTAAGTAGCTAATAGTGCTTTAAAAATTTTAGCTTCAAATTACCAATAAAAGAGAAGTTTCCTTTTTTTTTATCATAGATTACTACATGTGTTAATGTGTGTCCAAAAATACATACCTCATTTATTTATCAAGAACATTCCCAAGGGGAAAATACTTTATTTGATAATGCATTAGTGAAAAAATATAAGGCAATATACAAGAATATAGAATTAACATAGTGATATCTGATTTGAAAATATTTGTTATTTTTTTCAATAAGTATCTCTTGAGTACTATTAAAGTACCAGACACATTTCTAGGTAAGAGATAAATAAAACAAGATATGGTACCTGGCTTTATGGAGCCTAAAGAACAATAGAAAACACAGGCAAAGAAATACAAAATTTAACTATGAAGAATGAAGAATATGCAGACAGTAGGTAAGTAGGTTGATAGATAGATAGATAGATAGATAGATAGAAATATCAACATCCATAAAGATATCAATACATATGTAATTACGTTCTGAGGAACAAATGGAAATTAAAGAAAAGGGAATTCATCTACAACTGTATTCGTATGTTCCATAAGAATCCCCAGGTATACAGTAAAGCTGACAAGTAACAAGGTTGTGTCACCTCTTGGTCATAGCCATCTACCCAGAGGGAGTGGGTAGTTGGACCTGTCAGCTTGAGACCACAGTCTCAGGGGACATCAAGCTCAATTGTCATAACATACTACACAAAAACTTTGTTCCATATCCTACTTTGGCGAGTAGCAACTGGGATCTTAAAAACTTGTAAGCAGACATCTAGATGTAATGATGGGTCTCTCCTCATCAAAAGCAAAGAAGAAATGAAGAAAAACAAAGATCCATGGAAAAAATTAGTCCAAGCGACTGGTACACCATGCGATCCTCAGCCTACATGACTATGAGACCAAAAGTACTAGATGATGCCTGGCTACCACTGTCAACTACTGTGTGATAATTGGAGTTGTGTATCAACTTGGCTGGACTACAATTCTGTGCGGTTTAAGCAATTGTGATGTGGGTTGTTCCCATGATGGGATCAGATATATATATTTTGAGCAGAGAATCTGTTGAAAGTGAGTTTCCCTAGAGGTGTGGCCTGCTTCCAGTATATTTATGGACATCCTGGGAAGAGACACTCTTGTGTGGATCAGGATTCTGTTGTGCTGCCTACAACAGTGTGTGAGTGAACAATCCACCATTTGGCCTGGAGATCTTGGATTCATCATTTGTTGGAGTCAACAGCCAGTGTACTGCCTGCCAACCTTGAGCTCATCAGCCCCTGCAGCTGCATGAGTCAGGAAAAGCCTCCAGCTTGATGTTTGATCCAAGAACTTGGGACTTGCAAGCTTCTATAAGTGTGTGAGCCATTTTCCTAAGATAAATTTCTCTTTTTTTCTCTCTCTATATAAGCTTTACTGGTTTTACTTCTCTAGAGAACCCAGTTAAACACACAATGAGAGGGGGATCTATGTAGGAGATCCTTGATAGAGTGGGAGAACAACGTGGAACAAAACTCAAAATCATTGAAAAAAAAAAGACCAGTTTTGCTGGTCTGATAGAGCCTGATGGAGCCATTGAGACTATGGCCCCTAGCTGCCCTTGAAGTCTGGAATTGAATCTATTCTGTGGCTGCTAACCAGAAGGCTGGTGGTTCAAACCCACCAGCCACTCCTTGGAAGGAAGACTGGGCAATCTACTTCCGTAGTGATACTGCCTCGGAAACCCAAGAAGGGGTCACTATGACTCGGGGCCGCCTCAACAGCACATAACTACCACCACCACCACCTGTGGCTGCCAGCCAAACAAAAGATAGGCATATGAGCTGAACATTTACATTAGATAGATACACTCTTTGGAGAGCTCAATCATGGGAGAATAGAAGGGCTGTGTCTGCACACAGAGACAGTTCAGGGGGCAGGAGTGCATGGGAGGGAAGGACACAGGGAATAGGTAACTATGGGGAAGAAGTAGAAGGAGAGCTATTGCACTGTGGGAAATTGCAGTTAATGTCATGAGACAGAGTATGTGAGTTGCTGTATGGAAAGTGAATTTGCTCTGTAAACTTTCACCCAAATCACTGTAAAAATAAAAAATAAATTAAAAAAAAGAAAGAAACGGGAATTCAGAATAAGGAGATGAGGCAAAAACACTGAGGCTACAAGGAAACAGGTGAATCTAAAGAGTTGGTTGAAGGCTATGATGAAATGTAGAGAGGGTGAATCAATGGTTCTAGAAACAAAGGGAAGCCTATTTACTCCAGGAATGCCATTATCAGATTAATGTGATGAAAAGATTCTTCTATATGAATGTGGGAAGTGGGCAGTAGGGGAGTTAATTTGCATATATGTGGGTAGAAGAGTAAAGATTCTATTGCAAATTCCCAAAAACAGCAATAACAGTTGCTTGGAGAAAGAAATTAATGTTAATGATAGATATGTTCAGAAATGAATGAGCTTGAATAACATTTAGCAGGTAGATTAGAGAGGAGTTTTTAGTCATTGAGTAGAGAAAATATGGGGAACAAATGTCAAGGTTAACTCTTAATTAATACCTTGAGTAACAAGATGGATGGACAGTGGTTCTAGTAAATTACAAGTAACTCTTTGGAAGGAGATATATATTTAGCCCATGCAGAGATTCTGGTGCCTTTGAGACATCTAACAGAAGTTGTCAAAGAAGCAATGGATATAGTTTTTTAGAGGTAAGAGTGAGAGCTAGCTAAAGATATAAATTTGTGGTGTATCTGCTCAGAGGTGACAATTGATACATGTGTGCTTACCTTGGGAGACAACAGGATAGAGTGAAAAGAGAGAGACTTTGGACTGAGCCTTGAGGAATTCCAAAGTTAAGAAGATGTTACGCCAAAGGACATAGAAATCAGGTAGCCTGACATAAAATAAGAAACAAAAGAAGAGAAATGAAAAGGAAACTCAGAAAAACTATAAGTCAACAAAATTGAGTGCTACTTAGAAGCCAAGGAATATGATGGCTGGAAAATATTCAGTGGATTCAGAAAAAATGAGATTGATTTGTGAAAATCATGGGGGATTTTGAAATAGAATAATAGGCTAACCTGAGTGATGAGGCTGAGAATTTTATAAGAGAACAGAATATGGAAAATATAAATGTTGACAGCTCTTGTAAGAAGTTTGTCTATGAAGGCCTGTAACTTTCAAAGTCTGGTTCCCTACTTTTCAGATGATGTCTGAAAAATAAAAACAACAAAAAAAATAATTCAAAAAATGTAAATTGAAATCTTTGAAATTATGAAATACAAAATTTCTCATTGTGCAAGCGCAGTTTTATTTAGCAGAGGTTTTTCAGTAATTGGCATAGGTTTTTAATAGATACCATGCTTAATCATCCTCAAGATTTTTCATTGTGATTCAAAGATGTTTCATATCACACTTAAAATATCAAGCATATAAAATAAAAAAGAATAGATTAGGTCATCTCCTAGAGCTTTGAAAAATATTAATAAAAACAACTCAAACTAATAATGGACTCATTAACACTTGCCTCTGTAGTCTGTAGGCATCCCTGGTTCTGGTGCCAAACATACTGTGACTTCCACCAGGAGTGTGTATGCAATTAAGGTTGGACTTTCCTCTAGTTTAAAGAAATTGTGAAAAATATTCTTTTTTTTTTTTTTTTTCTGAAAGATTTTTAGTTAAATCATCTCAAGAAACTCATATCAACATAAATTGAAATTTATGCCATCATGTGTAAGGTGTTATTTGATGGATTTTGAAAAATTTCCTTTGGCAGGACATTTTGTCCATCAGAAAGGTGTTAAGAGAGATATCACATTGTAAATATGCATTCCTTTGGAAAAGGAATTGGGTTTTGTTAAAGTTAAAACATTCCAACGTGGGATGATGAATTACAACATGTCTGTTTTTAATGCTTTCACACTGAAGTTTCCAAAGTGACAGTCAGCTGAGGTCATCTTACTATATAATAGCATATATTATGGAGAGCTTTCGAAGGCTGAAAGTAGAACAAAATGTCCAGAGTGAAAGCACCCTCATGGAAGATGGGTGATAAATACTTCAAATATTACACTTTTTTCTCAAATTCAGTTGTCTGGTGATCACTTATTTTATCCACAACAGCAATAACATACAACTAAAATGTATAGAATTCTTACTATATGCCTAACAATGTGTCACATTTGAACAGTTGCTGAGGGCTGAAAATTTTAACAACATTTAATTTCATTTAACTTCACATTCTCAGCTCTCAATATTTTCAATTACTGTATCTATCATCAGACTCCACCAGTGAGTTTTTTTTTGTATCTCTCATCTCTCTTCCTGAATATTATTGAAATCATGTTTTAATAAATACACAGACACCTGTTAAAGTATTGGTAAAACACATGGACAGATAATTTGCAAAAGGTTTAATAAAATTAATAAAGATAGAGAACAAGTTAAACTTCATTAATAGTCCAACAGATGTGAATTAAAATCATATAGCTTCTTATACATAATCATTAAATACAATGTGAATTGTTGTACCAAATATTAGTTGTCATTTACCACTTTGGGATTCTTAGGTAGTGTCTTACAGATTATGATTGGCTTACTGAGCATTCATTCCCAACACTTTTCTCTCTTTTATGGAGGCTTTAAAGCTATACACCTTATTGTCCTATACTTCTGCTAGTCAATCATGACTTTGCAACACATTGCTAAGAAGTCAGAAGTCTCCTATGAATTACTTTCCTATCTATAATAAAAAGACATTGCCCGAAAAGAAGATTTTGGCTCTTCCACCCTATTTCAATCTGGTCACTAGATGTGGTGCTTCTGCAATCCAATTGTGACCAGGAGGTAGAATTAAAAATTACAAAACAGAAAGATGAAAAAGAATTTATGTTTCTGATGACATCCTGGTACTAGCTGTAGGCATTTTTACTATATGAGAAAAACAAAACATTTCTTGTTTAGGAACTTTTTATAGGCTTTTAATTTAATTTTTTTTTTCAACCAAGTGTTTTCTTAATCTCTACAGAGAGAGATTTGGTTTTATGTCTCAATAATCTTTAGAATGATTATACCTTATATTCAGTTGTTCATATTCTGGGAATTATTCCAAAGACATGGATTTGGAGAAGACATATATGCCCTAGAATAAATTACTTTAGATAAGAAACTTTATGCATTCACCCAAATCACAATAAAAAAAAACAAAGATAATTCTTATTAAATAGTTCCTTTTCAAAAAAATAAAAAAAGAAAGAAACTTTATGCAAGATTGTTTATTTCTGCACTATTTGTAACACTGAAATAGAAACAAATAAAAGTTAGTAGTGATTGAAAAGTAAATTAAGCAAGTCATGTTTATTTAATAAATTATTATTTAACAATAAAATCCCTTTTAGAAATGAATAACAGTAGGATAAAACTTCTTTTATTATTCATAATGAAAATGTATTCAATATTCTGTACAATATGATTAAAATGATATATTAAAGCAAATGTAGTGGCAATGTCCGGTTGATATACATTATGGAGAATTTTATTGGTATTTTCTCATCTTCTTCATTTCCAAACTTCCTGTAATATAACTATAGTGTTTATTAAGTAGAATCTGTACACTTTTAAAACTTATATTGTGCAAAATTTGAAAAACATAAGAAATAGAGAATATCATAGTAAATTATGCCATAGTTAGTAGATTAATAACTTCAACTTAGTTTATTTAGATTCCTCCCTGTGTTCTAGATTATTTTGAGTAAATTACAATCATATTCTTTTCCTGTAAACATTTTAATCTATATATTAAAAAGATAAGAATGCATTTTAAAATATGACTACAATATCATTATATCTAAAATAATTTACATTGTTTCTTAATATTGTAAGATGCTCTATTTCTGTTCAAATATCTTTGATGGTTTTTTTTTTTTTTTTTTTGCCTGTTTAAATTAAGTAGAATGCAAATATGTTCCATTTATTGCATTTGCTTGATGTGTCCCCTCTACCTCTCATTGTTTCTTTGCAATTTATTTTTGAAGGAATTGTACATCTCTCTGGTAAAGTTTCCCAAAGTACGAATTTAGCAAATTATATCCTGTTCATGTCATTAACATGTTCCTTTGTCAGATATATTTCTAATTGATTGACAAGAACACTATGTGGATGGAGTTGTGTTCTTTCATATTGATGCAATATTGATAGTTATCTTTATATTATTGATATTTTGGGCTGAAAGGTCTTTGTTAGGATGAGGTATCTTCTTCATTGTAGGATATTTAGTAGCATTTCTGGCCTCCTTTAATGCAAGGGTAGCAGCTGTGCATGAGATGTATTGACTGGAAATTGAACCCAGGATTCCAGTTAGCAAGAGAAGAACCCTACAATTGAACCACCACTGTCTTAAAATTTCACTACACTAATAGAAAAATACACCCATTGTCATCCAGTCAATTCAGACTCATAGCAATTCTATAAGCTGCAGGACAACTGCCCTATAGTGTTTCCAAGACTGTAAATCATTACAGAAGCATATTGCCACATCTTTCTCCCACCA
>NW_006921773.1:2256358-2280882 GCF_000298275.1 Orycteropus afer afer | reverse complement strand
CTTTTGGGTAGCTTTAAGCACTGCACCACCAGAGCAACTAAAATATCTCTAGATATTGCCAAATGTTTCCTGGGGGCAAAATCACACCCAATGTCAGACCACTAAGATACTCTGTTTTATATAAGAAAAGTTGGATATAAATTTTATTCTCTTCCTTTATTTGACAGTTTTCAAAATGACTTAGTTTTCAAGCATTCCTTATAAGAGATGGATGGATAACACCTAATTGTGCTCATGAGGAACCTGTATATAGACAAAGAAACTGTCATTCGAACAGAACAAGGGGATACTGCATGGTTTAAAATCAGGAAATGTGTGCATCCAGGTTGTATCCTTTCATGAAACTTATTCAATATGTGTGCTGAGCAAATAATCCAAGAAGCTGGCATCAGGATTGGAGGAAGACTCATTAACAACCTGCAATATGCAGATGACACAACATTGCTTTCTGAAATCACTTGGATGACTTGGAGCACTTACAGATGAAGATCAAAAACTACAATATTTAGCATGGTAAATTGTGGATTTGACTGTAGAACTATGTAAAAATTTTCATTATTATAAATTAAACAACATCTATAAAGTGAAAAACAAAATAAAACAATTAATGTAATTGTTTTATTCACTTCAAGCTAAAGAAAACAAAAATTCTCACAAATGAACCAATAAGCAACATCACAATAAATGGAGAAAAGATTGAAGTTGCGAAAGATTGAGTTTAACTTGCACCCATAATCAATACCCAAGGAAACAACAGTCAAGAAAATAGACATTGTATTGCACTGGAACAATCTGCTGCAAAAAGAATTATTTAAAGTGTTAAGGAGTAAAGATGTCACTTTGAAGACTAAGGTGCAGCTAACCCAAGCCATGGTGTTTTTAATTGCCTCATATACATGTGAAAAGTGGAAAATGAATAAGGAAGTATGAAGAAGAATTGGTGTATCTAAATTGTGGTGTTGGTGAAGAATATTAAAAATTCTATGAACTGTCAGAAGAAAAAATGAACTTCTCTTAGAAGCATAACTGTAATGTACCTTAGAAGTAAGAATGCCAAAACTTCATTTCAGTTGTCACATGGTACCAGTCCCTGGAGAAGGATATCATTCTTGATAAAGTAGAGGGTCAGAGAAAAAGGGGAACACCCTCAAGGAGATAGATCGACACAGTGGCTGCAATGATGGGCTCCAGAACAGCAAAGATTGTGAGGATGGAGTAACACTGGGCAGTATTTTGTTCTGTTGCACCCTATATAAAACAGAATGAAACACTGCTTGGTCCTTTTCCAGTAACATATTAGACTGTGTTTCACTGCTATTTATAAGGTTTTTAATGGTCAATTATTTTTCAGAAGTAATGGCCTCATCCTTCTTCCTAGCCTATCTTAATCTGGAAGTTCTCCTGAAAACTCAACAGGAGTGACCCTACTGGTATTTGAAACACTGGTAGCATAGCCCCCAGCCTCACAACAACATGCAAGCCACCAAAGTATGACAAACTGATGAATGAGTGGTGGAATATTTTAAATAGCTCATATTTTTCTTTCAACTCTATTTATTGATAGTATATAGCAAGATAATTTAGCTCTGATGGCATAGTGCCTAAGGCATTTGACTGATAACCAGAGGACTGGTAGTTCAAACCCACCAGCCATTCCATGGAAGGAAGATTAGGCAATCTACTTCCGTAGAGATACTGCCTTGGAAACCCAAGGAAAGGTCGCTATGAGTAGGGACTGACTCAATGGCAGTGAGTTTGTTGTTGTTGTTGTTGTGTTTTTGTTTAAGTCAATACCAAATTAGATTAATTGTTTTATATTGTTTTTCACTTTATAGATGTTGTTTAATTTATAATAATGAAAATTTTTACATAGTTCTACAGTCAAATCCACAAGCAAGAAATTTCTCAGACAACTTGGCTTTTCAATTCTGGTTGCTTCATCTTAGTTAGCATTTGCCTACACAGAATGGGTAGTATTTCCTTTATTTCAAAAAACATGTACCAATAAGTTTATATAGTTAAATCCTTGGTCCTTTCCTAGGTAAATAGTACCATATGATATAGGCTGCCCTTCCCCTTGTTGTTACTCACTTGGCAAAATATCCTAGGTCGGGATTTCTCAATCTTGGCACTACTGATCTTTCGTGCCAGATAAGTCTTTGGTGTGGGGGCCTGTCTTGCATAGTGTGGAAGGTTTGGCAGCATTGTGGCTTCTACCCATTATGTGCCAGTCATCTCAGTTGTGACAACCAATAATGTCTCCAGACATTACCAAATGTCTCTTGTGCCACAAAATTAAACTCAGATGAGAACCACTCTCTTAGATAAGAAAATATACTTCTTTAAACCTATTTCCTTGGAGTTGATTTCCATTCATAGAAACCCTATAGGACAGAGTAGAACTTCCCCATATGCTTTCCAAGACGATAATCTTTATGAAAGCAGATTGCCACATCTTTCTCCCACAGAGAGGCTGATGCGTTCATATCACTAATCTTTCAGTTAGTAGTGCACTTTTACTACTGCATCACCAAGGAATCTTAATTTCTTCTTTAGAGATGAATGATGTTTATTTGTGTGCATTTATCATAGCTTATTTAACTAATTCTCCATTCATAGACACATTTTTCCTTTTGTTTTTTTTTTCACTATTGCACATAGTGCTTCAGTGACCCACCTGAAAATAGACATTCAACTGTATTTTTTCCTTACAATTATATAATTTCTGAAACATTTTATATTTCCTGTGATATAAAATAAGAGAAATTATTTCCATTTTCCAAATGTTTGTTTATTTTGTTGCTCTGGTAGCATAGTACCTAAGGGACTTGACTGTTAACCAGAAGGCTGGCGGTTCAAACCCGCCAACCACTCCTCGGAAGGAAGATTGGGCAATCTACTTCCATAGTGATACTGTCTCAGCAACCCAAGAAGGGGTCACTATGAGTCGGGCCAACTTGATGGCACATAACAACAACAACAACAACAACAACATTTCAAAACATATCGAGTCTTTTGGGATTTTCTATGCTTTAACTTTAGCCTGTCTACATGCCCAAAGCATGCTAATTTAACTATAAAAAACATATAATATCTAAAATGTTATCCCTTTTGTCAATAAGGGATTTTGTGGCTATTCTTCCTCTCTTTTTCTCAAACTTAAGTTATAAACCATGATAGTTTAATTAATATTGCATGAAATTTCTTATATAGACAGGTCATTGTTACAATGTTCAGTCTTTATTTTCAAGAATGAAGTACAATTTTTCATTTCCTCAAGTCTGTTTTTGTGTTTTTCAGGAATATAAGTTTTGAATTTTTCTCATTTGAGTCTTGTTTATTTTGTTTTGCGAACTACTCTAATGTAGTTTTCTCTTTCATTACATCTTCTAACTAGTTTTTGGTTTATTATGATGGTTATTGATTTTTTTATGTTGATTTTATAATCTACTTTGCTTATTATTTTGTTGTTTATGGTACATTTCCCATCAACTAGAGGGTTTTCCAGATTTCTACTAGTATCATCTACAGAAAAGACAGGTTTATATTTTCCTTGCAAATTACTTTCTCTTCTAATTGGATTGATAATATCTCCATTAAAATCTAAGTCAGAGTGTGGACAATTAGCATCCTTGTTTTATTTCCTACATAAGCATAAAATCTTATATAATTCCCAATTGAGGAAAAAGGCAGTGTGGGAACAGAAGTACACAGAAATTCTTATTTTATAGAGAGAATTTTCCAGTGAAATCATCAGGATCTAGATTTTGTTCAATTTTGTTTTGTAACAACATAATTTCTTCTATGGCAACAGGTCTTTTTTAGACTCTACTTGAGTCGATTTTATTATGTTTTTTAAGCAATTATGCATGTTATCTTGATTTTCAAAGTAGTTTCTTTTACTTTTTTTTTTAATTTTATCTAATTCAATAGTTATTTTTCCCTTGTGATTATTTTTCTTTTGTCTATTCTAGCCAGCTTCCATCAACTTACATACAATCTACTTTTTTCCTCCCCATCAATTAAGATGGCTAGTGGTTTATTTGATTTTCTTATTTTCAAAGAAGAAATGTGTGGATTGGTTTTTACTATCGTACTATATTTTTTAATATAGTGTAATATATTTACTAAAAAAAAATCACTGAACATGAAAATAAACATAACTGAAAATTATATTAATCGTGGCCCATAAGACAGATCCATTTAGCAAGTGGGGCTGGGGCAGAATGAAGGAGAAAATGATGTAAAAGGAGTGTTTTGGGAGTGAGATTGGTTCAAACAAGACCAAACAGTCATATGAAGACTTTGTCTTTTACTCTGCATACAATGGAGACCCATTGCGAATTTTTGAGTGGAGAACTTTTAGTAACCTTAAAACAACACTGTACTTAATTCAAGCTCCACCTTTCAAAATAAACTAACATTAAATCCTTTTTTTTTTCATTTTTTTCCTGTTATTGTGAAAGCATACATAACAAAGACATTTATCAACATAACTTCTTCCACATTTACAGCTTAGGGGTACTGATGACATTTTTCATGTTGTGCCACCGTTATTTCTATCCTTTTCCAAAACATTCCATCATGATCAGCATAAATTCAATACCATCCAAATGAAAGCTTCCCCTTTTCACCTACTTCTTAACCCTGGTAACCACTAATAACTTTAGGATATTTATATTTATATTTATATTTTATTTTTATTTATTTCCCTCCCCCAACCTATCTAGGAATTTTCCCACCCCTCACCTCCCATACCTGAAAACCAACAAAGAAAGTTTCCTTCCATGCATAGAACTTTCCTTGACTTTTTACAATACTGGACTAATACAGTATTTGCTCTTCTATGATTGACTTATTTCACTCAGCATAATGTCCTCCAAGTTCATTCACATTATGTGGTGTTTTGCAGATTCTATATTATTCTTTAAGGTTGCATAGTATTCGGTTGTATGTATATACCACAGTTTGTTTAACTATTCCTTAGTTGATGGGAACCACTTAGGTTGTTTCCTCTTCTTCCTTATAGTGAATAGTACTGCAATTAACATTGGGTTGCATAGATATATATACATATATATGTATATATATACAATATGTATGTGTGTGTGTATGTGTGTGTGTGTGTGTGTATATATATTTGTATCCTGGCTGTTATTTCTTTAAGATATATACCTATTAATAGGATTTCTGGGTTTAATAGTATTTCTATTTCCAACTTTTTAAGGAATAGCCATAGTGATTTCCACAGTGGTTGTATCATTTTACAGTCCCACCTGCAGTGTATAAGAATCCCAACCTCTCTACATCCATGCCAGCAATTGTTATTTTCTGTCTTGTTGAACTTTGCTATTAATGCTGGGGTTAAATAATATCTACGGTTGTTTTGATTTCCATTTCTCTAATGACTAGCGATCATGAACATTTCTTTGTGTGTTTGTTGGCTGCCTGAATATATTCTTTGATGAAGTATCTGTTCATGTCTTCTGCCCATGTTTGTCTTTTTGATGTTGAAATGTTGGAGTTTTTAAAATAAATTTTAGAGGTAAATGCCTTGTCTGATATGTCATTGCCAAGTTTTTTCCCATTCAGTAAGTTCTTTTTTTTTACTTTTTTGGAGAAGTCTTTTGACACACACAAGAATTTAATTTTCAGGAGATCCTAAGCATCTAATTTATCTTCTGCTGTCTGTGCATCTTGAGCTATGTTTGATATGATAGTCTATTTATGCCATAAATTAGGGCCCCTAAGTATATCTCTGTTTTCTTTGATGACCTTTATAATTTTAGGTTTCACGTTTAAGTCTTTAATCTATCTGGAGTTAATTTTTGTGTGTGATGTGAAATATGGATCTTGTTTCATTTTTCTGCAGATGGATAACCAGTATTGCCAACACCATTTGTGAAAGAGACTATCTCTTCCCCATTGAATGGATGTTGGCCCTTTGTCAAAGATCAGCTGATCTAGGACAAGGGATCAATTTCTGGGTTCTCAATTTTGTTTCACTGGTCTATGTGTCTGTCATTGTACCAATACCAGCCTGCTTTGACAGCTGTGGCTGTATAATAGGGTTTGAGATCTGGGAGTATGACACCTCCTACCTTGTTCTTCTTCTTCAGTAGTGCTTTCCTAATCTGAGATCTCTTTCCTTTACTTACAAAATTAGTGATTGGTTTTTCCATATCTTTAAAGAATGTTTTGGAATCTGTATCAGAATTGCATTGAATGTACAGACTGCTTAGGCTAGTGTTTGGTTATCTAGTGTAGTTCTGATAGGAATATACCACAAATGGGATGCTTGAACAAACAGGAGTTTATTCTCTTACAGTTTGGAGGCTTTAAGTCCAAGTTCAAAGTGTCAGGCTCTAGGGGCTGGATGAAAGCCCTTTAACCTTGGTCTTCAGCTCTGACTGCTGCTCCTGGGCCACTGAAGCAAGAGGCTTTTTTTCCTCCCAGACAGCAACTGGCTGCTGAGACTGACAAGCTCAAGGTTGACAAGTAAAAAGGCACAGTCCTGATGTTACCAAACTACAGCAGGGCATTAATTCAAGACCATTGAAAGTCCCAGGGTTGGCAGAGCATGGCAGGCTGCTGAACAGTGACTCAGCCACATGTGGGGCTCGAGCATTCCATAAGCTAAAGACCATTCCTAAAGATGTTCCTTATATACAGGAAGCAGACAACATCCTTAAAGCAGCTACTCAGCTGCTTGTGGTAGATCCCATAGGTCTCATCAGGGAGAATAACTACCAGCAGCTTCCCAGCCAGGTCCAGCCAAGTTGACATACAACTATAACTAACACAGGTAGTATTGACATTTTCACAATGTTCAATCCTCCTATCCACGAGCATGGTATGTTCTTCCATTTCTGTAGATCTCTTATAGTTCCTTTAGGTAGTGTTTTATAGTTTTCTTTGCATAAGTCTTTTCTATTTCTGGTAAGATTTATTCCCAAGTATTTAATAGTTTTGGTACTTATTGTAAACAGTATTTATTTCCTTATTTTCTTTTCAAGAACTTTTTGCTGGTGTAGAGTAATCCAACTGACTTTTGTATGTTGATCTTGTATCCTGCCACTATGCTAAATCTTTCCACAAGTTCCAGTAGTTTTCTTGCTGAGTCTCTTGGGTTTTCTGTATCAAGGAGTGTATCATGTGCAAATAGGGATAGTTTAACTTCTTCCTTACCAATTTGGATGCCTTTGGTTTCCCTTTCTTGCCTTAATGCTTTGGCTAGGGCTTCTAATAAAGTGCTGAATAGAAATAGAGATAGACATCATCCTTGTCTGGTTACTGTTCACAAGGAGAATGGTTACAATCTCTCGCTGTTGAGAATAATTTTGGTTATTGGTTTTGCATATATTCCCTTTATTATGTTGAGGAATTTCCCTTCCATTCCTATTTTTCTGAGAGTTTTTATCAGGAATTGTTGGATTTTATCAAATGTTTTTTTCTACATGAATTGATGTGGCCATGCAGTTCTTTTCCTTTATTTTTACTTGTGTGTTGGATTACATTGATTGTTTTTCTAATGTTGAACAATCCTTGCATATCTGGTATGAATTACACTTGGTCATGATGTATTATTTTCTTGATATGCTATTAGAGTCTATTGGCTAGAATTTTGTTGAAGTCTATTTTGTGTGTGTATGTGTGTGTGTGTGTGTGTCTATATGAATGAAGGATATTGTTCTGTAAATTTCCTTTCTAGTGGTGACTTTGCCTGGTTTAGGTATCAGGATTATGCTTGCTTCATAAAATGAATTTGGGAGGATTCCATCCTTTTCTCTATTCTGGAATAGTTTGAACAGTATTGGTGTCAGCTCTTCTCTGAATGACTGGTAGAATTCTCCAGTGAATCCATCTGGGACAGGATTTATCTTTCTTGATATTTGTTTCATGATCTGTTCAATTTCTTCTTTTGTTATGGGTCTGTTCAAATTTTCTACCTCAGTCTGTGTTTGTTTAGGTAAGTAGTGTATTTCTAGGAATCTGTCCATTTCTTCTAGGTTTTCAAATTTGTTGGTGTATAGTTTGTTATAGTAACCTGCTATTATTCTTTTTATTTCTGTTGTGAAATCAATCATCTAATTTCTTATTTGTGTTATTTGCATTTCTCCTTCTTCTTCTTTGTTAAGTTTGCCAGTGGTTTGTCAATTTTATTAATTTTTTCAAAGAACCAACTTCTAGTCTTGTGGATTTTTTTTTCTATTGTGTTTTAAATATCCTGCTAAAATGCTTTAACTTCTCAATTTTAGTGAAAAGCAGATGTGTCTAAAGCAGTAGGTAAGGGATATAACAAACAGTAAAAAATTCACTGTTTCAAAAATCATAATGTAGTACCTTCCTCTTCTGTTATCTCTCTGCCAGTGAGATCCAGTGCAGGTCTAAGGATGTGCCCCAATGTTAGCTGATCTTCTCCCTTGATGGCAGAGAGATAGTGAGAAGCAACAGATGCAGCAGAAAAAAAGAGCCTGGCATGAGGCAGAATGATGGGCTTCCTCTGCATAGAGTGAGAAATATGAATGCCTTCAGACAGGAAGTTTACTGGTAAAGTGAGGTGTCTCTTTGGACACCTATTTGACAAAGCTAAAAGAGCTCTTGATAACTAGTCAAAGAAGGGCAGAGACTAAAGCCAGAGAGACACACGTCTACAGCATGGCTGAGAAACAGTCCTGATTGAGAAACTGTATCCTGATTTTTTTCTGATCCTGAATTGTAACCTGTTACTTCCTTACAAACTCCACAATCATGTGTATTGTCTGTAAGTTCTGTGTGGCCATTGAAAAGAATCACTGAACCCAGCAGAAAAATAGAGGTTACTGTGGGAGGGAAAGTTGGTGTCAGAATTAGTAAAGGGTTGAAGGTGGTGGCATGGATGATCTCAGCCTCATAGGAATCAGCCTTGGACTGTTGATGGTCATTTTCTCTCTTCCTTGTAAAGTTACAGATCAGAAGATGCTTCCCCCTCAAACCCTTTTTTTCAGCAGTTTACATAAGTACATGAAATTGCATGTCTAAAGTAAAAATATAAATTAAAAAATATACATGTCTGAAGTAACACGTTGTTAAATTAAAACACCTCCTTAGAAGAGGAAGGTGCTACATTATGATTTTTAAAACAGTGAACTTTTTACCATTTGTTATATCTCTTACCTACTGCTTTAGACACATCTGCTTTTCACTATAATTGAGGAGTTAAAGCATTTTAGCAGGATATTTAAAATTTGAAGTTTAATACATATTGATTTCTGAGCTAAGCCAAAATTTTATATTTTGTCAAATGATGAGATATAAAAAATTAATTATGCATTAACCTTAGAAAATATTTTGAAACAACTTTAAGATGTATGAGCCATTTAGGTTATTAGAAGGAAAAAAACTTTGATGTTTATGTAGTTAATGTAATTTATTAGGGCATGAGAAAATATGCCTAATTTAGTTACTGTCCTCCTTCCTTGAAATCTCTGCATCCCTTGGTGAAGATAATAGAAAAATAGAAATTTAATGTGTCCTGTCCCAGTTGTCTTCACATAACGTTGCCATAGCATTGAATAAGTGAGAATCCACTTACACTGCATTTATATTTATTAGATATTCTCAAAATAAGTGTTACATATTTCCAACATTTTCCAAAGTATTTTTAATCCAAAAATGGTAAGAAAACCTATTACTCTCCCAATTCTTTTAGATTGATAAATTGAATAATTAAGGCAAGATGTAGTTAAGGCAGATTGTCATTTTATTTCTTTTGTTCAATGATCTATCTCCAGAACTACAACTGTGTTTGGCACAAAGTATTCACTCAAAAAATATTTGCTGAATAAGTGAATGATTGAATTAAAAGCTGCTTTAATTGTGTGTATTCATTAATTATTAAGGAAGATGTTATGGTAGCTGATGAATTCATATTTCAGAAGGCTTTTGAAAGACTTATAATTAAGTCTAATGAAATATGAAAGATGATCACAGTATTTTAATGACATTTATTTATTTTAGAGATCCATTTATTCAATTACCATAGTAATTTCTCTATATTTCATTTTTCTTTTTACTTTTTACTTTGGAAACATATGGTATCCAGTTCCAAGCTACAGTTTCACCTGAAGTGGTACACTTTTACTAAGATTTCATTGATAAGTGTTTAAATTAAGAAATGCCTTTTGAAGAGACCAGGTTTGCTGGTCTGATAGAGCCTGGTGGAAACCCTGACTATGGCCCCTACCTGCCTTTCAGGTCTGGAATTGAACCCACTCCCGTGGCTTCCAGACAAACAAAAGATAGGCATATGAGCTGAACATTTATATTAGGTAAATACACTCCTTGGAGAGATCAATCATGGGAGAATAGAAAGGCAGTGTATGCACAGGGAGACAGCTCAGGGGGCAGGAGTGCATGGGAGGAATGGACATGGGGAAGAGGTGGCTATGGTGAGGAAGTGGGAGGAAAACTGTTCCATTGTCAGAGATTACAGTCAATGTCATGAGACAAAGTGTTTTTGAACTGCTGTATGGAAGATGAATTAATTTTGTAAACTTTCACCCAAATCACAATAAAATTTAAAAGAAAAAAAAATGCCTTTTGAAAACCATAATTTCCTATGTTCATTTTAACAAAGGGTCAGAACAGATTTTTTTTTTTTTTTTAAAGAATAAATTTGCAGCCATTTTAATGTCTGGCAATGATAAACCTTTGTAAAATGTAGAATATCTTTATGACCAAACACAAAGCATTAAATGACAACCCTTTCAAATAGATATTTGAATTGATAGCCCTAATTATATATTTATTTCAGAAAATAATTCTAGACTGATTGAAGAGTATATACATGACTGAGAATAATATGTGAATAGAGGGCAACTATTATAATAATGTCAGACTTGCTCATTTGTAGGCCTTCCATGAAGTAAATATTTGTAAGTTGCTAGCTGTCATTAATTTTGCTGTCATGATTTGAATTTTGATTCTATATGTTATAGAATAATATAATGAAGCAGATTGGGAAAATGGAGTCACTACACATATCATACTTTACTCTGAAGAAAAAAGGTGAAATGGACTACAGAGAAATATATACATAAAATCTCATACTATACCTTGATTATAAACTATACATTGATAGGAATATTAATGTATAAGCCAGTTATAAACATTTCGTATAGAGAATTTCAGTCATAATCTGGTAATCAAAAATCAATCTTGTTTGGATTTGGTCCATTACTAGCATTTAATCAATGGATTTTAATTATTTATTTATGATAAAGTATCATATGCATGTGAAAGCTGGACAATGGAAAAGGAACAGAGAAGAATGGATGCATATGAAATGCAGTGTTGTTGAAGAATATGTTACATATTGTGAAATTCAGAAGAATGAACGTATCATCTTAGAAGAACTACAACCAGAACATTCCTTAAAAGCAAGAATGGTGGGACTCAGTTTGCTTACTTTGGACATGTATCAGGAAAGACCAGCCAACAGAAAAGTTCATCGTTTGGTGAAATACAAGGTCAGTGAAAATGTGGAACCCTCAATGATATGTATTGATACAGTAGCCACAACAATGGACTCCTACACCAACAATCCTGAGGATGGAGAAGGGTGAGGTAATGTTTTGTCCTGCTGTACATAGATCTTCATGGGTCAGTGCAAACTCAATGGCAACTGACAACAACAAAAACTTTCTGCAAGCTTTATGCTAGCTATGATATGGTAAATGTTTTTCTTATGCAATTAAGATCAATTGATACACACAAATAAATAATTAATCATAATGCAAAATGTTGAGATTACAACAGGGTGCTATTGGAAATTTCTCAAAAAGATTCATAAGAGGGATTCTAGGGGAGACTAATGGAAAAAGTGGTGCGTGAGATGAAACTGGAACTAGGTAGGCAAATAGGTAGGAAAAGTAATGTTTCATGTAGCAGAAAAATATGCTCAAATATCTGCAAAAAGGATAAAGAAACATGGTATTTTAGAAGAACCAAATGTAGTTTAAACCATCTGATGCAAAGAATTTAAAATGATTGTAGGGAAATATGGAATTGGGGAAAGATAGTCCAAGCAGAGAAAAAGAAAGTTCAAAAGACCTGAGATAAGAGTGTGCCACTCACCTTTGATCAACAGCAGTAAGTAAGGGAGAATGAAGGTTTTAGGAGGTGTCTTAACAAATCGGATTAGAGATATAAGGAGTAGTGAGCTAAATTTTATAGGAACTTCTAGATTACTCATTTTTCCTTTGTGGGAAAAGAGAAACCACTAGAAGTTCTGAGCAAAGGAATGACATCAGCTTATTTTTATGTTATTTGGACTGACACAATAATAAATTATAAAAGAACAATGATGACAGATTAAGTGGATATCTAGCCTGAAAACACCTGCAAGAGCTATGCTTGCTTAGAATAGAATGGTGGCACCAAAAGTAATGAGAATACTTAAGTTATGGATAATTTATATAAAGAACAACAATACTTCCTGACAAATTGAATTTGAGCTGTAAGAAAAAGAGAAGTAAGGGGTAACTATAGGTTTTTGGAGGGAGCTCTGGTAGTGTAGTGCCTAAGGCACTTGACTGCTAACCAGAAGGCTGGTGGTTGAAACCCACCAGCCACTCCTTGGAAGGAAGATGGGGAAATCTACTTCTGCAGTGATACTGTCTCAGAAACCCAAGGAGGGATCGCTATGAGTCGGGTCCGACTCGACGGCATGTAACAACAACACCACCACCATAGGTTTTTGGACAGAACAGTGGGGAAAATGGAGGTGGTAATCAATGAAAAACTGTGTTAAGAGCAAATTAGAGGACTGGTAAAGTTTGGAAGTTTGTTGTGGACATGTTAAGTTGTAATATATATGTAATGTCCAAGGGAAAAGATTTCCTGTTGGTTATACAATCGAGGAACTCAGGGAAGCAAAATGGACTTGAGACAATTTGGTAATCATTAGCATATAAATATGTTATTTGGTGAGACTTCTAAGGGAAAATACTTACATAAATATGAGAAGAGGCCCAAACCTGAACCCTGGAACATTCAAATGATTAGAAGTGATAAAATAAGGAGTAACCAGTGCTGAGATGTGAAATGAAAGAGCCAGTTGTGGAAGGGGAACCAGGGTTTACAATATCCTGGCAGTCAGATAAAGAAAGTATTTCAAAGAATAGGAGTTATATGAGGACTAAGCGCTCTGGTGGTGTAATGCCTAAGGCATTTGACTGCTAACCAGAAGGCTGGTGGTTCAAACCCACCAGCCACTCCTCAGAAGGAAGATTGGGCAATCTACCTCTGTAGTGATGCTGTCTCGGAAATCCAAAGAGGGGTCGCTATGAGTTAGATACAACTCAACGGCAGTGAGGTTTAAAAATGTCAGTCTTATTAGATGGCACGGAGTCATTTCCAACTCATAGGGAACATATGTACAACAGAAGGAAACACTGCCCAAGACTGTACTATCCTCATATTTGTTGGCATACTTGAGCTCACTGTGGAAACCACTGTGGAAACCTGAGGATCTTGGTTTTTTTTTCACTGAACCTCAACTTTAGTCAGTCTTATGTCTTTCTCCAGGCACTGGTCTCTCGTGGTAACATATCCAAAGTACGTGAGACAAAGTCTTGCCATACTTGGTTCTAAGGAGCATCCTGGCTGTACTTCTTGCAAGACAGATTTACTTGTATCTCTGTCAGTTTATGGCATATTCAATATTATTCAACAACACCACATTTAAAGCTTTGATTCTTCTTCAGTCTTCTTTATTGATTGTCCAGCTTTTGTATGCTTACGAGGTGTGAAAATACCATGTCTTGGGTCAGGTGCATCTTATTCCTTAAAATGACACCCTTTCTCTTTAACACTTTAAATAATTATTTTGCAGAAGATTTGCCCAATGAAACATGATATTTGATTTCTTGATTGCTGCTTCCACGATGGTGATTGTACATCCAAGTAAAAGGAAATCCTTTATTACTTCAATATCTTCTCCATTTATCATAATGTTGCTTATTGAGAAATTTCTAGGAATTTTCTTTATGTTGAAATTTAACCCACAGCGAAGGCTGTAGACTTTGATCTTTACCATTAAGTGCCTCAAGTGCTCTTCACTTTCAGTAAGCAATAAGTATCATCTGTATATACAGGTTGCCAATGAATCTTCCTCCAAATATGATGCTGTGTTCTTCATATAGTCCAGCTTCTCAGATAAATTACTCAGTAGACAGATTGAAGGAGCTCTGGTAGCATAGTGCCTAAGGCATTTGACTGATAATGAGAAGGCTGGTGGTTCAAACCCAGGATCCACTCCTCAGAAGGAAGGTTGGGCAGTCTACTTCCGTAGAGATACTGCTTTGGAAACTGAAAGCGGGGTCGCTGTAAGTTGGATCTGACTTGACGGCAGTGAGTTTGGTTTTGGTTTAGACAGATTGAATAAGAATGATGAAAGATACAACCCTGGAGCTCATCCTTCCTGATTAAAAAACCACACAATATTTTCTTGTTCTGATTGAATGACTGCTTCTTCATCTATATACAGATTTCTCATGGGGACAATTAAGTGTTCTGGAATTGCCATTCTTCACAATATTTTCCATAATTTGTTATGATTCACACAAGTTCATTTGCATAGTCAATAAAACACAAGTAAACATCTTTTCGGTATTCTCTGCTTTCAACCAAAATCCATCTGACATCAGCAATGATACCCATGCTTCCATGACCTCTTCTGAATCCAGCTTGAATTTTTGACAGTTTCTTGTCAATGTACTATGGTAATTATTTTTTAATTATTTTTAGCAAAATTTCACTTGTATTTAATAATAATGATGTTGTTTGATAATTTCCACATTCCATTCAATCACCTTTGTTTGTATAGGACACAAATATAGATCTCTTCCATTCAATTGGCCAGGTAGCTATCTTCCAAATTTCGTGACATACATGAGTGAGTACTTCCAGTTTTGTATTTAGTTGTTGAAACATCTCAATCAGTACTCAATTGATTCCTGTAGCCTTCAGTGTAGCTTGAACTTGTTCCTTCAGTAGCATTGCTTTTCGATCACATGCTACCTACTGAACTGGTTGAATATTGACTAATTCATTTCATTATAGTGACTGTGTATTCCTTCCATATTCTTGTGATGTGGCCTGCATTGTTCAATATTTGGCCCATAGACTCTTTTAATATTACAATTCAAATCTTGATTTTTTTTCTTCAGTTTTTCCAGCTTGAGAAAAATCAAATGTATTCTTCCCTTTTGGTTTTCTAACTCTAGGTCTTTGCACATTTCATTATAATACTTTATTTTTTTCTTCTTGAACCACTTTGTAAAATCTTCTGTTCAGCTCTTTTACTTCAATTTCTTCCATTTTCTTTAGGTGCTTGTGATCAAGAGTAAGATTCAGAGTCTCTTCTGACAATCATTTTGGTCTTTGCTTTTTTTCCTCTCGTTTTGATGACAATTTTCTTTGTTCATATATGATGTTCTTGATGTTATCCCACCACTCATCAGATCAGTAATGTTTATTTGTCTGTCTATTCTTGAGATGGTCTCTAAATTCAGTTGGAATATACTCAAGGTTGCACTTTGGCTCTTAGCAACTTGCTTTTATTTTCTTCAGCTTCACTTTGAACTTGCATATGAGCAGTTGATGATCTGTTATGCAGTTGATCCATGGCTTTATTCTGACTGATAATATTGAGTTTTCCATCATCTTTTTCCATAGGTGTCATTGATGTGATTGCTGTATATTCCATCTGGTGAGTTCCATGTGTATAGTTTCTGTTCATGCTATTGGAAAATGTATTTGCAATGAATAAGTTGTTGGTCTTGAAAAACTCTGTCACATGGTCTCTGGCATCATTTCTATCACCAAGGCCATACTTCCCAACTACTAATCCTTCTTTGTTTCCAACGTTTGCATTCCATTCACCAGTAAATATCAATGCATTGGGAGTGCATGTTTCATCAACGTCAGACTGCAGAAGTTGGTAAAAATTTTCAATTACTTCCGCTTCGGCATTAGTGGTTGGTGGATAAATTTTAATAATAGTTGCATTAACAGATCTTTCTTGTAGGCATATAGATACTGTTCTATCATTGACAGTATTATACTTCAAGAAAGATCTTCAAATGTTCTTTTTGACAAAGAATATGACACAACACAACAGCTCTCTTCCCGCTTCCTCCCTGTGGTTACCTTTTCCCTGTGTCCTTCTTTTCCATCCATTCTTGCCCTCTAAACTATCCCTGTGAAAATACTGGCCTTCTGATTTCCCACAGTTGATCATTCTAAGGAATGCACCTACCTGATGCAAATGTTCACCTTATAAGTATATCTATTGTTTAGTTGGAAGACACAGGAATGAGTTCAAGTCCAGGCGTGAAGGGTGCCTAGGGGCCAAAGTCTCAAGGATTTCAATAGTCTCTATCAGACCAGTAAAATTGGTCTTTTTTATGGTTTTGAGTGACTCTGTGTATTCTTTACGTCGCCGTCATCATCATCTTCTTTTTCTTTTTTTTGTTTTGTTTTGTTTTTCTTATTGTGATTTGGATGGAAGTTTACAGAGCAAATTCATTTTCCATACAACAGTTCATACACATTTTGTTTCATGACATTGGCTATGATCCCCATAATGTAACAAATCTCTTCTCATTTCCTCCCTGTGGTTTTCTTTTCCTTGTGTCCTTCTTTCCTATGAATTCCTGTCCTGTAAGCTATATTCCTGTGCAAATACTGCAATTCTAATCTCTCCTGGTTGATTGTTTTGGGGAGTGTATCTACCTGGTGTAAATGTTCACCTTGTATACCTTACTCCATGGAAACTATGCAAGTGAGTTCAATTCCAGGCCCAAAAGGTGACTAGGGGCCATAGTCTCAGGGGTTTCACCAGTTTCCATCACACAAATAAACCTAATCTTTTTTATGATTTGAGTTTTGTTTGACATTTTTCTCCCACTCTATCCAGGATGTCTTACACTGATCCCTTTCCAAGTAGTTGACAGTGTTAGCCAGGGTCATGTAGGTTGAGGTTCACATGGTCCAGTAGGCCCTTGGACTTCCTGTTTCCATGCATCTTTGATCTTCATTCTACTTTGCTCCCCATGAGGAGAGACTTAATTTTTTGCATCTCAGATGGCCACTTGAAAGCTTTTAAGACTCCAGTAACTAATCACCAATGTTGGATGTAGAACAAGGGTTTTGTGTAGTATGCTATGCCAATTGAGCTTGATGTCCCCTATGACCATAGTCCTAAGCCCATGGGCCCAACAACTCACTTCCTCAGGGTGGTTGGTTGTGGCTACGGTGTTATCATAACTTTGCCCTTTGCTTGCTCTATTATATATATGGACATTTTTATAGCTTATATACATACAAATATATGTGTGTGTGTATAAGAGCTCTGGTGGAATGGCTTCTAAGGCATATGACTGCTAACCAGAAGGCTAGTGGTTCAATCCCACTAGCCAATCCTCAGAAGGAAAATTGGGCAATATACTTCCATAGATTCCAAGGAAGGGTAGCTATGAGTTGAATATATGTATACACACACACATGCGCACACACATATATATATATATACATGTATACACACACACATCAGGAAAAAAAACAAAAAAAACACCTAACTGCTCTCATGTTGAATTCAACTCATAGAGACCCTTAGGCACTATGCCACCAGAACTCCCATGTATGTACATACATACACACACACACACACATACATTCATGTGCATAGATAGAAAGATACACAGATAGACAGATAGATATAGTGAAGAATACTGAAAATACCATGGATTGCCAGAACAAACAAATCTATCCTAGACATAATGCAACCAGAATGCTTCTTGAAAGTGAGAATGGCCAGACTTTGTCTCATCTACTTTGGTCATGTTGTTAGAAGGGACCATTCCTTGGAGAAGGATATCATGTTTGCTAAACTGCAGGGTCAGTGAAAAAGGGGAAGACCCTCAACAAGATGAATTTACACAGTGGCTGCAATGATGAGCTCAAGTGTAACAAATATTGTGAGGATGGCAAAGGACAGAGCAGTGTTTCATTCTACTGTGCATAGGGTCAATATGAGTCAGAGGCAATTTGATGACACCTAACAAGAACATAGCATGCAAAAATATGTATGTAGCAGTATCATCTACCAAACATATATATACATGAGGAGGTCTGGTGGCTTAGTGCCTAAGCCATTCATATATAGTCATTATATATTCCCATTTTATATATTTTCCTAGACATACTTGCTGATTTAACTTGTCTACCTATGTATCCACTCATAGATTAAAGTTTGTTATTACTGATAATGTAGTACTGTGTATGTAAATGTGTATATTTTTGTTCTCTCTACTTCTTGTGCACCTCTCTATGTCTTCCTTTTCCTTAGTGTTATTGTGCTGTTCACTTGCTTTTGGTATATTGCTTTTCCCTTCACCCAAATCAACATTTGTCTTTTAGCTATCTAAAAATTTTTATTTCATATTTTACAATTTCCAATTTTATTTGATTTATATTTTGTACTAAAGGATTTTTGAACCTATTTCTTCTCATTTTGAGTCATGTCACAGCAGCAGATGATAATCCTAGATGATTTTCTCCATCCATATCATTATGGTCAACTCTACTTTGACGAGGCAGCTCTTCCACAATCTTATTTTGAGTGCCTTCCAAACTGAGGCACTCATTTTCCAATATTATATCAGACAATGTTCTGTTGCTATCCATAAAGTTTTCACTTTTTTCAGACGTAAATCACCATGTCCTTTTTCCTAGTCTGTCTTAGTCCGGAAGCGCCTCTGAAACTTATCTACCATGAGTTACCCTGCTGGTATTTGAAATACTGGTGGTACTGCTTTTAGAACCACAATAACACTCTAGCTACCAAAGTACAGCAAACTGACAGACAAGTGGTGAGGACTAAGAATAGGAGAGAGTTATTTAGCAGTGAACAGGTCACACGCTACCTTTTCAAGAGAAAAATTACAAAATTATCTATGGAGTGAATTCCTCAATTTGTTTTGCTGTATAGAGAATGAAAGCCTACAGTCTTTGGTGTGTACTTCTCTTGAACATGAAAAACAAAAATTCCTCACAACTGAACCAATAAACAACACCATGATAAACAGAGAAAATAGTCACATTATCAAGGATTTCATTTCACTTGGATTCACAATCAACAGCCACAGAAGCAGCAGTCAAGAAATCAAATGATGTTTCATATTGGTAAATCTGTTGCCAAAGACCTCTTTAAAGTGTTCAAAAACACATATGTCACTTTGAGGACTAAGATGCACCTGACCCAAACCACAATATTTTCAACTACTTCATATACCTGCCAAAGCTGGACAGGAATAAAAATTCAGAAGAACCGATGAATTTTAATTATGGTGTTGGCAAAGAATATTAAAGATACCATCAACTTCCAGATAAAAATAAATAAATCTGTCTTGGTAGATGTACAGTCTGAATGCTCCCTAGAAACAAGGATGGCAAGACTTCATCTAACTTAATTTGGAAACATTATCAGAAGAAACCAATCTCTGGTAAAGGACATCATACTTAGTGAAGTAGAGAGAAGGTCTGTTAAGAAAGAAGATGGCCCTCAGTGAGATGGATTAAAACATTGGCTGAAACAATGGGCTCAAACATAATAATGGATGTGAGGATTGTGCTGAGCTGAGCAGTGTTTCCTTGTGTTGTTAAAAAGGGTCACTGTGAATCAGAACCAACTTTACAGCACCTAACATACCAATGGGCGTAGATAGTTATAGTATATATAAAGTAGATTACTTAATGCCTCTGTATTTTGTTCTAGTGTTTATATACACCTTTTTCTGTGAAAAAAAATGTACTGACATACACTACATACATTTTGCATGTGTATGATATGCAAGGGTAGAAACTTTGCTATAGTTATACATAGTGGAAACATCAGTGTATTTTCTAAATGAATTTGTAAGTGAATATGAATTATGTAAGATGAATATATACATAATTTGATACATTTCATATGCATAGGTATATAGAACAATAGAAGGAGAAATAGAGAGCAAGAGAGAGACAGTCGGCATGATGAATAAATAGGTGAAAGAGAGCAAGACAGGCAGGAGGGAGGGAAAGAAAAAGGGAGGAAAAGAGAAAATGAGAAAGGAAAGAGGAAAAGGAGGAGGAAACCATGTATTTGGACAAAAATGTGTAAAGAAAAAACAAAAGGGCAAAGACTGTTTGATTGAAAGAAAATGGAATAATAAATCTGATCATTTCCATTAACCATAGTTCCTCAAGGAAATAATTCCTTTATACACTAGAATGCATTGATCTTTTTTTCTTAGATGTCTTACTGCTTTTATTTAAATTTTAATTTCAACAAGAAATCTTGATGGCTGTAAAACTGAAAAGAATGAATTTGAAGAATTAATATGCTTTTGAACTTTGAAGAATGGAAAACAACTCCATTTGGCAGATATAGAGTGAAGTCTTTAATTTAGTAAAAATGAATAAGCATTAGCATGAGGAAATGCATTTCTGTAAGCAAATCCTGTTACATGAAGTTCAGACATTGTCAGTCTTCCATTATAAGAATTTTGTACAGGAGTATGATTTTCCTACAAACACTCCCTCAGAAAGGAAACATATATCAAATATTTGGGTAAAGTGAGCAAACTTATTATGCCTTCTTTGGTGGTGATTTTACACTGAATTTGATTTGCAATCCACTGGAGTGCAAACAGCAGTATAATTTAGAGCCATAATCAATATCCACTCTTTCTTAAATCACTACCATCAAATCTTTCTAATGCCTGTTATAGGATGATTGGATTTCAATGGGGTTTTAGAGATTATCTTGTCTAACTTCTTCATATTATGTGTGAAAATGCAAAAGGTGAAAAAGAGAATGCCATTGTAAATTGTCAAAGTCCTTCTTTGATTTTAGTTTTGGTGCTCATTTATTTTTAATCCAGGAAGCTCAGATATGAGAATGAATTATTGGTGCTGACTGTGTGCCTGAGAGAGGGAGGGAGAGATAGTGGGTGTTCAGGGAGGACATGGATGTTTGTTCATAGATTACCTAGATCAATAAGCATAAATTTTTTGCACTTGAACTACTGACTAGATGCTAGGTCCTTACCCAAAAGTCTTTACTGTCTTGAGGAAGCATGATTGGGTCATAATAAACCTTCATGACTATGAAAAATTATAGAAAAACATCACATTTTTTACTATTAGCAAACTTTACTTAAAATCTTGTTTTATTGGGTTCATGATCTCAGATTGTTTCTGTTACTGGTAGTGGGTATGGTTGGCAAAGATAAAGTCAGGTAGAATCCTCTGAGGTAAACAGACATCTGAACAGTGCTTTTCAGGAACACAAGTAAGTCACTAACCAAGACTAGGTTTGGGGAAAGGGCAGGGACACTCTTCCTAGAGAAGGACAATAGAAGTTAGTAGACTACCTATATAACATGCAATATTTCTCTTTTTTATAGAATTTATCAGAATAAATTATAATTATCTGTGTCCTTTTTGGTTTCCTCTTAAAATCAAGGATTTAGTCCTATTTAACTTTGTAGTCTCAGCTCCTAGTAAAGTGCCTAGACTTTAGAAAACCTACAATATCTGTTTGTTTAATAAAGAAAGATAAGAAAGGGAAATAAAAGGGGGGGGGGAAGCAATGAAGGAAGAAAAAAAGAAAGAAATCTGCCATAATAATTTGAGATTAAGAGCATTTGATTTCAAACAGTAGTGTAATGTTTTCCCAACCTTCAGTTTTCTTGTCAGTTGAAAGTATTACAGTTATTTAATCATTTCCCTCCTATAACGAAACAGATTTGTGATAAACTCTGCTTGAAGGAAGTCTCATTGACATTTGGTTAATAAGTTTCCTGCCAAGTTAGGGTCAAGGACCCTAGTCATCCACACAGCTGGGAATAACTCTTAGGGAATTAACACAAGCCAGCATGTAATTAGAAAGAAATATTATTGAAGTTTGCCTGGTGTTTCCTAATTATAAAATGTATATCACTGTATATAAACCAATTTCAATAAAGTTGCTTCTTACTCATGGTGAACACATATGTGCACCACAGAGTTTTTAATGACTGATTATTTGGTAAGTGAATCACTAAATATTTCTTTCAATGGACCCCTGGGTTGACTTGAACCTTCAAACTTGTTTTAGTAGTCAACTGGTTAATTGTTTGTACCACTCAGGGATGTCACAAACACAACACAAACACACTAAAAATCTCTTTCTAGGAGTTATAGTGTGTGTGTGTGTGTGTGTGTGTGTTTGTGTTGCTGGTAAGTTAGGTGAAGGAGAGCCCTATAATGGACATTTGGATTCTATTTCTCATCTATTCTCCCTCCTATTGAAAAGAGTTTCCCAAATTTCATGTGAGAAATCACATTTCTAATTCTCATGTTTAGGTCAAATTTTCAGGAACACCATCTGTGTTTGCTAAACCATTTGGAATACCCATCTCTCAAGCAAGAATGATTAGTTCGAGTAGGGTAATGGGTGCATTCAGAAAAAAAGGGATCAAAGGAAGCATTTCCTGGGGATTCTGTAAAGGATAATCACTTACTGTCTTTGGAGTGATGATTGTGAGTTTAGGAGGCTGAGTTTACAGCAACCAGTTGAATATCATGAAAGGAGACACCTTGATAATGAAAGCCACATCCAGAGGGAAAGGACCTGAGAGAGAGATCTGGGTGACCAAGTGTGACACTTGGTTTTAACTAAAACCAGAATTACTCATTCTTTGCAGTTTTGTGAACCAACAAATTTATTTTTGTTCTAGCCAGTATGGGTCAGATTTTCTGCCAATTACAACCAAATGACTCCTTAACAATCCATATAGTGAATGGGGAATTATAGCACCATTCTTTAAGTAAATAGCCTTGCACCTTACCAGCTGTGCTCATAATCAATTCACCTCCTCAGCTGGAAAAAATTATTCCAAAAAAATCTTTCCTGCATACCACAAAATATTGTTCTGAGTCTCAACAGAAACAACGTATGTGAAAATAAATTTTAGTAGTATATATATAAACAAAGTGTTATTAATACCTCATGGACATAAAATAGCACAGGTATCATTTTATTTTCCTTCTCATTGATAGTGAAACCAAGGTACAAACACTAGAAAATCAAAAGTTAAGTTATTTCAATTTTCTACCCGACTTTATGTCTGCCACCCTGTGCTGTTTTATTTGTTTCAAGAGAATAATTTTCATTCCTGATAAGATGTAGAATAATTTTTAAAATTGTATTCTTTAATGATGATAATTTCTGATTAATTTGTATACATTTCTCTTTATATTCCTATGCCCTTATGGATTTTGATTACAGACATGACCTTGTATTTTAATGTTATCATGTCTTCAGTTACAGATTAACATGATTTAAAGCAGGACATTTCCTTTTTACACACAGTAATACTCATTTAGGCTGTTGGAAATACTATTGGGGTTAGCACATCAAGAAGACATTATCCCAAGATTAAACACTGGTGGCTGCTTGCAAATATCATATATTTGCTAGGTGGCTGAGCAGATGCAATTGTGGTATGCTTTAGAGATTTGGGAAATGCATACAAGTGGAACATATTGAGAGGATACTTTTCTGTCAACTTCTGCCTGTCTTAGTTCAGAGGTAAATTTATTTATTTCAAATGACATCATGTTAGAATCTTGACTGTATTACAAAAAATCTTTTTTTAAAAAAATGGGTCAAGATTTTCTACCTATACCTATTCTTTTCCTCTACACTCACCTACCTTTCATTCTTTGCATGAAGGAGATAATTAAGTAGGGAGTACTTGGAGGTACCTATGAATAATGTCAATGGAAGTAGAATTCCTCTGGAAATTCTGCCTGAGATTGAGGCAAAAGTGATCAGTTCCAAGAGAACTCATAAAATAGCCACAGTTACATTCACGGGAAGAATAAACATGAGGCAGATAACAGGGTTTACACAATATAAGCTTATCCCTAAACAAAAGTAAGAGATCCAAGGGAACAGCATGACTTCAGGATCTAAAGCAAGATCCCATTATCAGTACTTATGTGTTTCTCAATGATTAAGGTGTTTTTTCTTTTTTTATTCATTTCTATCTTTTAGCAGTAAGTATACTGATTTACGTCATAGCGAGCCACCTATAAATTTGACTACATGAATACATCAGTGGGGTGATGTCTTGGGAGTTGTAGTTGCATTTAGGTTCCTACATGTCCTTTTGTAGCATGATAAATCATTTCTTTTTATCGCTGAATAATACCCAATTGTATAGATGTACCACAGTTTGTATATTCATATACCGATAAAAAGGAATCTTGAATCTTGATTGCATCTAATATCTATATCTTTATCTATATCTAGATATATTTAAAGAATTGGGAGGCAAGTGAAAAATGTTACTTTTTTCATGAAAAAGAATAAGACCTCTAAATGGCTCTGGTGGTATAGTGTCTAAGGAATTTGACTGCAAACAAGAAGGTTGGCAGTTCAAACCCAC
>NW_006921773.1:2251075-2252611 GCF_000298275.1 Orycteropus afer afer | reverse complement strand
AAATAGTGAGCTATTACCAAAAACTGCTCAATTGGGAAATGAGTTTCAGTAGCAGATGTAAGAGAAAGAAGGACATTATGTGCACACCCTCTGCCATCAGATAAATTCTGACTCATAGGGACCCTGCAGGACAGAGTAGAACTGCTCCCATTGGGTTTCTAAGGCTGTAAACATTTACAGAAGCAAACTGTCTCATTTTTCTCCCATGAACTGATGGGCTCCAACTGCTGGCCTTTTGGTTAACAGCTGAATGTTTTAACTACTATGTCACCAGAGCTCCCAAACACTTTAGAAACAACAACAGAAAGCATTAGTGCTAAAAACTCATTTTAGAAATGAAAAAATATTTAATGGAAAATACCTTTTCTAAAAAGGATGGATAAATTTTCTGAATTTCTGTTGATAAAGAGATATGTATGTGCCTTCAGATTTTTACTTGTAAATTTGCTTCCAAAAACTTCCCCTAAATACCAGGACAGGCTATGGGGCTTGGACAAAATCATTAGGCATTCATGATGTTTTACCTGTGCCAGTCTATTTGGTGAGCACTTTAGTTACTAACTAGAAGGTCAGTGGTTCAAACCCACCAGCCACTTAGTGGAAAGAAGATGGGTGATCTACTTCCAAAATGATTTACAGCCTCAGAAACCCAATGGTGTTTGCTATGAGTCATAATTGACTCAATAGTAGTGATTTTTTTGGTTTTGTTGTCTTCAAAAGATATACACAGATCAAAGAGAATTCATTCGAACACAGTTTGAAAAGGGTTTTGACAAGAGTGCTCAAAACAATTTGTAAGGGATTTGAATAGCCCTCAGAATGGTAAATGGAGATTTTGAAGCCTTTTAAGTGTATATACATGAGTTTTACAATGGGTTTATGCTGACAGATTCTCAATAATAATAATAAATACATGAATGAATGCGTAAATATAAAATGAACACAAAAGCAATACAAAACAAAATTAATATAGACTCAAAAACAAAATATACACTTAAAAAGTACATGATCTTTTGTTCAAAATTAAATATTCAATCTCCAGAGCATTTGTTACTCTAGAATCTTATTTTTTTAATTGTTTTTCTTAGGTGCCATTGAGTCAGCTCCAACTCATAAGTACCCTACGTACAAGAGAACGAAGCTGCTTGGTCCTGCACCATCCTCACAATCTTTGCTGTGCATGAGCCCATGATTGCAGTCACAATGCCAATCAATCTCATTGAGCATCTTCCTCTTCTTTGCTGACCGTCCACTTTACCAGGGATGATATCCTTTCTCCAAGGACTGGTCCCTTCTGATAACATGGCAAAAGTAGGTGGGATGAAATCTGACCATTTTCACTTCTAAGGAGCATTCTGGCTGCACTTCCTCTGGGACAGATTTGTTCATTCTTCTGCTAGCCCGCACTATTTTCAGTATTCTTCACCAACACCACAATTCAAAGGCATCAGCTCTTCTTTTATTATTTATTTATTTATTTATTTTTATTGTGATTTGGATGAAGATTTACAGAGCAAATTCACTTTCCATACAGCA
>NW_006921773.1:2229313-2230442 GCF_000298275.1 Orycteropus afer afer | reverse complement strand
TTTTTGATGGTCATATTTTTTAAGATGCAAGATTATTCTATTCTGGAATTTCATTGATAATTTGTGGATTTAGAGCAGAAGAATTTCTTTTCCTACTGTATTTTTAACATGAAATGAAAATAATCCCTTGAGTTTAGTATTTGGATTATATTTGAGTTCAATACATGCACTGTGCAACATGGTTTGATGATTATTATCACCCATAGTAATCATTGTATTATTGAGTTAATATAAAAATTATTTTTTCACTACTAACCTAAAATAACAAGCAAGAAAAATGACATATACAAAATTCCCTATTATAGAACCCAGAATATGTTAGTTATTTACTTAGTTTAGTAGTGGATTAATAAATTTCCCCAATTTGATTTTTTTTTACCCCAAATCCAGTCAGCAATTTCTAGGTCAAGGCCAACTGCCATTGAGTTGATTTGACTCATAAAGACCCCTCCTTGGTTTTCCAGAGTGGTATCTCTATGGAAATAGATTGCCCAATTTTCCTTCCAAAGAGTGGCTGGTGGGTATGAACTGCCAGCCTCTTGGTTAGCAGTCAAATGCCTTAGGCACTATGCCACCAGAGGTCCTAATTTCTAGGTACACAGTTGTTTACTTATTTCCTTGTTTTGGGTTTGTTTAGTTTTTCCAGTCGTGGGCTAAAAGGATACTACAGTTGATGCCAGTCTATTATATCATGGATGATGCTGTTGGTATATTATAGTTTGTTCTTGAATGTATTCTTCTTCTTCTCTATTCATTATTTATGGGGAATGTATGAGGTTTAGACTTTGTTAAACATGAAAAAGAAGATGCAGTCTTGTTTTTAAGAGGCTCATTTCTACTGTATGGATCAGATATGTGAACAAAAAAAATAGTGGAGAGAGCTAATTAATAACTATGGAAACCAATGGAGGAATATCTTAACTAGACAGAGGTGAATATGAGAAATCTGTCCCCTTCCTTAATTTGGTTAAATAATCTGAGGACTTCAGTGCAGGAATACTCTGGGTATGTCTGAACTTGAAGCCCTGATTCTTGGCTGTCAAATTCCCCTTCACCTTCAAGGCCTCTCACCAGCTATAACTGCCAGTAATTCTTTAGTTTCAGAAACAGCTCTGTTGCTAAATTAATT
>NW_006921773.1:2224970-2226503 GCF_000298275.1 Orycteropus afer afer | reverse complement strand
CCAATATAGAAAGTCCTATGCTTATAAAATAAATAAATAATAGATTATAATATTACCAGAGTAAAACGCTGAGACATCAAGCTGAATAAAATTCTTTGCCTCTATTAAGTAGCAGCTATCTAAAAAAAAAGATGATGAGAAAATTAGAGATAGTAACAACTGAGGAGCATGCGTTTCCCCCAGAACATAATTACAACAATTTCAAATTTGCTTTTCATTTCTATAAATTATTTATGTGACTATATTGTAAAATAGAGTGATTTGCTAAATCAGAAACCAGAATACCGTCATGCACATTCCTGAAATAAGAGCTGATCTAAGGGCTATTCTCATGTATAAAATAATAAGCCAGAGTAGAAAGAATACTGTCTTGTTATTTAACATTTTTTCTTCCTTTTAGTAGGTAAAAAAGAAAAATCTCTCAACCAAATTTCTGTTATTTTTCAAACATATCTGTTCTCATATAATTGTGAAGGAAAAATAAATAAATGAATGGACTCTCTAAAAATCAAAACCATCAACCATAGGAGAGGCTGGAATACAATTTTAAATAGAATGGTCAAGAAAGCATTTGCGAAAGGAGTGGAATGCTTAAATAATCCATCTACTTCAATTGAGTCAATTCTGACTCCTAGCAACCCTATAGGGAAGAGTAGAACTGGCCTTAGTGTTTCCAATGCTATAAATCTTCATAGAAGCAGATTACATCTTTTTCCCCTAGAGTGAGTGGCTGGTGCTTTCAAACCACTGACATTTTGATCAACAGATGGATGCTTTAACCACCGCACCACCAGAACTTCTTGAAATACTTGAATAAGCTAGAACGTTACTCATAAAAATATTGAGTAACATTAGTTCTCAAATGCCAGTTGTATCTAAATCTCTTGGAAGGCTTGTTGAATTGGATTCCTGAACTCCATCCCTAAAGACTCTGATGTGGCAGATTATGGGCTGAGCCCAAGGTTTTGTATATTTGACAAAATCCCAGGAGATGCCAACTCGTAGGTATAGCTGGGAAGCGGTGGCAGACGGCTTTTTGGAGGGATGGAACTGGTAGGGAAGGCCAGGAAGTGGGAGTGGAGCACTTTGGAACAGCTAAGGGAGATGAACACATCTGTCAGTTTGTTGTCCTGGTTGGCTTGTGTGTTGTTGTGAGGCTGGACACTGTGCACCAGTGTTTCAACAGGGTTAGCCATGGTAGACAGGTTTCAGCAGAGCTTCCAGCCTAAGACAGAATGGGAAGAAGCAGAAGGCCATCCACTTCTCAAAGAATTGGCCAGTGAAAACCTTATGAATAGTGCTGAAACAGTCTGATATATTACTGAAAAATAGCCCTGAAACATTGTCTGACACAGTGCCAGCGGATGAGGTCCAAAGGTCGGGAGGCACTCCAAATATGACTAGGAAAGAGCTGCCTTCTCAGAATACAGCTGACCTTAATGATATGGATGGAATAAAGTTTTCAGGATCTCTTTTTGCTGATGTGGCACAACTCAAGATAAGAAGAAACAACTGCAAATATCCATTAATATC
>NW_006921773.1:2219233-2224140 GCF_000298275.1 Orycteropus afer afer | reverse complement strand
ATGACATCAAGAACATCATCCATGAAGAAAGCAAAAGGTTATTAATAAGACAAGAAAGGAAGAAAAGACCGAAGTGGATGTCAGAAGAGACTTTGAAACTTGCCCTAGAATGGAGAGTAGCTAAAGCAAATGGGAAAATTGACAGGAAAATTGTTCAGGATGCTAAACAGAAGATTTCAAAGAAGAGCTTGAGGAGACAAAGTCAATTATTATATGAAATGTACAAAGCCCTGGTGTTAGAAAACCAAAAGGGAAGAACATGCTTGGCATTTCTCAAGCTGAAACAACTGAGGAAAAAATTTAAGCCTCAAATTGCAATATCAAAAGATTCTATGGGCAATATGTTGAATGATGCAGGGAACATCAAAAGAAGATGGATGGAGTACAAAGAGTCACTATAACAAAAATAATTGGTAGATGATCATCCATTTGAGGTGGTGGCATATGATCAAGAACCAGTGGTATTGAAGGAAGAAGTCAAAGCTGCACTGAAGGAATTGGCAAAAAAACAAGGCTCTGGGAATTGACAGAATACCCACTGAGATGTTTCAACAAATGGATGCCCCGCTGGAGGGAGTCACTCAGTTATGCCAAGAGATTTGGAAGACAGCTACCTGGCCAACTGACTGAAAGAGATCTATATTTGTACCCTTTCCAAAGAAAGGTGATCCCACAGAATGTGGAAATATTCAAACAATATCATTGATATCATATGCAAGTAAAATCTTACTGAAGATAATTAAAAAATGGTTGTAGCAGTATATTGACAGAGAAATTCCAGAAATGCAAGCTTGATTCAGAAGAGAATGTGGAGTGAGGGATATAATAGCTGATGTCAGATGGATCTTGGCTGAAAGAAAAGAATACCAGAAAGATATTTACTTGTGTTTTATTGACTATGCAAAACCATTTGATTGTGTGGATCATAACATATTATGGCTAAGTTTGAGAAGAATGGGAATTCCAGAACACTGAATTGTATTTATGAGAAACGTGTACATAGACCAGGAAGCTGTTGTTCAAACATAACAAGCAGATACTGCATGGTTTAAAATCAGGAAGGGAGTATGTCAGGGTTGTATCCTTTCACCATACTTATTCAATCTGCATGCTGAGCAAATAGTCTGAGAAGCTGGACTATATGAAGAAGAAAGTGGCAACAGGATTGGAGGAAGGGTTATTAACAACCTGTGATATATAGATGACATAACTTTGCTTGCTGAAAGTGAGGATGACTTAGAGCATTTACTGATGAAAATTAAAGCCTATAGTCTTCAGTATGGATTACACCTCAACAAAAAGAAAACAAAAGTCCTCACAACTGGACCAATAAGCAACATCATGATAGATGGAGAAAAGATTAAAGTTTTCAAAGACTTCCTATTACTTGGTTGTACAATCAATGCCAATGGAAGCAGCAGTCAAGACATCAAAAGACATATTGCATTGGGCAAATCTCCTGCAAAAGACCTCTTTCAAATGCTGAAGAGCAAAGATATCTCCTCAACACTAAGATGCACCTAACTCAAGCTGTGATATTTTCAATCACCTCTTATGCATATGAGAGCTGGACAATGAATAAGGAAGACTGAAGAAGAGTTGATGTTTTTGTGTTGTGGTGTCTGCGAAGAATGCTGAAAGTACTGTGGACTGCTGAAAGGACTAACAGATCTGCCCTGGAAGAAGTACAGCCGGAATGCTCCTTGGAAGCGAGAATAGCCAGACTTTGTCTCATCTATTTTCATGTTGTCAGAAGGAACCAATCTCTGAAGAAAGATGTCATGCTTGGTAAAGTGGAGGGTCAACAAAAGAGAGGAAGGCCCCCAATGACATGGATAGACACGGTGGTTGCAGTGATGGGCTCAGGAATAGTAGGGATGGTGAGGCTGGCACAGGACCAGGCAGAGTTTCATTCTGTTGTACATAAGGTACTATGAGTCGGAGACCATTTTATGGCACATAACAACAACAACAGGAGATGGTGATGTTGTATTTCCAGGGGCCAAAGACCAAATTTTAAGAATTATTCTAGACTACCAAGTCAGCAGACTTTTTCTATAAAATACTAGACTAAAAATATTTAGGATTTGTGGGTTATACAGTCTCTGTTGTTAACTACTTCTCTGTACTATTATAGTATACTGACATGGGCAATATGTAAACAAATGATCTGATAAAACTTTACTTATGAACACTGAAATCTGAATTGTGTATAATTTTCACATATCCCAAAATACTACTTTTTTTTCAACCATTTAAATTTTTTTAAAAACTATTTTTAGCTCTTGAGCCATGAAAAAACAGATATGGACCTAGTAGTTTGAAGACTATTCAACAAGTAAAAAGAATATCCATGAGGTAGGAGACATTGGGCATGGTGTGGGATCAGGGAGGAAGACAGTGTATCCATGAGGAGGGAGCAGAGAGGTGAAGGAAACAAAGTGCAGCACCAACCAGGGCCAAGTACTATATTCACAGACTATATTCCAAAAAGACTAAATAACTCACTGGATTTTTAGCAGAAAAATGGCGTGATCTGATGTATGTTTGAATTCTCTCTCTGACTGCTCTATAAATATGAGACTAAACAATGGAGAAATTCAGCAAGAGCAAAAGCAAGGAGATGTCTCTGGAGCTTACCTGTTATTCAAGTGAATATGTTGCTATTCAGACTTAGGCAATGGGATAGAAATTGTGAAAAATCATTTGGTTTGAGATGCACACCACCTATATTCAAACTGAAGGAGCCCTGTTAATACAGTGGCTAATATGTCTGCCTGCTAACTGAAAGTTGGCAGTTGAAATACACCAGCCGCTCTGTGTGAGAAACATGTGGCACTCTGCTCTTACAAAGCCTGTTTTTGTTAGGTGCTATGGAATCAGTTCCTACTCATAGCATCCCTATGGACAAGAAAACAAAACACTGCTCAGACCTGCACAATCCTCATAATTCTTGCTGTGTTTGAGCCCATTGTCATAGCCACTGTGACAATCCATCTCACTGAGGATCTTCCTCTTTTTGCTGACCCTCTATCTCTCTAGGGACTGGTCCCTCCTGATAAAGTGCCCAAAGTATGTGAGGCAAAGTCTCACCATCCACACTTCTAAGGAGCATTCAAGCTATACTTCTCCAAGACAGATTTGTTCATTCTTCTAGCAGTCCAGGGTATATTCAACATTCGTCACCGATATCATAATTGAAATGAATCATTTATTCTTTGATCTTCCTTACTCATTATCCAGTTTTCACATGCATATGAAATGGTTGAAAATAGCATGGCTTGAGTCAGTTCACCTTAATCCTCAAAATGACATCTTTGCTTTTGAGCATTTTAAAGAGATCTTTTGCAGCAGATTTGCCCAATGCAACAGTTGTTTGAATTCTTGGCTGCTTTTCCATGAGCATTGATTATGTATTTAAGTAAAATAAAATCTTTCAATATTTTCTCCATTTATCGTGAAATTGCTTATTGGTCTAGTTGTGAGGATTTTTGTTTTCTTTATGTTGAGTTGTAATCTATGCTGAAAGCTATAGTACTTGATCTTCATCAGTAAGTACTTCAAGTCCTCTTCACTGTCAGCAAGCAAGATTTGTCATCTGCATATCACAGGTTGTTAATGAGTCTTCCTCCAATCTAATGCCATGCTCTTCTACATATAGTCCAGCTTTTCATGTTATTTGCTCAGCATAGAGATTGAATAAGTATCCTAAAAGGAGACAACCATGAAGCATGCGTTTTCTGATTTCAAGCCCACAGTATCCCCTTGTTCTGTTCCAAAAACTATCTCTTGGTCTATGTACAGCTTCTGCATGAGCCCAATTAAGTCACTGGACTTTGAATCCTTTACGGTGCCCTCCATGACCAAAGAGGAATGCCTTTGCAGGGTCAGTAAAACACATGGTAAATATTTTTCTGATAGTTTTTGCTTAGCAAATACCCATCTGACATCAGAAGATGATATCCCTCATTCTCTGCTCTCTTCTCAAACTGGCTTGAATTTTTGGCAGTTCTGTGTCAATGTACTGCTGTAAAGACATGAATATTATAGTCTTAGAAATCCTATGGGGCAGTTCTACTCTGTTTCATAGAGTCTATGAATTCAAATCACCTTGATGGCAGTGGGTTTGTTTTTCTGGTTTAGACATATTGATGGATGAGCAAGAAAGAAAGATGATCATAATCATTCTAAGCATTTCAATTTTGGAACCTGAGTGAAATGTAGGGTTTATTCCCCATATGTAAGCATTATAGCAGATAAAGTATAGGACAAGAAGGAATAATACACACACATACACTCACACACACACCAAACTTTTGTGAAAAGGAGGATAGAGAAAAAGACCCTATTGCCATGTAACCAAGGAAAAAACTGTTTCAAACAGGATAAGGTCAATAGGAAATGCCAAAAAGAAAGGTAAAGTTGAAGAATGACAATTGGCCACAAAGAAAACATTGATCATTCCAGTGAAATTGTGGTATTAAATTTTGAAATTATGGGTTAAAATTAAGAGAAAAGGAGTAGAAATATTCTTATTCTTAAATGAATTTTATTGAAGAAGGAGAAGAGAATGAGGAATTGTCTGGAGCAGTGTGGGGATAAGCACTTCCCTCTTTTTTTTTTTTATAAAGACTAGAATTATTACAACATGTTTTTATGATCATGTGAATTATATAATCAAAAGCAAAAACTTGATAAAGACCAGACTCCCCAGACTCACTGACACTGAGTCGATTTGACTCATAATGACCCCCCCCTTAGCTTTCCATGGTGGTATCTCTGTGGAGGTAGATTGCCCAATCTTCCTTCTGAGGAGTGGCTAGTGGGTTTGAACTGCCAGCCTTGTGGCTCACAATCATCTAGTGCTGCTATAACAGAAATCTGTTTACTCACCATTTGTTGTTGTT
>NW_006921773.1:2217316-2218833 GCF_000298275.1 Orycteropus afer afer | reverse complement strand
GGTTTCGGATTTACAATAAATATTTTTAGGGACACAATTTAATCCATGCAAGAACAAATGCTAAAGTTAGGTGTTTATGTTTGTTAGAAGGGATGACTTTGTGTTCATGGATGGAGGATTGTATCATAAGAGAAGGACAAATGATATAATGAAAACAAGAAAGAAGTGAGCGTAATGGATACAGATGTGGCTATAGTCAATACAGTAATGGCAGGATATGCATGTTTTTTTTTTTTTTTTGATTGCTTCTATTTTATGTTGTCTGAAAGTTGCAAAGAGTCTATCATGAATTGGGTAAGAGAGAAAATAAAGGAAGATATCTGTTTCTTAAAAGGATCTGAGGAATTAATTGTATTCAAGGGCAGACTGAATTCATGAAGGAGATTTTCAGCAAAAGATTTGAGGAAGTCTGTAGATGACATATTTTGAGATCTACATTAAGTGACTGTGAGAAGGGATCAAATTGGGCAGTAGGAGCTCTGGTGGCATAGTGCCTAAGGCATTTGATGGCTAACCAGAAAGCTGGAATTCAAACCCACCAGCCACTCCTTGGAAGGAAGACTGGGCAATCTAGTTCCATAGACACATTGCCTCAGAAACGCAAGGAGGCATCACCATGAGTTGGGACTGACTCAACGCCAGTGAATTTGGTTTCATTTTTGATGGGAATATGTGTCCAAGTTTAAACTTGAGAATGGGTAGTCATAGGTGTTGCTATGGGGATTGATGCAGAAGAGTAGTAATCTGATGAGAAGGAGAATTTTGCAGATCTAACACCACTGCCTTGGAGTCAGGGTTGAGGAATGGGAAGGGGATAAGGAGCAGTCAAAGTCTTATGATATCTTTCTTAAATCTTACTAATAGCAGTATCAGGCAGCCCATGATCACTTGTGAGTGTACTCTTTGCCAGACCATGGAACACTTATTCATTCAATCTTCTTAACAACACTATAATATAGGAGGAAGCTCTGGTGGCATAGTGCCTAAGGCATTTCACTGCTAACCAGAAGGCTGGAAGCTCAAACCCAGGAGCCACTCCTCTGGTGGAAGACTGGGCAATGTACTCCTGTAGAGATACCACCTTGGAAACCCAAGGAGGGGTTGCTAAGAGTCAGAAACGACTAGACAAGAGTGACTTTTTTTTTTTTAATAATATAAGAATATAGTCTGTCATTTCCTAGATTAGTAGCATGAAGCTGTAATATTTTACCCAAATTTTCTGAGATAGATTTCAGCCCAAATTGTTTGACTTAATGGTCTGCAAATTCAACCATTTTTAAATGAAGACTGGAAGCATTTACTGAGGAAGATCAAAGTCAGCAGTCTCCAGTATGGATTACCTCTCAACATAAGGAAAACAAAAATCCTCACAAATGAACCAATAAACAACATCATGATAAATGGAGAAAAGATTGAAGTTATCACAGATTTCATTTTACTTGAATGCACAGTCAGTAGTCAGGACATCAAACATTGTATTACACTGGGAAAATCTGCAGCAAAGATCTCTTTAACTT
>NW_006921773.1:2215436-2216113 GCF_000298275.1 Orycteropus afer afer | reverse complement strand
TGGTTATGTCCTTAGCAACTTGCTCATTTTATGTCTTTTAGGAAAGTTTGTGAAATGTTTCTGAGTGTTTGATTCTTCATAAGCCATGATTCCAAAATCCAAACACTATGAAAACTGAAAGGCATTTTATAATGTATCATCAAAACTTGACCTGAACTTACACGTGACACTTTTGACCCGTTATTTATCTAATTTTTTTTCTGTAAATGTTTATACATTTATCTGAAGACATTTGTGTGCTTGATTATAAGTTTTATCACAGATATCGCTAAGATATCATATTCAATATATGCAATATGTGCTTAATAAGTTTTATAAAATCTGAAATATTCTGAATTCCTAAACAGATCTGTCCCCATAAGTTTCAATAAAGATGCTATAGATCGGTTTTCTCATTATAATTCATTATCCTTTATGAATTATGTTATGGATTGATGTGTTATGTGAATTGACTAAGTTCCTCTGCAAGAAAAATATTTATTCTGTCAGTATCTCTTTGAAAATGAATATCACTGTGGTTTCACTCACCTTAATGAAATTCATAATAGTTATGCATAAACTATAATGCCAGCCTGTTAATCTCCAATGTTGTTGTTGTTGTTGTTATGTGCCGTCGAGTCGGCCCCGACTCATAGCGACCCCTCCTTGGGTTTCCGAGGCAGTATCACTACGGAAGT
>NW_006921773.1:2214061-2215151 GCF_000298275.1 Orycteropus afer afer | reverse complement strand
CTGGAAAGGCAAGAATATGAATCTGTTTATTCAATATAGAATCAGAATTTAAAAAAAGGGGTAGCATTTATGGGTTTAAATGTTTAGTTGTGGCACATGAATGAGATAAGTTGCAGAGAGCTTCCATGCAAAGAATAGTACTACAGATAAACGTAGCAAATCAAATTATTTGGCTCTGGCCTTATAGCTCTGGAATGAGCACTGCAAGTTTCTCCCAAGTATTCTGTATGTCTCTTTTGTGCTCTGTGTTCTGCAGACTTCCACACCCACTCAGATCAATGCACTATTCCTTAGAGATGATAAATGATATGATTAGGTTACAATCACATCCTGCTGGCCTGTGAGCCTCAAGTCTCTTAAAAATGCCTTTTCTTATCTTTTTTCTTGTTTCTTGTCATCTAATATGGGCATTTAATTAGCAAAAGACAATCTTAGAGTCTTCCCCTCATGTCCTATTTCCAAAATGCCTAAGGTACATTGCAGAATTCAAAGACTGAAGGTATAAGTAATGGTCACTAACTATGAAAGTGGAGGAGCTGAATTGTGTCTCAAATTTATAACTTGCTCGGAGATTTTGTGAAGGGAGTTACCTGTGCACATGTTACACATTAACTATACAAACGTAAGTACTTTAGCTATGATCTCATACTTGGTTTGATAATCAATTAGACAATACATGTAAAAAGAAATGTAAGAAATAAACAATTCTGTTTAAACTGTAGTTATTATTATTAGCTCCCAGCACAGTGTCTTGTACCCTCACTACATTCAGTTAAGTTTTGTTGAATGCATAAGCAAATCAATTGGTCAGTCCATCTGTCAATCATTGTCCCTGCTGAATTTGAAGTCACGGGTTGAAAGTTCCCGTTAAGCATAACTTATCTGTAGGTAAAGCAAAGAACAGCAATAAGAGAAAAGAATGGCAATGTACTTTTAACACCCTCCCCTGCTTTCTCTGAGTATAAATAGCTTTCTTTGAAGAAACATATATTCAGACACTGATTTCAATTGACCTTGTTGCTCAAGCTCTAGAAGCAACAATGCCACTTAATCACTTTGCTGTTTTCGTGTATTGTTCAGAGAAACAACT
>NW_006921773.1:2212592-2213676 GCF_000298275.1 Orycteropus afer afer | reverse complement strand
TGTTAACTAGGACAGAAACTTATATATGTATAACTCTAAAATAATCCCCTTTGTGTTTGAAATATATACTACAGGCAAACTGTCAGAGGGCATAAAATTTTGATTACATTTTTAATCAGTAGTGATCAATTTTATCTACATTCTCCAACATTGTCCCACACTGCTAGGGAACAGTTTTGTTTTAAGAGAAAATCTCAAGTTAAATTATCCATATGAGATTGAATTCACATTATTATATTTATCTTGCTTAAATTGCAATACTATATCCCCAGGGAAGCTTTGAGATAAGCAAGTGCCTCTTAATGAGAAAATTCTAAAATACATGTTTGACTTTTCCATGTACTTACATGCTAACCTTGGGTTTGGAATGTCTTGATTTCTGGCAAAATCCATTTTGGAGGCAAAATCCATTTGGGCAATCATTTCCCCAATAACAAATTTATCATATATTTTAAAGAAATAGCAAAAATACAGATATTTGACTTACATAACCAACTCATTTATTTCATTTGTATGTTTCTAAAAAATTGAGTTTATCACACAGATAATTCAGTGACGGCAACTTTGTGATCTCTTAATTATTCAATAATATTCAAAGAGTGTGGGAAGATCAAGTTTTGGCCTTTTTAGTAGCAACAAAAGGAACTTTCTCATTTCATGCGTTCCCTTTTAAAGAATGATATTTGAAACCAAGGACATTTCTGCCCAGAACACCCTAGAGGTTTTGTTGTTGTCTGTTTGTCTTTTTGCTTGAAGTCAAAACTAACTGTGCTATAATAATTGTGAGCATCAAGAATTAAAAGGTCATTTTGATCAAGGTTGATTCCAACTTTCTAGTCTTCTGATCCTAATTCTAAAGATCTTTAACAGTAATTGTGCCTAATTCTATATGGTGAGGAGAAAGTGCAATTGTGAGATTTTAGTGTCCAATGACAATCCTGACACAAGGCAAAATTTAACAGATAGTTAATAGAAGATGAAAATATCAACTATTGGGGGAAAAAAAACACAACTCTGCTCTCTCCCTAAAATCAGTGCAGGGAGAAAGAAAATATCCGTTCACTGTGAATGGATATTTTCTTTC
>NW_006921773.1:2206508-2210407 GCF_000298275.1 Orycteropus afer afer | reverse complement strand
CTCAGTGGCCTGCCGTGTGGTTTAGTAACATTGGGACTGTGCCTGTTTACTTGTCAACCTTGGGCTTGTCAGTCTCAGCAGCTAGCAGCTATCTGAGTGAAGAAAAGCCTCTATCTTTAGTGGGCTGAGAGCAGGAAGAAGAGCTGAAGTCAAGGTTGAGGGGCTTTCACTGAGCCCCTAGAGCCTGGGACTTTGAACTTGGACTTAAAGCCTCCAAACTGTAAGGGAATAAATTCCTATTTCTTCAAGCCATCCCATTTGTGGTATTTCTGTTAGAGCAACAGGAGGTAACTAGAACAGCCAAAGTGTGATTTGGAAAACTCTTCTTTCCCTCTAAGCATACAGAACATAATTTTCAATAATATTAATAAAGGTAAAGCTTTTTAACAAATAATTATGTGTCTATAGTGTGAATTTCTACTACTTATCTGTCAGTTTGATGAACTGTGGTGACTTGAATGTCACTGTGATGCAGAAGTTATGCTACTGATATCTCAAATACCAACAGGGTTATCCATGAAGGACATGTTTCACTGGAGCTTCCAGACTAAGTCAGACTAGGAAGATGTATGTTGTGTTCTACCGCTGAAAAATTTGGTAACTGAAAACATTATGAGAGGCAGCTGAACATTGTCTGATATAGTACCAGAAGATGAGCTCTTCAGGTGGGAAGATGCTCAAAGTATTGTCAGGGAAAGAGCTACCTCCTTAAAGGGGATCCTTAATGATGTGGATGGAACAAAGCTATTGGGAAATCATTTGCTGATGTGGCATTATTAAAAATGAGAAGAAACAGCTGCAAACATCTATTACTAATTGGAACATGGAATGTATTAAGTATGAATCTAGGAAAATTGAAAGTTACAAAAAATGAAATGGAGTACATAAAGATCAATATCCTAGACATTAAGATGATACATTATGGTTGCTATTTTGAAGTGGATAATCATAGGGTCTACTATGCCAGGAATGACAAATCGAAGAGAAATGGTGTTACTTTTACCATCAAAAAGAACATTTCAAGATCTATCCTGAAGTACGATGCTGTCAGTGATAAAATAATATACATATGCCTACAAGGAAGACCAGTTAATATGATTGTCATTGAAATGTACACACTAGCCACTAATATCAAAGATGAAAATTGAAGATTTTTACCAACTTATGCTATTTGAAATTGATCAAAAATGTAATCAAGATGCATTGATAATTACTATTGATTTGAATATAAAAGTTGGAAAAAAAGGTGAAGGATCAGCAATTGGAAAACATGGTCTTGGTGATAGAAATTACATCAGAAATTGCATGGTAGAATTTTGCAAGAACAATGACTTTTTCATTGCAAATACCTTTTTTCAACAATATAAATGATGACTATACATATGGAACTTATTGGTTGAAATGCTCAGGAATTATATCAAGCAGATCTGTGCAAAAATGTCATAGAAAAGCTCAGTATCATCAGTCGAAATGAGACTGTGGGCTGAGTGTAGAACAGGTAATTAATTTCTCATATGCAAGTTCAAGTTGAAGCTGAAGAAAATTAAAACAGCTCTACGAGAGCCATAATATGACCTTGATTATATCCCACCTGAATTTAAGAGACCATCTCAAGAATAGATTTGACACTTTCAAGTTCAATGATCAAAGATCACATAGAGGGAATGCTGGACAGACAGAGATGCATGGAGGAGAGAGGCACAGGGAGGGGGTGGTCATAAGGAGGAGAAGGGAGGAAAGTTTTTTTTTGTAGTTGGGGGTGGTAATCAAGGCCATGAAACCAGATGTGCATGAACTGTTGAATGTAAAACAAGTTTGCTATGTAAATCTGCACCCAAAGCATGCGTATGTGCACACACACACACACACACAAGACCATTAAAGATAAGAAGAGTTGTGAGATGACATGAATAATAGCATACATAAAGAAGTCAAAAGATGGGAAAGAAAGAAAGATCAAAATAGATGTCAGAAAAGACTCTGAAACTTGCTCTTGGATGTTGAGTAGCAAAACCAAAAGGAAAAAAAAAAAATGATGCAGTAAAAGAAATAGTTAAACAGAACATTTGAAAGGGAGGCTCGAAAAGACAAAATAAAGTATTAGAATGAAATGTACAAAGAATTGGAGTTAGAAAACCAAAGAGGAAGAACGCACTTGGCATTTCTCAAGCTAAAAGAACTGAAGACAAAATTCAGGTTCATGTTGCAATGTTGAAGGATTCTATGGGCAAAATATCAAATGATGCTGAAAGTATCAAAAGAATATGGAAGATATACACAGAGTCACTGTAGCAAAAGGAATTGTCTGATGTTCAACCATTTCAGGACCAAGAACTGATGATACTGAAGAATTCCAAGCAGCACTGAAGTAATTGTAGAAAACAAAGCTCCAGGAATTGACAGAATGCCTATTAAAACATTTCAACAAAGAGATTCAGTGCTGGAGGTTCTCACTCATTTATGCCAAGAAATGTGGAAGTCATCTACCTGGCCACCTGACTGGAAAAAAATCCATTATTTGTGCTCTTTCCAAAGAAAGATGACTCAGCAAAATGTAGAAATTATCAAATAATATCATTAATATCACACACAAATAAAATTCTGCTGAAGATAATCCAAACACAGTTAAAGCAATCTGTTGACAAGCCAGATTAGAAGAGGACATGAAACAAGGCATATCACTGCTGAAATCCAATGGATCTTGGCTGAAAGCAAAGAATACCAAGACGTTTACTTGTTTATTATTGGCTAAACAAAGGCACATGACTTTGTGAATCATTAAAAAAAAAAAAAAAAAAGGATAACATTGTGAAAAATGGGAATTCCAGAACACTTAATTGTACTCATGAAGGGCCTGTTGACAGACCAAGAGGTAGTGGCTAGAACAAAATGGGACAATGCATGGTTTAAAATCAGGAAAGATGTGCATCAGGAATGTATTCTTTCACAATATTTATTCAACCTTATGCTGAGCAAATAATACAACAAACTGGACCATGTGAAGAGGAATAAAGCATCAGGATTGGAGGAAGACTTGTTAACAACCTGAGAAATGCAGATGAAAGAATCTTGCTTGCTGAAAGGGAAGAGTACTTCACTTACAGATGAAGATCAAAGACTACAGCCTACAATATGGATTACATTCCAACATTAAAAAAACAAACAAACTTGCAATTGGATCAATAGGCAACATCATGCATCATGGCAAACAGAGAAAATACTGAACTTGTCAAGGATTTCATTTACTTAGCTCTACAATCAATGACTATGGGAGCAGCAGTCAAGCATTATAGAATGTATTGTATTGGGAAAATCTGCTGCAAAAAAGCCTCTTTAAAGTGTTAAAGAGTAGAGATGTCATTTTGAAGACTAAGGTGCATCTGATCCTAGATGGTATTTTTAATCATCTCCTGTTGTTGTTGTTGTTGTTGTTGTTGTTGTTATGTACCCTTGAGTCAGATCCAACTCATAGCCACCCCTCCTTAGATTTCCAAGGCAGTATCATTACGGAAGTAGATTGCCCCATCTCATATGCATGCAAAAAAAAGCTGGATAATGAATAAGAAAGACTGAAGAAGAATCAGTGCATTTGAATTATGATGTTGGTGACGAATATTAAATACACTATGTATTGCCAGAAGAAAAAATAAAACTGTTTTCAAAGAAGTAAAGCCAGAAATTTCTTTAGATGTAAGGATAGTGACACTTAATCTCATGTACATTGAGCATATTATCAGGAGAGACTCGTCCCTGGAAAGGACACCATGCTTAGTAAAGTAGTGTCTGTGACAAAGAGGAAAATCCTCAAAAAGATGAATTGACATAATGACTACAACAAGGAGTTCAAACGTAGCAATGACTGTAATGATGGTGCAACACCAGGTAGTGTTTCATTCTAT
>NW_006921773.1:2203942-2205803 GCF_000298275.1 Orycteropus afer afer | reverse complement strand
TCCTTGGGTTTCTGAGGCAGTATCACTACAGAAGTAGATTGCTCCATCTTCTTTCTGTGAATAGATATATGGATACCCATAATCATCACAACACTATTCACAATAGAAAAGAGATGGAACCAACCTAAGTACCCATGAACAGAAGAATAGATTACCAAACTATGATACATACACACAATGGAATACTATGCAAAAACAAAGTATAACTGTGAGACACCACATAACATGGATGAACTTGCAGGACACTATGCTTAGTGAAATATGTCAATCACACAAGGACAAATATTATATCAGTTCCCTATTGTGAAATGTCAAAGAAATGTTTATACATGAAAGGAAAATTTCTTTGCTGGTTACCAGTGGTGGGAAGCTAGGGGAGGAAACAATGCTGGATATGTAGAGATAAGTGTTGATTTTGGGTGAAGGGAGGGCAATGTACCAAAAGTGAATGATCAACATGGTGGCACTGAGGAAAAGAAAAACATACACGGAAGGTACAGACATCAAATATGAACTTTTTTGCATAAATAGTACTGCATTGTCAGAAATGGCAAGCATTGATCTACAGGTGGATAGATGGCTGAGCAGACTGAACAATCAGATGTCTTGGAACCAACATCTGAAAAAACAGGGGCAAATTTAGGGGCCATTGCCCATGACAATGTATAAGGCTGGCAGATAATGTTTCTACAGGAATATTTATTATGTGCTGTAAGAATGTCTGGGTGTATAGTAGAGCTGACAAGGGGCAAGCCTGTGGTGGCTTCTTGACCACAGCCAGCTACCCTGAGAGAGTGAGTAATTGGAAATGTGGGTTCGGGACAATGGTCACAGGGATATCAAATTCAACTGGCGTAATATGCTACACAAAAACATTCTTTCACATCCTACTTTGGTGAGTAGCATCTGGAGTGTTAAAAGCATACAAGCAGCTATCTAGATGCAACAAAGGGTCTCTCCTTGTCCAGATCAAAGAAGAATGAAGAAAAGCAAAGAGACATGAAAATAATTAGTCCAAGGAATGAGTAAACCATCTAATGCTCAGCCTATATGACCTCGAGACCAGAAGAACTAGACGATGCCCAGCTACCACTGTCAACCACTTGGAGGGGGATCAGTGCAGGAGTTCCTGGATAGAGTGGGAGAACAATGTGGAATGAAACTGAAAATCATAAAAAAGATCAGGTTTGCTGATCTGATAGAGCCCTGAGACTGTGGTCCCTAGTTACACTTCAGGTTTGGGCAATTATATGGGGTAATCATTTACATTGGATAGATACACTCCTTGGAGAAATAAGTCATGGGAGAACAGAAGGGCAGTATATGCCCAGGGAGACAGCTCTGGGGGTGGGAGTGCATGTGAGGGAAGGACACAGGGAAGAGGTACCTATGGGGAGGAAGTGGGAGGAGAGCTGCTACCTTGTGCGGAATTGCAGTCACCATCATAAGACAAACCTTGTATAACCTGCTGTATGGAAAATTAATTTGCTCTGTAAACTTTCATCCAAATCACAATAAAAATAAAATAAAATAAACACTTCTGTAAACTGCTTGAAAACAAAGATATCAATGTGAGGGCTAAGGTGAATCTGATCTTAGCCATAGTATCTTCAATCACCTAATACATATACAAAAGCTAGACAATGAATAAGGACCAAAGAAAAAATGATGCTTTTGAATTATGGTATTGGTGAAGAATATTAAATATATCATATACTGCCAGGAGAATGAAAAATCTCTCTATCTTGGAGAAAGTACTGCCAGAATACTCCTTAGAAGTGAGGGTGGCAAGACTTCATCTGATATCCTTTTGATATGTTGTCAGAGGGGACCAGTCCCTGGAGAAGGACATCCTATTTGG
>NW_006921773.1:2199355-2202781 GCF_000298275.1 Orycteropus afer afer | reverse complement strand
AAACAGACTGCTTCATCTTTCTCCCATTGAATTGCTGGTGGTTTTGAACCATGGATCTTTCATTAACAGCTGAATGCTTTAACCACTGCACTACCAGAGCGCCTTACTGAGCTACCAGAGTAATTCTATTTTTGCTCTTCAGCTCTTCCTTTTCTAAATTAAGGCATGCTTGTGGGATTCACTTGGCTTCTTCTCTATTTACTTAGCAGCACCTTGCATTGCTTTTTTAGAAAGCATATGGCCACCCTTCAATTAGTTTTCATTTCAGTTGAATTAAGCAGATTCCCCTCTCCTTTCAAAATGTGATGTCTTCCTTCCTTACTAACGGAGCTGATGAAAATTTTCTCTACTTTTATATTCGTTTATTTCAGTCAACTTCTAACAGAGGAAAGGAGAGGTTTAGTTGCTTGTTCTGAAGCCAACATCATTCTCTAAAGACCCTTCATGAAATAAGCTTTAGATCTTTGGCATTCTTAGACAATTCAGTTAAGTTACTATTTCAAGAATAGATTGAGTTATGTTACACTGGACGATATAGATGAATTGCATAATCAGAAGGCAGGATAATAAATCTCAAGGACTTTCTATTTTCATCTTAAATTCCATTTTAACCTCACATCTGCAACAGAAAATGGTTCTTTATTGGTAAAAAATAAATAAATAATAAGACAAGGATTGGGAAATAAAATACATCAGTGAGGAATAAAAGTCTAGGAAAAAGCTTTTAAAGGGAGTAAATTAACTGCATTTTAATAAAATTTTCTGTTCTGAAGGGTCATATAAACTAAATTTACTTTTTTCTGTCATTCATTTAACAAACATTTAACAAGTACTCACAGTATGCAAAGCTGTGGGTAGGCGCTGAGGGAGATATAAAGATGAATTAAACACAGCTCCTACCTATAAAATCCTAGGGAGAGAAAAGAAATAAGTATAAATAGCTAGAATGAAAGATAGAAAAATTATGAATTTCAAAAGAGGGACATAAATTTCTACTGAGTTTAGCAGCTATGGAGATTATATTCCTACTGCAGGTAAAGGTGGAATATATACACGTAGACACAACTATGTATAAAAAACCCAAACTCACTGCCATCAAGTCAGATCCGACTCATAACGACCCCTACTTAGGTTTCTGAAGTGGCATCTCTACAGAAGTAAATTGCCTTCTGAGGAGTGGCTGGTGGGTTTGAACTGCCAGCCTTTTAATTAGCAGTCAAATGCCTTAGGCATTACGCCACCAGAGCTCCTCAACTATGTATGAGGGTATTGAAAATGCTATGGAATATAGTTCTACTCTGAAACACAAGGGGTAGCCATGAATTAGAACTGACTAGACAGCAACAGTTTTACTTTTATAGTTTATATGCAACTGAATACACATACAAACACACATGCATGTATACATAGAGTATGTCAATCAGTCTTTAAAATGGATACAACATTGTTGTGTTTTTAATAAGGAAACCAACAAAATTAAATATGCAGCATGCTCTGATCATAAACTGAAAATGATTAAAAACAGAATCTTGGTTTTATTAGGCAAAGAAATTTTCCAGTACAAATATCAACTAAAGAACATAAAGCATATGAAATAATTAATAATAAGCAAAAATCAACTCCTTTCCTTTTAGCAAATGTCATAAAATACACATCAATTTTATATCTCATATTTGAAAAGCTGACAAAAATGAAGACAATTGGAGTATGGGAGGAAATAATTTAGGAGAACATCTAATGTCATACTAAAGTGAATATTAAATATCAAAATATTTTGTGATTTTTTAAAAATAATTTGAAATATAGCCCAAGTCTAATGGATTTGAAGCACGGAAGTTCAGTTTTGAAAATAGCTAGCAGGATCTCATTTGTCTCTGTGCATAGACAGAGAGAGAGAAAGTTTTAATTATAGCAGGAGGAACTTAAGTTAGATTTTATGAATTTTCAGAGGGAGCAACCTAAATATAAAGGAAGCATCAGTGAAACTTATTAAGAATTTTCAACGTATAAAAGACTATAAATTGACCAAAAATGCTTGCAATAAGTTGTAGATAAAGTTGTCTCTTCAAAGAAATTGGTGTGATGGCATAGTCAATACTATCTAAATTCAAGCACTAGCTTTGTAATTTCAGGCAAATTCTTTTACTTTTCTGTGAATCCCTCAGAAAGCAGGTATATTAAAGCTAGAATCATCATACCTACCTCACTAACTTGTTTCAAAAAATTAAACGAGGTTGTGCATGTGAAGTTTTAGAGTAGTATCATCTCAGTAATCAACACTCCCTCGCTCACTTACTAGTGCACATGGTCAACACTTGGCTGATAACTGAAGGGTTGGAAGTTTGATTCCACCAAGAAGCTCCTCAGAATAAATGCCTTGTGATTAATTTCTGAAAAATCAGCCATTAAAAATCTTGTGGAGCACACTTCTGTTCTGCAACACATGGGGTCTCCATGAGCTCCAGGAGTCATAATCAATTGCACAACAAGTCTCTCTATCAAGTAACTCTTTTACTAAAAGCAAAAGCAGAAATGAAACCAACAGCAAGGGTTGGAAGGAGAAAGCACTGCATAGTTAAACTGTCATAAACACCATGACGTTTCCAAGGCAGCATCACTACGGAAGTAGATTGCCCAACCTTCCTTCCGAGGAGTGGCTGGTGGGTTTGAATTACCAGCCTTCTGGTTAGCAGTCAAGTGCCTTAGGCACTCCACTACCAGAGCTCCCCTGTACCATTTAGTGGCAACAATTACATTAAACATATAGTGCAACTATCACCAATATCCATTGACAAATTACCCATCACCATAAACAGAAACTCAATGCTTCCTAAATAATGACCACCACTGTCCCACAGTTCTCCCTCCCGCCTGCCTCTGGTAACCACTAATAATCTTTGTTCTGTATACATTTGCCTATTCTAGATATTTCATGTCAATGCGATCATACAGTATTTGTTCGTCTGTGATTGACACTTCACTCAGCATTATGTTTTCAAAGTCCATCTCTCTTATAGCATGATTCTTTACTCAACTGCATGAAAAGCTAACTTCAGAGGTGTTATCACAGAATAAACATTAGCATTTTTCATTTTTTGTTAGATTTTAAAAGTGAGACTTACTTTTCTGTCACTCAGATCTATCTGGCTCTAAATTTGCTGTTACTGTTTTTCTTGATTTAAACTTGTAAATTATATTAAGTGAAACATACAACTGTATCTCTGTTACAGAATATAGGTTGTCTCCATTGGATCTGTTTCTACTCATAGTAACCCTATGTACAACAGAACAAAACACTGCCGGGTTCCTGTGCCATCCTCACAATCTTTGCTATGGTTGAACCCATTATCACAGCCAAGCCACTGTATCAGTCCATTTCATTGAAGGCCTTTCAATTTGCTACTGAGCCTTTACCTTACCAAGCAT
>NW_006921773.1:2196992-2198660 GCF_000298275.1 Orycteropus afer afer | reverse complement strand
TTCCCTAACTCACTATGACTGCATTCTTCCCACTTTCTAACTTATTCTCTACCCTATAGCAAAGTACAGAAGGAAGGTTGGACAATCTACTTCTGCAGTGATACCGCCTCAGAAACCCAAAAAGGAGTCACTATGAGTCAGATCCAACTCCACAACAGTGAGGTTTTTTTTTTTTTTTTTTTTTTTTTAATAACAAAGTGATTGCCCTAAAATACCAATCTGTTTACAGTGACTTGCCTGTTAAAAAGTCGTCATTGGCTCCTTGGAGTCCTCTGTAGAAAATATAACCTCCTTGATAAATAATGTAAGGTAAAGCCCTCAGTGATCTAGGACTTGCTTTGCTCTTCAGTTTTTCTACTGTAAATTAAACTCCAGCTACTGTGAGCTTCATTCTGCCTGATCTATCTGTCTGGAAAGATTTCGACCTTTCTCCACTTCCTTTTCCTGGTTATCTCACTAGTTTGAGTTAGTGTCTTTTATTCCACAGTGCTATAGCTTTAGGATTTTATAACAATTACTAAATTTTAATGTAATTGCTTTTCACTCTTCAGTCTATCCATTAGACTATGCTCTTGGGAGAGAAGGGATTGTGTCTATTTAACTTTACTACAAAGAGTTTGGCATATGTTTATTTTTAAATGTGTAGATAAATGAAGAAATGAAATTTTAGTTTGTTAGGGTGGCCAATAAGATGAAATTAGAGTATATTTAAAGGTATAGCAACAAAAGTAAAGAAAGTCTCAGCTCATGTGCTTTGCCCATATCTGATTATTCCCTTTGCACATGTACTGGCTACATGATCCAATTATTTTTCTTAAATACCTTGTAACATTAAAAGTTAAATGATCTTGCTTTTATATCTATTGAAGACAGAAGTGAACTGACTAGCATAAGCTGATTAAAAAAATACCCTTTTACTTACTAATGGAGTTTTTTTTTTTTTAAAGTTTGATTTAAAATACTTTTTAATAGTTACCACTCACACAACATTCAAATTGTATAGAAAGCATGCTGTTTCTCACCCACTCAGTGACTTACCTTTTTCCTCAGAGACAATCATGGCCATAGTCATCTTCATAGACCCTGTGAGCCTCTCAGAGACATTTTATGTACATATAAGCAAATACATGCATATAGAAACACAAATACATTTTCATTGTTTTTATGGGTAATTAAATCTTCAAGAATATAAAGTTACAAAGCTTTTGTCTGACATATTTAAGCAGGAGATTCCTTAAGAATAACTTTTATGCTTGACTTCATAATTTTGATTAGTAATTAATACACATTAATAAATAATTTGTAATATTCTGATCAGAAGTTTTAAGTGGGTCATGTGCCACAAAAATATATCCTTTTCAGTGTCACAGGTGTCTACAATTAAAGCAGACTGCCTCTCTGAATATTTTACATTTATTTTTTTCAGTTTTATAAAAGTTCTTGAATTGAAATTTTGAATTTTCTATTTCTTTGACCATCTTTGCACATATTCTCAATGCTCAAATGATTAAGAGATAAAATATAATTGTTTAAGACATAATAAAAGTATCTATATTTTAAAGAAGTTAAAGCACTCATTTTGACAAACATGAGTTATTTTCTTCTAAAATATTCAAAATTAACCTTGTAATTTGTATTTTGCCTTTTGAGTTTTAATTATTATAGATT
>NW_006921773.1:2174901-2177115 GCF_000298275.1 Orycteropus afer afer | reverse complement strand
TGGGGTCGCTATGAGTCAGAAACGACTCGACGGCACTTAACAACAACAACAACACAACCCATTTAACTAAAATTTCCTCAGAAAAATGATGATACCCATCTACAAACTGAAGCAAGTCTTTAACACTATACCCCATGGTTTCAATGGTTTCTTGTTTTTGCCTATTCCCTTCCTAAGCTACCTTGTTGGTGGCTGACACTCCTAGGAGTACTGCCTGTTGTTCCAACACAATTTGACCCTGAGACTAGGGGTTATAGTCTTATCAGACCAGATCTAAGCTTGGTTCACTGCTACAATCTGCCCCTACATTTCTGTTCCTTGCCATTGCAGCTATTACTGATAACAGCAAACACAAAATTGTCTCATCTTTTCCTTATCACTCTGTATTTCCCTATGCATACAACTAGCCAATTCCTCAGGAGTTTTAAATCTACCAATCCTAAATCCTGTGAATAACTTTTGCCTTAAAAGCTGATAACTGAACACAACATAAGAGCTGCTTCAATCCATAGGTATTTTTTAATTCCAGCCAGAAACCAAAGTTTTCTCATTCTCCTGTTTATCCTCTTTTCTCCCCCCAAACAAAATATTCCAGTGAGTCTGGGCCATTGCAATGCACCCTTCATTTTGATACCAGCTACTTGAATAATTTATTTTAGAAGGATCAGCGTAAATCTGGTCCCTATGACATGGAGTTTAAAGATGTCCAAAATGCCCAACTTTTCCAAACTGTTATACCTCTTCATCATCTCTAGCATCAACTTCTTCTCCTCCCCTCAGTACTCTCCTTCCTGTCTTAGGCTTATGTATTTTGCTGTAACATCTCACAGAACTCACAAACTGCCAAGGAAATGGCTTACATGGTGGTGGAAACTAGCAAACTGAAAGTCCCAAATCCATGGGTCAGTCTGGAGGATTCTCCTCACTCATGTGGTTGCAGGGAGTGGTGAACCCAAATCAGTGGGTCAGATGGCAGGTTGCTGTCTCAAATCCAGAGGTGAGATGATAGCTCAGGCTCAAGAAGCTCAAGAGAATGAGCTTCTCCAGAACATTCACATAGATACCTCAAGGAAAGCAAGGGTGGTGACTTGAGTCACACTCTCCAGCAACGAAAGATTCAAGGTACAGCCTAACCTAAACAGTCATAGAGACTAACCAAAAAAACCCAAACTCACTGCCATCGAGTTGATCCTGACTCACAATGACCCCTCCTTGGGTTTCTGAAGTTGTATCTCTATAGAAGTAGATTGCCCAAAATTCCTGGAAGTAGATTGCCCAATATTCCTTCTGAGGAGTGGCTGGTGGTTACCAGCCTTCTGGTTAGAAGTCAAATGCCTTAGACATTATGTACTGAGACTAACATTTAAAATAAATCACAAAATGAAAGACTATGGCCCTAAGGGCCATATTAAGCAATTCACTGCAGTGCATTGACGAAAAGGCTTATAGAAACCATCCAACTAATTTCAAATTTGATGTACAATTCAGGCTGTAATGAAAGATTCACTACTATTTCATAAGTAGAATTCTTTTACGTTCACTATAAATTATTTGACATAAATAATTGTAACTGAAATATAAAATATATAAATTAGTCTAGGTGAGAAACAATATTTATAAATCTGAAACTTGCTTAAATTGCATGTAACTATAACACAATTGTATGGGAGAAAAATGATTTAATAGCTTTACTAAGCTGAAAGAAGGAGACAATAAATGAAAAAAAAGAAACTTCCTGATATTTATTGTCTCCCAAATCAACAAAACTCTGACTACTGACTCTCTTGGTATTACAGTCACGGTTTTAAATATCTGATATAGAGAAATAATATGCTGCATTTATAGTTATGAGATCTATGTGCCACCAAATACACTTTTTGACCTTGAACAAATGACCAAATTTCTATAGACTTGAACTAGATTATATTTATGATTCAATCCAACATTAATATTCTATATCTAATCTTTTCTATGAAGATTCATTTCATTCACCTCTCTACACACACAGGACCTGAATAACTGTTCACTTTCAGGAGAAGCTTGCTTTTATTATTTTTGAAGACTGAAGTTGCTAATATGAGTTTTCCTTTCCTTAACATGGTCAAGTCCCTTAGTCTTCCATTACACTGTCCGGTAAATCAATTTACCATGCAGCTCCAACAAAAGCCTTCATCCAGTCAGTGACATGAAGTCTGCATCAACAGAATGATTTGG
>NW_006921773.1:2167719-2170221 GCF_000298275.1 Orycteropus afer afer | reverse complement strand
TGTCTGATTCAAAATGGCCAAAACCAGTCCATTTCAGCTCACTAATACTGAGGATATCAATCTTTATGCATTCCATTTCCTTTTTGACAACTTCCAATTTTCCTAGATTCATACTTCATACATTCTATGTTCCGATGATTAATAGATGTCTGCAGCTGTTTCTCTTCATCTGGAACAAAAGAGAAAGAAGCAAACCAAAGACCTGATGAACTGACAGTGCCCAGCTCCACTATTAACCATTCTGATCAGGGCCACAATAGATGGGGCCTGATATAATGGGAGAAATATGTCTAACAGAACTGAAATTCTTAAAAAAGCCAGACTTATTGGACTTATTGACAAGAGGAGTAGGTGGAGGTTTTGAATTGATGACCTTTTGTTTAGCAGAACTGAGAAATGCCAGGCTGTAGAAGCTGGAAGAAAAATGGATCTTCCCCCAGAGCTAACAGAGAGAGGGAGTCTTCCCATATAGCTGCCCTGAATTCTGACTTCCAGCCTCCTAAACTTTAGAGACAAAATAAATTTCTGTTCTTTAAAACCATCCACTTATGACATTTCTGTTCCAGCAGAAGACAACCACTTGCATTCTTATATTTTAATTACAAAATTAAATAAAGGGCAAAGCAAAAAAAAAATCCTTTTGACTTTTATCAAGATAATTTTATTGTAATCTAAAATGATCTGAGGAAAAAATTAAGCAAAAAATTTCTAATGTATACACCTTCAAGTAAAGGGCCATTCCAAGGCCCTTTTGCTTGGAGAATATACTCATAATTTTATGTAAAATTGTGTTTAAAGTGGTTTAAGATTTAAAGTATCTCAGGGTGATAGTCTCAGGGACTATTCTAATTTCAACTGGTCCAATAAGTCTGGCTTTTTTAAGAATTTCAGTTCTGTTAGACATATTTCTCCCATTATATCAGGCCCCATCTATTGTGGCCCTGATCAGAATGGTTCATAGTGGAGCTGGGCACTGTCAGTTCTTCATGTCTTTGATTTGCTTCTTTCTCTTTTGTTCCAGATGAAGAGACCAATAGTTGTATAGTAGATGGCAGTCACAAGCTTTTAAGACCTCAGACACTACTTACTACATTGGGTTGTAGAACATATACCTAATGAATTACATTATGTTAATTTACTGTGTTGTCTCATGAGACTATGGTCCTAAGCCATCAAACCCAGAAAAAACAATCTAGCAAGGTGTTCAGTTACATCTAAGAAGTGTCCATAATTGTGTTTTATTATATATAAGAGTACACATGCATGCACACATATACTTGTATGTATATATGCTTATAGAGACATCTATCTATCTGTGCTCACATATATCGCCCTATATTCATAAATGTATACATATATGTCAAATACATATTTGGGTAACCACATTGTTCTGGTTACTTAGTGCCACTCTGACAAGAATATATACCACAAATGGGATGGCCTTGACACACAGGAGTTTATTCTCTCATAGTTTAAAAGCTTTAAGTCAAAGTTCAAAGTGCCAGACTCTCAGGGCTGTGTGAAAGCCCCTGGACCTTGGGCTTCAGCTCTGCCTCCAGCTCCCGGTCCACTGAAGCTAGCGACATCTCTTCACTCAAGCAGCTACTGGCTGCTGAGGCTAACAAGCCCAAGATCAACAAATAAAATGGCACAGCCCCGATGTTACCAAACCACACAGCAGGCCATTCATTCAAGTCAATTGTAAGTCCCAAGGTTGGCAGAGCATGGCAGGCTGCTGAACTATATGACATGGCTACATTCAGGGTCCAAGCGTGCCATAAGCTAGAAACCATTCTGAAAGCTATTTCTTATATACGGGAAACAGACCACATCCCTAAGCAGTTACTCAGGTGCTCCAATACATTGCACCATGGAGATAATTACCCATCTTACCATGGAGAAAAACTATATCCAGCTGCCCAGCCACTCAACCAGACCTAGCCAAGTTGACACACAAACTTAACTATTACACATATACATACATTTTCGTTTTTGGTTGTGTTGTTGCAAAATTATGTTTGTTACTAAAAACATCCTTTTCTCTTGTGCACTTTTTAATGACATTATTTACCTTGGTCAAGGTATGAGCACTTCACCAACATCCAATACTACCTTTCCCATCACCAAAAATGACAAATGTCTATTATCTTAATATTGCTTTCCCTGCTCCCCTCCTTCTCATCCCTGGTAACAATTAGTGAGTATTGGTCTCTTTATATAATCTATTTTTGTCATTTTATATAAGTGTGAACACACAGTATTTGTCATTTAGTGATTTACATTTCATTCAGCATAATGTCCTCCAGATTCATCCACTTTATGTTTTGTTGTCATTGTTGTTATGTGCTGTCAAGTCTGACCTGACTCATAGCCACCCCTCCTTGGGTTTCCGAGGCAGTATCACCATGGAAGTAGATTGCCCCATCTTCCTTCTGAGGAGTGGCTGGTGGGTTTGAACCTCCAGCCTTCTAGTTAGCAGTCAAGTGCCTTAGGCACTATGCT
>NW_006921773.1:2161291-2167619 GCF_000298275.1 Orycteropus afer afer | reverse complement strand
GAGTAGAAGACATTAGTAGAGCATCGTTTCCCATAAGTCATAAAATAAAGAAGTTGTCTGACGTCAGCAGAAATTAATTTGTCCACTTTTGTTCAGAGGAAGGACAGAATTGTGATACTTAACTAAATCCAGATGTTTCTGACATCTATTAAATGTTTATCACATGTCAGACATTTTCATACATACTAAAATTGCTAAGGCATCACCAAGTTATTGTTGGTTGCTGTCGAGTCAGCTCTGACTCATGGCAGCCTTTTGTATAACAGAAAGAAACGTTGCCTGGTCCTGAGCTAATGCAATGATTGTTGATACTTTTGAGTCATTGTTGTAGCTATTATGTTTATTCTCCACATGTTCATGCAAAGAATATAACCCACCTCTTGGCTGTAAAACCATTCCATGACAGTATTGGGATTTAAAACAGGTACTTCTTACTATAAGGCAAGGCACTAGCCCATGGGGAAATAATTTGAATGAGGGCTTAAAGCTGAAAGCAATAAATAACTGTTGATCACAACATTTCCTTTTGTTTAGTTCACTTAGTGGATGCACTGGATTTAATCAGCTTGTTGAGATACAGTGGTGTTACTTATATAAATATGCTAACATAAAATCAGATAGATTTAGAGATTCATGAAATCAGTTACTGTTATTTATGTTACTAAGCTTATTCATCCATCTCCAATCCTACTTTTTCTTTCTTTTTGGTCTTTTAGTCTTTAACTGCAGCTATTTTTAAGACAATTTGATGTGGAATTATGCTCAACAACATATCTTAAAATACTTTCTCTTAGAAATAATCTGTTTATCCTTCACATCAGAACTTCTAAAATTATACTATGTAACATATTGTAAGTATATTCTAGATCTTTATTTTTAATATGAAAAGGTAAGAAAAGAAGAAATTATGGCTATTTGCTTAGTACAGTTGGTATTATTAATGTGGTAAAAATGTTGGAGTTTTGTATATTTCCAAAACACGATTTAAAGTAAGTTTTAGATATTTTTTAAGATATCAGAAAATGTGCTTATTTAATCTGAAATTTTCAGTTAGAAAACTACTCTTATTTTAAAAGTCATCAATGCTTTAGGATAACTGAAAAGGCAATCAGAACATGGGTTAATCAGGGAGCACAAAATTACATTACACAAACATTTTCAAAACCAACTAGAGCTAAGAGGATTTGCTCTTTACCAGTGAATCTGCTTTAGAAATCTCTTTGGAAGCACAGTAAACAAAATTCTATTCTCTTGCCTATTGTTAATGTAGTCATTAGTTGACTTAATTTTGGCTAAACCCTAAGGATAAAAGGTTGGGAAATGTACAACTCGAATTATTAATGGGATTTATAAAATCAAATGGGTCATTAGAGTGCAATCTACTGTAGACCCTTTTGAAAAACTTTATATTCCATTATCTCTTGATCTGTTTCTGAAGCTCAGTTTTCAGCCTATGAAAATCCTGCTGTGATTGGTATCTTTTAAAATTCATTGCCTAACAATGTTACTTTTTACCTTTTAATGATGTTTTCATTCCTACCTTAATGTTTCCTTTCTATGCACTTTCAACTCTACATGGAATTTAGAGGATTAAGAGAACTCCAATATAGCTGGGAGATCATTGGCTTGTTGTATGCGTCTACAATTTGAGTACCATGATTTAAGTAATTTTGCTGTACTGCATATTATATTTATAAAAATGTCAAATTCAATACAGATGAATTCTAGTTTCTAACAAGATAAAATGTGCATACATTTACTTTCAATCTGAACTTGACCTATCTTCACCTATTTTTCTTCACAAATGTTTTGTTCTAAAACTAACTTACTCACTGTCCCACAAAATTCCTTCCAAGTTCCTCTTTTTATTGACTCTTTTTCTTTTTTACCTAAGGGAAATAAAGGCAGATGTTGGCCCCTTTAGTTTCCATCTTTTCTTAAATTTTTCTATGAATTCTCCAGTGCTCAGTGATATTTCAGTTCCTTAAATGTCTAAATAACCCATGGCTTTTCTTTTCATTGGGTTGTTAACATAAATTGTTTACTGCCAGAAGTGATCGTAGTAGTAATAATTGTAGTGAAAGAAATAGTGATAATTAACATTGGTTAGGAGCTTAAAATATTTTAGACATTGTGAAAAGCATCTATTTTCATAAATTCTTATGACCAGCAGATAAATTATGTTATGTTAAAGAGAATTGAGAAACTGTGTATTTGACCAGTCATGTAACAGCCAAGGTCACACAATTGATCAATTTACTAGTGACCCAAATCCTGGTTTTTTCTAATTTCGGACCTCACATTCTAAATCAAACTATATATAATATTTCTGTTTTTGTTGTTGTTAGGTGCTGTTGAATTGGCTCCAAGTCATAGCAACTCTATGTACAACAGAATGAAACACTCCCTGCCCCTGCGCCAGCCTTACAATGCTAGCTATACTTGAACCCATCATTGTAGTTACTGGGTTAATCAGTCTCACTGAGGGTCTTCTCCTTTTTTGCTGACCCTGCACTTCACCACGCATGACATCCTTCACCAAGAAATGGTCCCTTGTGACAACATGACCAAAGTAAGTGAGATGAAGTCTGACCATTCTCATCTTCAAGGAACATTCTGGTTGTATATCTTCCAGGAAAGATCTGTTAATTCTTCTGGCAGCCCATGGTACTTTCTGTATTCTTCATCGACACCACAACTAAAAGCATCAACTCTTTGGTCTTCCTTATTCATTGTCCAGCTTTCACATGCATATGAGGCTATTGAAAACAACTCAGTCTTCAAAGAGACATCTTTGCTCTTTAGTACTTTAAAGAAGTCATTTGCAGCACATTTGCCCAGTTCAATATATTGTCTGATTTCTTGAATGCTGCTTCCTTTGGTGTGGAACCAAGTAATGTGAAATCTTTGACAACTTCAATCACTTCTCCATTTACCATGAAGCTGCTTATTGGTCCAGTTTTGCATATTTCTTTTTCTTGATGTTAAGATGTAATCCATACTGCAGACTATAGTCTTTGATCTTTAGCAGTGAGTGCTTGAAGTCATATTCACTTTCAGCAAGCAACGTTGTGTTATCTGTACATTTCAGGTTGTTAACGAGTCTTCCTCAAATTCTGTTGTTGCATTCTTCTTTATATAGTGCAGCTTCTCAGATTATTTGCTCAGCATACAAATTGAACAAGTACAGTGAAAGGAAACAAACCTGACACACTCCCTTCTTGATTTTAAGCCATGCATTATCCCCTTGTTCTGTTTGAACAACAGCCTCCTGGTCTATGTACAAGTTCCTCATGAGCACAACCAAGTGTTCTGGAATTCCCATTCTTCTCAATGTTAGTCATAATTTGTTATGATCCAAATATTTGAATGCTCTTGCATAGTCAATAAAACACAAGTAAACAACTTTCTGGTATTCTGTGTTTTCAGCCAAGATCCTCTAATGTTAGCAATCATACCCTTCCTTCCATGTCCTCTTCTGAATCCAGTTTGCATTTCTGGAAGTTCCCTGTCAATATACTGCTGCAACTACTTTTGAATTATGTTAGCAAGATTTGACTTGCATGTGATATTAATGATGTTGTGCAATAATTTACATATTCTGTGAAATCATCTTTCTTTGGAATGAAATACTATTCCGCATATATAGAGCTCTGGTGGCATAGTGCCTAAAGCACTTGACTGCTAACCAGAAGGTTAGTGGTTCAAACCCACCAGCCACTCTGCGGAAAGAACACAGGGCGATCTACTTCTGTAAAGATTTACTGCCTCGGAAACTCAAAGGGGGTTGCTATTAGTCAGAATTGACTCAATGGTAGTGAGTCATAACCTTCTATTTAACCTTCTATTTTCTTAACCTTCTATTTTATTAGGAGCTCTAGTAGTGTAGTGCCTAAGGCATTTGACTGCTAACCAGAAGACTGGTGGTTCAAACCCACCAGCCACTCGGAAAGAAGGTTGGACAATCTACTTCTGTAATGATAGCACCTTGGAAACCCAAGAAGGGGTGGCTATGAATCAGATACGACTCCACAGCAGTGGGTGGGTGGGTTTATTTTATAAAAGCTCATTGAGGGAAATGACAATATCTTACACATTTCTGGCTCTCTCTTTGATTCTAATCTCTTGTCCACTATAGGTACTTAATGAATATGAAATCATTAATTGAACAACTAGTCAAGTAGATTGTAAAACAGATTATTTAATAATATATAAATATTAAGACTAAGAATAAAATAATCAAATTTAGTATTACTTATTCCAGCACATCTCTTACATTAACTTACATCCAGCTCTCCACTAAATTATGCACTGGAACAGTACCTTTCAGTGCAGTGGTCCCACAGTGGAGTTTACATCAGAATCCCTTGGAGGGCTTATCAAAACACAGATTCCTGAGCCCCACTCCTGATTCAGTCCCTGGTTGGAGAAAACTATTAAGCACTCGATTATTGATTGAAAGGTTAGTGGTTTGAATCCACCCAGAGGCACTTCAGAAGAAATGCCTGGTGATCTGTTTCTCAAAGGCCACAGCTTTTAAAACCTTATGTTGTTGTTGTCGTTATGTGCCTTTGAGTCGGACTCAACTCATAGCGACCCCTCGTTGGATTTCTGAGGCAATATCACTACGGAAGTAGATTGTCCCATCTTCCTTCCGAGGAATGTAGTTTTACCCTGTGTCACATAGTGTGACCATAATTCAGAATCAATTCAATGGTAACTAGCTAGCTACCTAGGGTAGGACATGATAAGTTTTATTTCTACCAAGTTCTTAGGTGATGTTTATGTTGCTAATACAGAATCGCCCTATAAGAAACGTTGGTTGCTGGTTCCAGAATCACCAGGGTTGAGCTACAATCCAAACTCCATTACTTATAAGCTGTATGAACTTTTAATATCTCTGGACCTCAGTTTTTCTATCTATATAAAAGGCTAGATTTAATTTTGTGTAGATTAAATTAGATAGCATGTGTAAATAGCTTAGAATAATGTCTGGCATATACATGATAAGTAATCAACATATATTAACTATATTATTATTATATTAATTATAACATTATGCCAAAAATGTCTACATCCAATTCTTTCTGAGACTGCCGTTTGCGTTGTAGGGCAGAAAGCAAAGCATTGCAAAATAGACTCTGAGCTGTGATTCTCAGAATAGTAGAGAAGAAAGGCACGAGAACGATCCAGTAGAAAAGAAAGACCACTGGGCTCTGCAGATCCAAAACAGTCGTTCAGAGGACAGAGGGAGTCCCTCAAGGAGACATGTATCAGTGTGAAGAGGGAGAAAACAGTATGATATAAAGAGGGACAGAAATTCAGATAAGTTTTAAATAGACAGGAGCTCCAATCTGAAATGTACAAAATTCAAGATAAAGGTTTCTAATCATGAAACGGTTGCTACTTTATGGGTAGTAAGATGATCTGTAGTTTTCTTAATGATTTTATTTTAGTTTATGAAATATCAATTTGGTACTATTTCCAAAATTTAAAATTCAAAAAATATATCAAATATTTCCCTTATTCTCTGTGAACATGTTAACACTAAAATTAGAAACTGGGAGAATTTTATGATATATTGCTGTCAGTGGAAGACCCAGCACTTGAATCTGCCTATTTTCTTAGCAGTACCATGTGCTTACTAAGGTTCTTTTGACTCATTATTTTAAACAGTAAAGGTAATCATGTAACAAAATAGGAGAGTACAAACAGTAATGGTGGATGTGGCTGTTAGTATGATGAGTACTGCAACAATTGGCCAATTTTCAGATTAGATCACCATTGTTGATTGAACTGTGCCCTTTCAAAATAAATAAATAAATATTTGAATTCTAACCTCATTATCTGTGAAAAGAATCCTATCTCAAAATAGGACTTTCTTTTTTTATATCAATGGGGCCCATACCAGTATAGCGTGTGTTGGAAACTTCATCCCTTCTGAGTTATAAGGCAGAGCAAGAAAGCACAAAAGAATAGATCGATAGAAGCCATGTGAAGATGTCCAAACCAAACCCAGAGCCACCTACTCAATTCCAACTCGCAGCAACCCTGTAGGACAGAGTAGAATTGCCCAATAGGGTTTCCAAAGCTATAAATATTTACGGAGGTAGACTGCCCTCTCTTACTCCTTAGGAGTAGCTGTTGTTGTTGTTGTTGTTAAGTGCCGTCGAGTCATTTTCAACACATAGCGACCCCATGCACAGCAGAATGAAACACTGCCCGATCCTGCTCCAGCCCCACAATCCTTGCTATACTTGAGCCCATCATCGCAGCCACCATATCAATCCATCTCCTTGAAGGCCTCCCCCTCTTTCGTCGACCCTCC
>NW_006921773.1:2148185-2156505 GCF_000298275.1 Orycteropus afer afer | reverse complement strand
CTTCCTTCTGAGGAGTGGCTGGTGGGTTTGAACCTCCAGCCTTCTAGTTAGCAGTCAAGTGCCTTAGGCACTATGCTACCAGAGCTCCCATAAGATGTTTTAGGGAATCATTATTGTTCTTTATGGCTGCATAGCATTCCATTGTATGTATTCATCACATTTTGTTTATCTATTTATCCTATGATAGAAACTTAGATTGTTTCCATCTTTTTCCTATTGTAAATAATGTTGTAATGAATATAGATGTGCTTATGTCTACACATGTCTCTTCTAGTAGGTATCTAGGGTATACATACTCATAGTGACCCTATAGGACAGAATAGATCTGCCCCATAGGATTTCCAAAGCTATAAATCTTTTTGGAAGCAGATTGCATCGTCTTTCTCCTTCAGAGCAGCTGGTGGATTTGAACTGCTGATTTTTTGGTTGGCATCTCAATGTTTCAATCACTGTACCACCAGAGCTTTAAGTCAGAGTTGACTCAATGGCTGTGAGAGGGTATATATATATATAGGAGTGGAATTGTTGAATCCCAAGATATTTCTATTTCTAGCTTTCTGAAGAAATGCCATATATTTCCATAATAGTCATAGCATTTTACAATCTCATGAGGAGTAAATAAGAGTTCTAATCTTCCCACTTCCTGGCTAGCATTTTTTTTTTATTTTTTATTAATGCCATTTTAATTATAGCTGGATAGAGATGGTGTATCATTTGCATCTTTGTGTCTTTCTAATGGATAGTGATCATGAGCATCTTCTTATATGTTTGTTGTCCACTTATAATAATTGCTTTTACACATTTCTTGTGGCAAACTTTGAACTTTCCCTCTCCACACACAGGAGAAACTGTGAGAAAATGGTGGAGTGGTGATTGATTAACATCACCAGAACTTTTGTAAAGAACCAATACTTTTGAAAGTTTTTTCTGAGTATAGTCTGTGGATGACTGCCCTAGAATCATCCTGGATGCTTATTAAAAATGTAAGTTTCTGGGCATCTCCCAGGACCACTGACTACTGATCATGGGGGTAGACCAGAATCCACTGTTTTAGAGGAACCCAAGCAATTTCCATGCCCTTTAGCCTTCTTTACATCTCCTGTGGCTATCTGATGTTGACAAATGAAAGCCTCGTAGGTGAAATTATATGGCTAAAAATTAACTGCATTTCCTTCCTCTAGGTCATGAAATGTACAAATAAATTAAGTACACTAATGATAAGAATTCTGCTGAGAGAACAATGCACATATTAATCAATTATATTTTATATTATCTTGAAAAATGTTATTATGTCTTCATGTATGTCACAAATTTAAAACAGATCCATCTTCAAACTGTGTATAATAAACTTTGATGCTTGAGTCTTTAGAAGCTGTGGCTAAGAAGATAATAAAAAATTCTGGAAAAGACCTACCAAAAGCATGTTCTTACCATGCAATTATTATCAACTTAAAATAATCTGAATAGATATTCACCTGACATAATGGTACATATGAAAATATATACTCTAGCTTATTTATTAGTATTACAAATGAGAACTTTAATATTTTATGTATTTATTATATTATATATTATATCAATCTTTTCACCTTTTCCACAAAGTCCATCATTCTGTCATAGAAAAATTAAAAAAGTGTCACATACTATTTTTCTATGTAAATACATATATGTGTGATTGCAGAGTACATATCTAGGAGGTGGTTAGCTGCATATTACTTTTCAAAATACCACCAATTATCTACCTAAATGGTTATGGCAATTCATACTTTCATAAATGTATAAAAAGAAAAAAAAAACGATTTTTCTGAATTCTGACATACATTAAATATTAATATTGCAGATTATATATGCTAACTGGCTATGTACTAATTGACCAATTCAGCTACTGGTCTTTTTGACTTTCACTTTTAATTTGTAAAAGACACTTTTAATGTTACACCATTTGCCCAATTGTTGTCATATTGCTTTTTTGTTTTGTTTTGTTTTTTATATAGTCTTTTGACTTGATTTATTATAAGATTTATAGAACAGATTTAAAAATATTTGTACTCAAATACTTAAATATTTCATATTGTGCTTTTGGTACACTTATCATGCTTAGAACATTTTTCTATAATTTTCAAAGACTAAAAAATTATAATTTTGTAAGTCTGTTTTTTTGGTGCTCTCAATACATTAAAAATAGTTATTTATACTATAAATTACAAAAGTGTTTTCCTATTAAATATATATACTTAATTTTTCCCTTTCATTTCTGTCATTCAAAATATTTGATTCTTTCTAGCTCATATAATTAATTCATATAAAAAAACCTTTAAAAGTTCATGTAACAAAAAGAAAAATTTAAATTATCAGTAATTTTATGACATATAAGTTGATTAATTTTTGTCCAGTTTTTTTATTATGTTTAATGTATTTACCTACCTATTTATGTGTCAACCCACTACTTAGACCACATTTTAATCTCATAGTATAAATTGTTTTAAATACTATACAGCTGCCACAATATATCTCATTTCACCTTAGGATCCTTAGAAATATTACTTTCATAGCCACATAAGCAACTCGACATGTTATTGTTGTTAGGTCCTGTTGAGTCATCTCCAACTCATAACAACTCTAGGTAGAACAGAGGGAAACACTGCCCAGTCTTGTGCCATCCTCACAATACTTGCTATGCTTAAGCCCATCCTTACAGCCTCTGTGTCAATCCATCTCCTTGAGGGTCTTCCCCTTTTTTGCTGACCTTCTGTCTTACTGAGTATGATATCCTTCTCTAGGGTATGGTATCTTCTGACAACACAATGAAAGTACGTGAGATGAAATGACTATTCTCACTTCTAATGAGCATTCTGGCTGCACTTCTTGCTGGACACATTTGTTCCTTCCTGTGGCAGTCCATGGTATTTTCAATATTCCTTGCCAAAATTACAATTCAAAGGCATCGATTCTTCTTCAGTCTTCCTTATTAATTGTTCAGCTTTCACCTGCATATGAGGCTATTGAAAATATCACGGCTTGGGTTAGGGACACCTTATTCTTCAAAGTGGTTTTAGGCATACCATAATTTTCAAGCACTCTACTCTAGTTTGAAGTTTTTCTTATTATGTAAAAATGTTTTACATAGACCTCTAAATAAAATTACCATCACGATAAATTCTTGGTGAATTCTTAAGACAAATTGTGTGAACATATTTCCAGCTTTTTCCATATGTTGCCAATGGGTCCTCAAGAGACATTTTCCTGACTCCTCTTACAATGAGCTGTGCATGAAGTTTTTCCACATATCTGAAATCTTACCAGTATTTGATGGTGTTTTTAAAGTCAACTCTTTAACAAATAAAAAATCTTCAAAAACATAATATACAAATCATGTATTTTAAATCCTAGTTATATATCTCTATGGAATGTTTACACATGTTGTACCTTAACCATATAGTCTAATCAGCCATGAGGAAAAGGGTGTATACTATTTGAGATGATCACTAAGATTTTTAACTTAACTTTACAAGACACAAGGAGAAACTACCAACAGTTAGTAACCTGCTAGTTTAAAATATGTAATTTAAGAAATATGAGTTATATATGCCCTTTTGAAACTTGCTATCTGCATATAAACACATTGTCAAGAAAGTGTAGAATACCTAACCAATGAAAATTTTAAAAGTAAGCAAAAATAAAATATTTGCCAATATATATCAAATATGAATCAACTATGAGCTAATGACAGATTGAGAGTAGATTTCCCAACAGCAACAAGAGGTAAAAAAAATAATTAAATAAGATTTTAAGTTGCCAAGAAAAAACAATTGGCAGCTTATTATTATGTACCCAGATAAAATAGCATTGATAATGGCAAAATAACAGTTATAACTAGGTAGAGTTTATCCATAAGTCTTTTCCTGTGGAACATCTACAAAGGTATAATTTAGGAGGAAGAAGTTTCAACTAGGTAGAAAATACAGGGAAATAATATTTATGAGAAAATAAACATATTCATATAAGGGATTTCATGCAGAATTGATTATAAATATAAATTTTAATAAAAGCAACCAATGTTGTTGTTGTTGTGTGCCATCGAGTCAGCCCTGACTCATAGCGACCCCTCGTTGGGTTTCTGAGGCAGTATCACTGCAGTTGGGATTGCCTAATCATACTTCCGAGGAGTGGCTGGTGGGTTTGGAAGGGGTTAAAATCAAGGTAGAGGCAAAAAAAAGGAGGACAGTAATAATTTGCCCACGTGAAAAGAAGCAATGCAGCTAAACTAATCTAAATGCTAGAAGCTATTAGGAAAGAAAATGTTGTTGTTACTATATGCTGTGGAGTCAGACCCAACTCATAGGGACCCCTCCTTGGGTTTCTGAGGCAGTATCACTATGGAAGTAGATTGCCCCATCTTCCTTCTGAGGAGTGGCTTGTGGATTTGAACCTCCAGCCTTCTAGTTAGCAGTCAAGTGCCTTAGGCACTATACTACCAGAGCTCTGCAGGAAAGAAAATAGACTCCTATATTTTATGTAGGAGCTCTGGTAGCGTAGTGCCTAAGGTACTTGACTGCTAACCAGAAAGCTGAAGGTTCAAACCCACCAGCCACTCCTCAGAAGGAAAGTTGGGCAACCTACTTCCATAGTGATACTGCCTCGGAAACCCAAGGAGGGGTTGCTATAAGTCAAAATTGACTTGACGGCAGTGAATTTAGAGTTTATTCATGTAAAAATTTACATATTAAAATTAAAATAATGTAAATATAATTCATTCCTTTCAAAGTAGTGAAGAGAAAAGAAGAGATTAGAAGAGCAAGTTTATAAATAAAATTGCCAACAGTTAATAGATGGCCAGAAGGAGAAAAAGAATGGAGAGAAAGCACTGACACAGGGCAAAAGTAATTCCAAAAAAATTAGTACTCAAAACAAGACAAATAAAATCTATGTTTAAAAGACCAAAACACATATTGTTGTTTGGTGTCATTGAGTTGGTACAGACTCATAGCCACCCTATGTACAACTCTGTGTACAATAGAACAAAATATTTTCCAGTTATGTACCATCCTCATAATCTTTGCTGTGTTTGAGCTTATTATTGCAGCCACTGTGTCAATTCATTTACTTGAGAGTCTTCTTGTTTTTAGCTAACCTTCTAATTTGCAAGCATGATATCTTTCTTCAGGGATAGGTCTCTCCTGATAACATGTCCAAAGTATATCTCCATCCTTGCTTCTCAAAAGCATTCTGTCTGTACTTCTTCCAAGACATATGTGTTCATTCTTCTGGCATTCTGTGCTTTATTTAACAGTCTTCACTAACACCATAATTCAAGTGGATCAGTCCTTCTTTGGTCTTCCTTATTCATTATCCAACTTTCACATGTATATGAGGCTACTGAAAATACCATGGCTTGGATCAGGTGCACCTTAGTCCTCAAAGTGACACCTTTGCTTTTTTAACACTTTAATGAGGTCTTTTTGAGCAGATTTGTCCAGGGCAAATAATCTTTATAATAGACACCTTTGAAACATAGCCATATATAAAATTTTAAAGAAAAAGATGGAAAAATACACTAAGTTAATTACATAAAAATTAGAGCAACATAAGACAAAATGAAAAAACCTTTTTCATGACAAAGAACATCATTGCACATAATGATAACAAGAACATTTCACCAGGAAGATACAAAGTCTTGAAATGTGTAAAGGCAAATAATACATCACCTAGACTGATCCAGAAAATGTTCTGGGCACTTCACACATATTAATTCACCCAGTAGTTGTCACAACCAGACAGAAAGGTCCATTGTAAACATGTGGAGATAGAAGAAGGAGAAAGTTGAAGTGCCCTCCCTGAGCTTGCACATTGATCCATGTATAAAGCCAGATAAGGACTCAGTGAGGATAGCTCCAAGTCCCTGGGTGGCATAAACTATGTAAAGTCTATTACTAACCTAAAATTTGACAGAAAAAATCCAGCCAGTGGTACCTTGGAAGAAAACCCTAGGATCCGTTTCAGTTAAGATTACAACAAGGAAAACCTAATGAAACTATCCTACTCTGTAACACATGGAGTTGCCAAGAATCAGAATTGACTGAATAGCAACAAGTTTGAGCCTAGCCCCAAAGCCTGGGTTGGTACAGGACACAAGGAAAGACTACCACAATCACAACAAAAACTGTTACCTCACATCTGATGCAAAACAGATTATCCAAGCACATATTGAACTTTTACCAATAAATTGTCACATCCCAGGGTACAGAGTCAGTCTCAAGAATAACTAATATTTAATAATGTAAAGAGCATTGTCTCAATGTCCTCACCAAATTATCCGGAAAAAAAAAATAGCACCCCATAATCTTGTATATAAATGGGAGCTACGGTGGCATAGTACCTAAGACATTTGACCACTAATCAGAAGGCTGGCAGTTCAAACCCCCCAGCCTCTCCTCAGAAGGAAGATTGGGCAATCTACTTCTGTAGTAATACTGCCTTGGAAGCCCAAGGAGGGGTCCCAAGAATAACTAATACTTAATAATATACAGAGCTTTCTCTCAATGTTCTCAATAAATTATCCAGAAATTAAAAAAATAAAATAAAATAAAAATAGCTCCCCATAATCTTCTATAGAGAGATATTTAAAACAAACACACACTCACAAAATGCACATTACATGAGGAATATCTTAAAAAGGAATCATAATGAAAATATCTATTTAGACAATTAGAAAAACACATATTTAAACTTAGGGAATGAATTGAATGTAGTGCTTGATACAAAATTTATAGCCTTAAAAATATTACAAGATAAACTAGATAAAGACATTTGACTGCTAACCAGAAGGCTGGCAGTTCAAACCTACCAGCCACTCCTCAGAAGGAAGATTGGGCAATCTACGTCCATAGAGATACCACCTCAGAAACCCAAGGATGGGTCACTATGAGTAGGATCCAACTTGATGGCAGTGAGCTTAAAGATAAAGTAGTATGCTCATCAAAAGACTTCACCAAAAGAGTAAAAAAAAAGAACCAGCACACTGGGAAAAACTTAACAATGACACATAAGGGTCTAATCTCTAAAATCTATAGATAACTTCAAACCTCAACAACATAAAGACAAACAATTCAATCATGAAATGAGTAAAGGACATGAACAGACAATTTGCAAAAGAGGACATCCAGGCAGCAAATAAACATATGAAGAGATTTTTGCTATCATTAGCCATTATAGAGATGCAAATCATAACTACAATGAGATAGGTCAGATAGAGATTAGTGAAACCCCAAGACTGTTGTGCCAGGTTATCCTTCAGGCCTGGAACTGGACTCACTTCCATGAATTAGCTAGCTCTCAACCAAACAGAAAAGCTTATGAGCAGAATACCTATCCCAGAGAGATGCACCCACCTACCCCCGAGTGAAGTACCCCTTAGATCAATGAACCGTGAAAGATTAGAAGAGATCAGAAGGGATCAGCATTTCCATAGGGGGACTGCATAGATAAGAAGAACATGGACAAGAGGTAGTCAAGGGGAGGAGATAGGAGGAGAGCTATTTGTTCTTGGGATTGTGATTGGTGCCATGAAACAAAATGTGTATGAATTGTTGAGCGTAAAATGAATCTGCTTTGTAAATTTGCAACCAAATCACAATAAAAAAGGAAAAACAAAATCATTATGCAGTAGTAATGGAAGCAACAACCACAAAAACATATATCATCTCACCGCTGCAAAAGTGACATTCATTAAAAAAACAAAAACAACAAGTACTTGTGGAGATATTTGAACTCTTATATTTGGCTGATGGGACTATAAAATGGCAAAATCACTGTGGAAAACAATATGGTGCTTTCTTAAAAGGCTGGAAATAGAAATAGAAATATATGATCCAACAATCCCCTTTTAGGTATATAGCCTAGAGAAATAAGGGAAATGACACAAATAGACATATGCAAACCCATATCTGTAGCTACATTATTCACAATAACAAAAAGATGAAAACAACCTAAGTGTCCATCAACAGATGAATGGATAAATAAAGTTTGGTACATACATAAAATGGAATATTATGAAATGATAAAAAGTAATGATGAGTTCGCAAAAGATCTTATAATATAGATGCATCTGGACAACATTATACTAAGTGAAATAAATCAATCACAAAAAAACAAATACTGTATGATACCACTTTATAAAAAGTTAAGAATATATTTACACACAGAAAGTAATATTTTTTGATGGTTACGTAGTGGCTAAGGCACTTGACTGCTAACCAGAAGGCTGGCAGTTCAAACTCACCAGCCACTCCTCAGAAGGAAGGTTGGGCAATCTACTTCCATA
>NW_006921773.1:2146258-2147429 GCF_000298275.1 Orycteropus afer afer | reverse complement strand
GAAACCCAAGGAGGGGTCATTATGAGTTGAATATGACTCAATGGCAATGGGTTGGATATATATATGTATGGTGGCATAGTGCCTTAAGGCATTTGACTGCTAACCAAAAGGCTGGATGTTCAAACCCACTTCTCAGAAGGAAGGTTGGGCAATCTACTTCTGTAGTGATACTGCCTCAGAAACCCAAAGAGGGGTCACTATGAGTCAGAGATGACTCAACATCAGTGAGTTTGGTTTTTTTGGTTATATATACATTATGTTTTGTTTGTTTGTTTGTTTGTTTGTTTTTATGGAAAGGAGAAAAGATATGGAAGGCAAGTGAGTACATATATGAGTATAGTTGTATATGCTACATGTATGTTCATGTATATAATAGAGCACATAGTGGGTATACAGCTATGGAAACTTATTAGACATATCCAAGCACCTCATGGGACTGAGGTACTTGGCTTAAAGACTAAGGACCATAGCCTCAGGGGACATTTAGATCAATCGGTATAATATAGTTCATAAAGATAATGTTCTAAACCCTACTGTGGCGAGTAGCATCTGGTATCTTAAAAGCTAGCAAGTGGTCATCTAATATACAGCTATTGATCTCTTCCTATCTCGAATCAAGGAGAGTGAAGGAAACTAAAGAGTCAAGGAATAAATTAGTCCATAGGACTAATGGCCCACATGAACCACAGCCTCTTCTAGCCTGAGACCAGAAGAAATAGATGGTTTCCAGCTCCCACTACTAACTGATCTGACTAGGGACATAATAGAAGGTCCTGGCTAGAATGGGAGAAAAATGTGGAACAAAACACAAGTTCATAAAAAAAAAAAAAAAAAAATTTGAGTCTTACTAGAATACTAGAGACTGGAGTAACTCCTGAGTTGCACCCAAAGATGTCCTTTTAACCTGGAATCGAAGCCACTCCCAGAGGTCATCTTACAGCTAAATAATAGATTGGCCTGTAAAATAATAACATCTGGGAGCAATGTGCTTCCTAGAACAATTAACTACACAAGACCAAAAGCAGCAATAAGAAGGCAAAGTGGGGCAAGGAAACTGAAGGGCTGGAAACAAGGAAGAGTGGGTAGAAATGGGAAGAGTGCTGACACATTGCTGGGATAGCAACCAATGCCATGAAATAATTTTCTGTATCAATTTGTTGAATAGGAAGCT
>NW_006921773.1:2144634-2145813 GCF_000298275.1 Orycteropus afer afer | reverse complement strand
ATATTATATATATATATAACATTATATATAAAATTATATATAAATAAATAAATATATATATATGTGTGTGTGTGTGTGTGTATGTATATACATATTTTAGAATTAAGATAGAAAATACATTTGTTTACCACAGGAAAATAAAAAAGAAAATGACAAAATCTGAAATTAACAAAATGGAAAATGAATTAGAATATACAGAATAATTAATGCTGTAAAACTTGTCATTTGTAAAGGAAAATAAAATAGACAAATTCATGGCAAGGTTACAAGGAAAAATAAGGAGATTGAAAGCACAGAAAATTAGTATGTGAGGAAAGTAGATAATGTAATTAGGGATGAATTTTTGTTTAAATTATACATGAATTGAATTAATAATTAAAAACAAAGTCTGAAAAACAAGCAAAATGGACTTTTCTAGAACATAAATTACCAAAATATTTTTTAAAGATATGAAATTTCATGAATATAGACATTATTAGGGAAATTGAATTAGGTTTCAAATGACTTATGTGTTGCTTTTCCTTTAAGAAAACATATGCACGAATACAAAATAAATTGTTAACACTGTTCTTTAGAGCAATAAAAGAAATAAATACATCCTGACCAAAGAGAATTTAACTCAAACACCAAAGGATGGCCTAGTATACAATCTTCTCTGGTATTAACTATATTTTGTTAACAATTCATCATATTAACTGATTACAGAGGGAAGAAAAATCATATGATCTCCAGAGATATAAAAAACATGTAATGATATTAAGCACTTCTTTAACACTGATATATTATTCTTAACAATTTACATAGATGACTACTTCTTTAATCTGATACGTAGCATTGTGGTATACACATGCCTTATCTGTGATGTACTACTGGCAGTTTGTCCATAAATACCACATTCATCCAATGAGAGCCAGAACATAGAAGACATTCCCAGTGCATTAGCACATGGAAAGTACATAGGAAGCAATGAAGCAATACATAGAAATCAATGTTCACTCTTAAAAAAAAAAATAGTTTCATGATAAGGAATCAATGTTTACTCTTAAGACATCTCTGCCCCAATAGCTGTCCATGCAACTCTCAACCAGCAGCCTTGGGACAGTAGTCCCAGCTCCAGAAGCAGAACTGCTCAGATAGCCACCCCTATTTGGGGGTGTACACAGGCCTCACAAGCATCCT
>NW_006921773.1:2109303-2143722 GCF_000298275.1 Orycteropus afer afer | reverse complement strand
TTGAACCACCAGCCTTCTGGTTAGCAGTCAATGCCTTAGGCATTACACTACCAGAGTTCCTTAGTTTAGGATAGCCCTCAGTTATAAGGAGCTCTGGTGGTGTAGTGCCTAAGTCATTTAACTGCTAACTAGAAGGCTGGTGATTCAAACCCACCAACCACTCCCAGGGAGGAAAACTGGCCAATATACTTCCCTAAAAATTAACTGCCGGGAAACCCAAAGGGGGTCGTTATGAGTTGCAATTGACTGAATGGCTGTGAGGTTTTTTGTTTGTTTGTTTGTTTTTGGTCTCACTTATTGGTCTAGTTGTGGTCCTACTTTCAGATGTGTGACCAAAGTTCAAATCATTCACTGCACAGCGGTCGAATTTCAACAAGCATTATGAGAACTTTGCAGAAACCATTGCATTTCACAGGAAACATTAGAACACTCACTTAAATTCAGTGACAAGAAAAAAGGATGCCACAATTTACCATTGCCCTGGAGATCCTATCCAAGACAATAGGAATAAAAATAAACCAAAACTCAAAAACTCATGGAGTAGATTAGGACTTTTAGTGAATACTCCTTTAGTTTCCGAGACGGTATCTCTGCAGGAGTAGATTTCCCAGTCTTCCTTCCCAGGCATTGAGTGTGGGTTTGAACCATTAGCCTTCTCATTAGCAGTCAAGTAAATGCCCTAGGCACTGCGCCACCAAAGGTATTAGAATTAGAAAGAAAAAATAAAATTGCTGTTTTCAAAGGTAATCGATCTGCAAAAAAATAATGCGTAATACTGATGAGTACAAGATCAATAATATAACAATAATCAATAATTATCTTATGCATTAGATATAAACAATTGTTAAATGCCATGGAGTAGGTTCTTACTCATAGTGACCATATGTATAACATCATGAATCACTGCCTGTTCTTGTGCAACCCTCACAATCATTGCTAGGTGTGAGCCTGATGTAAACAATTAGAAAATGCAATTAAAAAAATAAATAAGTGCCTGTCCAGTGCCTAGAACCTATATTTTAATATCATTCTGTAACAAAAGGAACCCAGGTTCCTTGGGGAAATGTCAGATGCCAGGCTGGGGCAGGAAATATACAAAATGAACCTGGATAATTGTGTCACTAGGAAGACATGAGAGGTGTGGACCATACCAGGTGACACTATCAAAGGAGATGAAACTAAAATGACTGTCTATAAATTTTTGTGCAGTGTTACAGCAGAAATTTATTATTATTAATTATAGCCATAAAATCATTTTTGTAAGGCCAATTTACATGTATCGATATACCTACAAATTGAAAGGTCTGTGATAATTTACTTTTTGAAACTTATAATGTACTCCAACTAGAGCTGTCTTTGCAATGATGCTTTTAATCATGTAGTTTTGTCTGCATGTGCTACAAGAAAGCACTTTTTTTGTTGTTGTTGGTATTTTTATAGTTGCTAATTTTGTCAAATTTTCTGATGTTTTAGCATCAATACTGTGGTAATTAGTATTTGTAAATCTATATCAATAAGTTTTTTGAGAATGAAGTTGTTATTAAAGGAAAAGAAGGAGAGAAATCAAGTAAGACTTCTGCTCAGTTATTAATAACATAATACTAATTATTAATGCTATAATTTGGTGTAGAAAGATGTTACAAAATAGTTTGTTGTTAATATTCATAGCATCTAAGAAATATATAATATTTAAGCAATTTATGACTATATTTATCACATAGTATTGCATGAATAAAATAGATAATAAACATTACTATTGCTTCTGTATGGTCTGAAACAGGAAAAGATCCATGGGGAGGGCGTCTGACACCTTGAGTTAATGAAATGAATGACACTAACCCTAGTGGTGTAGTGCCTAAGGCATTTGACTGCTAACCAGAAGGCTGGTGTTTCAAACCCACCAACCACTCCTCGGAAGAAAGGTTGGACAATCTACTTCTGTAGTGATACTGCCTCAGAAACCCAAGGAGGGGTCGCTATGAGTCCAACAGGACTGGACATCAATGCATTGCATTAACCCTAGTGATGCCACTGAACCTGGAGTATCTTTTACCAAAAAGAAAAACCAAACTCACTGCCATGGAGTCGGATCCAACTCATAGTGACCTCTCCTTGGGTTTCTGAGGCAATATCACTATGGAAGTAGATTGCCCAACCTTCCTTCCAAGGAGTGGCTGGTGGGTTTGAACCGCCAGTGTTCTGGTTAGCAGTCAAATACCTTAGGCACTACACTCAAAAAACAAAACCATAGGGACACCTCAATGATAAAAGGCAGTATGGGAAGAAAAGAGAATGAAAATAACAAAAAAAAATAAGAAAAAAGAAAGAATATACAAAAAGGTTTATAAAGTGTAAGCTGTTTACTATTTGGCCTTTTGCAGAAAAAAAAATAATAATGATAACAGTATCTAACATATATAGAATATTTACTAAGTGGTAATTTTCCAGGGACTTTATATGTTTTAATTTTTTTTTTTTTACCCTCTTAAAACATTCTGTGAAGCATTAATCATGTTGTACCTGTTAAAATGAAGGAAACTGAGGCACAGGCACAGATTATTACTTGCCAAAGACCAGAAGGCTACTTACTAAACAGTGCAGCAAGCAGGCCAACTCAACTGTCTCCCTCTGGTGTTCACACTCTTAAAATATTGATGGGAACTGACACACCAACTTTGTTGTTGTTTGCAGTCTAGTCAGCCCGGACTCACAGTGACCCCTCCTTCAGTTCCCGAGGCAGTATCACTACTGAAGTAGGATTGCCCAACCTTCCTTCCAAGGAGTGGCTGGTGGGTTTGAACCACCAACCTTCTAGTTAGCAGTCAAGTGCCTTAGCCACTATGCTACCACAGCTGGTTATGTATTGGGTTGGAAAAAGGGAGGATGGCCTAGAAGCTAGAGAGTTCACTATAACCGGAGGCTCTCTTTCTTTCTTTTTGTGTTTCTTTGCTTACTTAATTGTGCTCTTTTTTTTTTGAGAACATTGAAGCAAAGATAGCAAAACTTAATCACTTCTAAATTCAAGTAAATCCTGTACTTACTTTGCTATTTTTCAATTAAATAAAAGGATTCCTTCTGAATTTGAAAAGGTATCAATTTGAAATTTGTATCATTGGAATTTTCACTGAGTAGTAAGATTCACAAAGAGATATGATAAGGAGATGGATAGAAGAAAAGAGTGAATGAATGTATGGCATGTAAAGTGTATTAAATGAAAAAGACTTCCGACTAAAATTCAGAGGAAATTTAGGAAATAAAAAAATTAGGAAACATAGAAGATTATAAGAAACTGAGGGTCTGATTGAGAGATTACAGGATCAACTGATAATTTCTGGAAGAAGCTTTTCTAGGAATTGAATATTTAAGGAGATAATGGAATTTTTCACCCCAAAATGTCTTCTGCAATTAATTTTCATAGCAACTAAATCAAGTAATAGTACAACTACAGAATGTTTGATACTGAATTTATAAACTAAATATATGTATATACATTTTTGGACTTAGATTGTCTCTAGTCAAGAGTTTGATGGTAAGTATGTCTACCATCAAAATTTTAATCATTAAGTTTAAAGACCCATTAGAAGTAATCACTCTACTAGGGCCACCCTCCTCTGGGATGTGTGTTGACTCTCATACAAAAGAATGACCCACTGTATACCCTTGAGTTATCATTTAGTGAGCTTCATCTGCACATCAGAAAAGATGAAGGGATCTATTATCCACTCACATTTAAATACATGTTTTTAAAGAGAAGATAAAAGATATTAGTTTCTTCCTTTTTTTTTTTTTTTTTCTTTTTCCTTCCATCTGCTTAATGGGTCCTGGGTTATCCTTATTTAAAACATTTCTAAATTATGAAGAAAGGAAGTTCACCTCCTAATTTTATTACATTCTTTGTAAGACATTTATCTCTCTGCTTTCAAGTTGTTAAGTTGCTTTAAAATTCTTTGTTATCTCTTTGATCTCACAGTTCATCACAACTCATTCCCTTTTAATTTCAGTCTTTTATTTCCTGCAGCTATTTCCTCCTGTGTCACATCTTCTGGCAATCTTTTGAGCTTGCTAACCTTCCTGACATTTTTTATTTCTATCCAGCAGTAGAAACTATGGATAACTAGAGGAATGTGGATATGAGTTTTCCTCTAGCTTCTGATGTTAGAGAGTACAAGAGTGGATGCCAAAAGCTCTCTGTGAAGTTTCTCACTTCTAGCTAGCCTTCATCTTGTTTGACTCTATAACTGAGACAGGTCCATATCATTTTTTTACTACGTAGAGTTTTCTGGAACTGTCAACAACTGGGAACATTTTTAAAAAATGTGAACATCAATGGAAGAAAGAAAGAAAAAGAAAAGTAGATTTTTTGACCTGAGTCTATATTCTTGGGTCTCTGTTTGCAAGGTATAGCCCCACATCTACACCAAGCCTATTTCCAACAGGCTTGCTAGTGAATTATTTTCAAGGAGTTGTATATGTGAATACAGCTTTAAAAATGAAGAGGGTGTGTGTGTTGGGGGGTGGTTCAGGGAATTCGTGCATGTAAAAAGTGCAGAAATCCAAATAAAGTCTATAGTTTAGTTACAGTATTGAACCAATGTCAGTTTCCATTTTGTTAATAGTCTGTGTTTACATAAGATCTTCTAATTGGGGAAGACTGGTTGTAGGGTTCCTAGGACTCTCTGTACAATGATTAGAACTTACTATGAGTATAATTATTTGAAAACAAAAAGTTAAAATAATAATCAAGGAGGAGATGTGAGACAGTGTCTCACATGCCTCAAGACTAAATATAAAAACAATACTCATTGCCATTATGTTGATTCCAACTCATGGTGACCCAGTGTGTTACAGAGTGCAGAGGGTTTTCTTGACTTTAGTTTTTGTAGAAGCAAGTTGCCAGGCTTTTCTTCTCTAAGGGGTTCAAACTCACTGGGTGGGTTTGAACTGATTAACTTTAAGGTTATTAGTCAAGTGCAAACCACTTGTACTACCCAGGGACTTTGTTTCAAGATAGGGTATCAATATTTTCAAAGGCAGCTGTCCAAGTTTGTGCTTCATGAACTAGTCTTAGATTTCTGATTCTTGACACTGACAACAGTTGAAAGACAAATTCTTTTCTACCTTTTTTATTTCTCAAGTGATTTTTATTTCAGTAATCAAATCCTAGCTGTCTGAAATATAAAGATTAAATTGTTTTGTTTTGTTTTGCTTTGTTTTGTTTTTATTTACCTCTCTCACCATCTACTTCATGATTTTTTAGGCAAATGAAAATTCCTCCACAATCCTCACTTTAAGTTGTTTATCAATTTCAACTTTAGATATTTTAAAGGACTCTTTATCTTTCTTTACTACTGAGTTTTGTGTGTGTGTGTGTGTGTTTTCTTGTTTTTCCTTTGCATGAAGATCCACAAGTGGATATAATTTTATGCCAATGTTTCCTAAATCTAGTTCATAGCATCAGTTGTTATTCTTCATGACCCTTTTTAGTAAGCCCCACCTTTTTTTCCAGAAGACATTAAGTTTGTTTCTGTGAACAAGTAAATTGTGTTTGACCAGCTTTTCTATTGCATTCATTTCCAAAAAGAATTTAATTTACTTCTGAACTCTGAACTCACAATGGCTAAACTTTTTTCTCATCCCTACCCCAAAAGACCAAGTACATATAATTATTTAATATAATGTGATTTCAACTGTTGTCTTAAAATGAAATGAAGGCTTACAGCAACCACAAGAGTGCATTTTCCATGAAGTGCCATTTGGGTATCTTGAAGAGTGAAGAAAGCAATGTTAATGCTGAAATATTATTTGTAATTTCTTCTTCTTTATTGGATCAGTACTAATATAAGTGGGGATTTTTATCAGACCTCAATGCCTAGTAACCTTTCCACAGTTTGAAAGCATAACAGTTCATAAGCATAATGAAATTCTTATGTTTGATTTATGATTTAAAATTAAGAGCTTTTAAAAATCACCATGATTCCTGAAATGTACAAAGAGGTTTATTGTGTGTATTAAGGATTCAACAGGATTATTCAAGTCTGGCACTGTACACTGTGTTTTTGAAACTCTCTACCTAGCAAAATGACCAAAAAAGGAGATAACTTTCAATATGTTTTTTAATTATTAAAAATATAAGAACCCTGGTGGCATAATACCCAAGGCATTTGACTACTAACCAGAAGGCTAGCAGTTCAAACCCACCAGCCACTCCTCGGAAGGAAAGTTGGGCAATCTACTTCTGTAGTGATATCACTGCGGAAACCCAAGGAGGGGTAGCTATGAAAAAAAAACAAATGAAAGATAATATGTTGAAGAGAGATTCTCCATGGCATTGCTATAAGTTTTGAGGCCGCTTTTGTCCTAGATGAACTTTTCTAGAATGCTTATTTAACAAAGAGCTTTAGAAGATAGAGATAGAATCCTGATCAGAATAACAAAGATAATAACTTCATTCTGAGAGAAGTTAGACAGGTTGCCAGCAGCCTAAACTGGGATTTCCTAAACTCAAGTGGTTCCTTAGCTATAATCTAAATCTCCTCTGTGCATAGCATCCAGCTGGGCTACCTGCATCACCTCCGTGGGTTCTGGGGGGTGTGCAAGGAGAATCAGTATAAACATAAAGCTCATGATCCTCACTATACCATGAATAGCAGAGTCCCTTGTCTCTTACCTTGAAGTCTTGTGTCATCTTGACTTCCAGTATGTGTAAGAGAGTGATAGACTGACTTGTTAGCATTCAAGTAGAGCAAAATAGCATTTTTTTTATTATTATTATTTCTTAGTCCAGCAATTTAGAACAGATCACATTCTAACTTTCTAAGTAGCTAAAGAAGAATATGAGCCCCGATGGCATCATGGGAGGCACTGTGGGAGAAAGTTGTTTCAGTCTGCTTCAGTAAAGATTTACAACTTTGGAAAACCCTATGAGCCAGTTTTACTCTGTCCTACAGTGTCACTATGAGTTGAAATCAACTCAATGGCAATGGATTTAGAGACCAACAAGGAGAACAAAGGAAGGTTGTTAGGATTGGAAAATGAAGCTCAGAAGGAGAAGATGTATAAAGGAGATCATAGTGATGGAGTTAGGTAGTAGAGAAGAATTGGGAGGAGAACCTCAAAGTATGGAGAAGCTCACTGTGCAATTGGAAAGGGCTCAACGGATGGCTGAGAATTAGAAAGGTAGATAGGTAAAGCAGTGGAAATGTAAGAGACAGCAAGCCTGGTAACCACAATTTTATAGGTAGTCCAGTTTTCTGCTGAGTGGGAGTGAGAACTGAACACAGCAAGAGTTTGAAGTAAAAGATAGTTTTGAAATTCCCAGTAAGAAAATGAGAGAGGTAGCTGTCCAGTGACTGTAATGGGAATTAAATGGTGATGCTCAGGGCACAGGTGAGTTCAGAGAATATACATTTCTAGAATTGTTAATTTATACTGTTACATGATGGCCTCTAGCAGGATCAAGTCACTCTGAAGTGGAGAGAAGTTTGATTTTAGAAATTTTGCTTTCCTGATACAGAGGAAGAATGAGAATTTTTACTGGATTCCCTGGGATAAAACTTTAAGTTGCCTGTGTATCCCAGGGCCTAGCTAATTATACATCAATGTGTATAGCTGACAATTGAGATGACTGATGAATGATATCTCTTTAAGAAGGGAATGATCCTCCTATTCTTCAATAAAAATTGAGACTGACATACAGGTTCTGATTAATACCTTTGTTCTACTTGGTACAGTCCCTTCCCATCCGACTAACCACATTACAGATTACACCACTTTCTCTTGAAATTATGTATTAATGAGGGCCCTTGGGCATGAAACTCATGCTAATTTTCATGGATACCTCAGTTCCTTCATTTTTGAAGCCTAGCCAGGCCATGTCACCAAGGAGCTGTGAGTGATAGGAAACTTCAATGATGCACTTGGCAAACGCTTGTCAGAAAAATTCTTAATAATAAATCCTGTGACAAGACAAGAGTACTTAAGTCTGATAGTGACAGTTTAGTTTACAGAAATAAAGCCAATGTTCTCTGCTCCATTTTCAGGGTCTCAGTGATTTTAATCATGCTGTTTGGCAAATAGCTACATCAATCTATCTCATCATATCTAAATTCTGCCATCTTTGACTAGTCATCCATAGACATAGTTCTAAACTTCAAAAACAAATCAAATCTTTTTTTATTTTTTTATTTTTTTCCCGCAGCAATAGAAACATTTTCTCGTTTACATTTTGAAAATAATGAAGCCACTAAGAAACAAAACAGGGCTCTCTATTTCCCAAAAATACTGTGAAATCAATCAATCACTTGAAAATGTTGATGTTTTCAGGAAGTAACATTGCCAGGGACAGTAGTATTATACTTAGGCTTTACTTTATGGGACTATATACCTACAATCTTGCATCAAGAATTATACCCATTTTCTGCCACCCTTGCTTTCTCAATCTAAGGTCAGCATCTTCCCTTTGTTTTCTCCAGGCCTGGGTTTTGATTAGCCTTTGGGCAAGTACATGTTCTGGTTACCTAGTGCCGCTGTCTCTGACAGGAATATACCACAATTAGGATGGCTGGACAAACAGTTTATTCTCTTACAATTTGGAAGCTTTAAGTACAAGTTCAAAGTGCCAGCCTCTAAGGGCTGGATGAAATCCTCTTAGCCTTGGGCTTCAGCTCTGCCTACAGCTCCCAGCCCACTGAAGTTAGAGGCTTTTCTTCACTCAGACAGCTGCTGGATGCTGAGGCTGCCAAGCCCAAGATCAACAAGTGAAAAAGCTCAGTTCTGATGCTTCCAAACCACATGGCAGGACATTCATTCAAGTCCACCAAAAGTCCCAAGGTTGGCAGAACATGGCAGGCTGCTGGACAACAACATGGCTACATGCAGGGGCCAAGCATGCCATCTGCTAAAGGCCATTCCTAAAGCTGCTACTTATATACAGGAAGCAGACCACATACCCAAAGCAACTACTTATCTGCTCACAGTAGGTTCCACCACGGAGTTGATTACCAGTCTCATTGTGGGGTTACTACATCCAGCCGTCCAGCCACTCAACCAGGCCTAGCCAAGTTGACATACAACTTTAATTATCACAGTCCATCTCAGGGGTGACAACATTCCCATTGTCCTCTTGTAAAGAATGTTTGGGCCTCATATCTGACCCACAGGTTATGTAGGTTCTTTGACTCGAGTTTGCTCATCTTCTTCTGATAATTGTGTGCATTGGTAAAGAAACATTGAGTACGATATGTACTCCCTTCCCTTAATATCTTTAATCTCTGTTCTTCAGTGGATTAAAACGGTACATAACCAAAGACCATATAGAATTCATTCTTGTACCCTCAGCTTCTAGTGCAGAGACTTGCACTTTGCAAATAATATAGCCCATAACCCATAGCAGTATATTTTAGCCCATGGTAGCTGCATAGGAAAGAGTAGAACTGCCCCATGGGGTTTCCAAGGTTGTAATCTTTACGGAAGCAGATTATCATACCATTTTTCCACGGAGTGGCTGGTGTGTTTGAACCCCCAGGTTTTTGGTTAACAGCTGAGTGCTTAATCACTGTACCAGTATAGTACAGAACTCAAAACCAAACTCTCTCCCATCTAGGCAATTCTGACTCATAGTGAAGGGAGTAAATCTTTATGGAAATAGGTTGCCTCATCTTCCTTCTGCAGAGCTGCTGGTGGGTTTGAACTGCCAATGTTCTGGTTAGCAGTCAAATGCCTTAGGCACTGCCATATTTTCAATTGACGTAGGCCACATAGACTTGAATTCAAACTCTACCAGTTTTATTAAACTCATTGAACACACTGTTTTCTCATTTGTAAAAAGAAATGTGAAAATATACTTCATGGTTTTATAAGGATTAAATGAATGTTTGTAAAGGTAGATTATATAAAGAGTTATTTTATGTTTAAGGATTCAGAGGTAACACATAGAATAACAAGGACAATGATAGATCAGGGTATCAGAGCAAAAATTGAATATAAATGTTGCCATGTTTTCATTTTCCCTCTCATTACTGGTTCTTGACACATCTACTGTATTCTTCCTCTCTTTAATTCAGACATCCTCTGCCTCTCCGAATCACATTGTAGAGTCACCTGGAGAGAAAATAATAGTTTCCTCCTTCAATCCCAATTCAGAATGTTGCCACCAATGGCATCAATAGGGTTGCTGACATCCAGTACAGTAACTCATGGTCTCACCCCTTGTGATGGAGTGGCTTGGCCCCACCCCACCCCTAAGCATGGTCTCGCACTGGGCTGAGTAGCACTGACCCTCCCCTATGACTCCCAGCAGCTCCTCACCTCTTTCTTTGGCCAAGGCAGAGACAATGAAGGGTGCCGCAGAATACCTGCCTATACTTTGACTGGCTGTAGAGAGGGATGAATTACCATACTGGTTAATGAGTGATACCAAGACACCCACCCTACTGATGCCACTGCCTTGATGTCTCTTCTTCCTGCTACACCAGCCTGCCCACTAACCTTGGGGTCATTTTGTTGTCACACCCATGGACAGTGTCAGGGAATGTAGTCTGCACTCTCTGCACTCCCTAGTGATGCCACTTGTTTCCCCAGCTTGGGCATCTGCCTGCAACTTTTCCTTGGGGAAGGAAAAAGGGAACATTGGTAGGGTCATTCAATGGAAATCCATCTCTTGTAAACATCACTGACAGAGCATGTGGATCAGGGTTAACATAAATGAGCAGAAACAGGGTTCTGCTCAAATACAGCTGATTGTCTAGTAGGTGACATGAACAATCAAATAATGGCACTAAGGAGTGTGAGTACCATGAAAGTTGTTGTGTGTGCAAAGAAGGGTGTTGATATACTTTGCAAAGACAGAAGATTTCTCTGAGGAAGTATTTCCTCAGCTGGGAGCTACAAAAAGAGTATGAGATAGCTAGATGAGGAAGGCAGGAAAGATCATTATAGACAGAGAAATCAGCATATTCAAAATCCAACAGTAGTGGAGAACAGAGTGTGAGGGATTGTAATTTGTTCCTAGAATAGAGAGAGAATAAGGTGGAAGAGATGGTCATGGCTTCCAGTCAAACAGTAGACAGGCATATAAGGTGAATATTGACACCAGGTAGGTACATTCTTTAGAATAATCAATAATGGGAGATCAGAAGAGCAGTGTTTGCACAAGGAGATAACTCAGAGGTCAAAAATGTATGGGAAAAAGGAAATAGGGAAAAGGTAAATATAGGGAGGAAGTGGGAAGAGAGGGGTTGTTACATTATGGGGATTGCAATCAATGTCATGAAACATGACATTGTGTATGGAAACTGAATTTGCTCTGTAAACTTTCAACTAAATCACAATTTTAAAAAAAAGTGGCAGGTATAGTGAGAGAAGTGAATGAAGAGGTAAGACTATGTTAAGAAGTTTTACTTCTATTGTAAGAGAAATAAGAATTCATTAATGAAAGGGACAAGGATCAGGGAGAGATACCAAGATTATTGGATTTGTGCTCTTGAAAATGTCGCCGTGACTTCACTTTGGAAAGACACTTTGGATGTCTTTTGGGGATGGGTGTTAAGTGGCTAGTGTAGTATCTATTGTTGTTGTTATGTGCCATTGAGTTGGCTCTGAGTCATAGTGACCCCATGTACAACAGAATGAAATACTGTCTGTTCCCCTGCCAGTCTCACAATCCCTGCTATACCTGAGACCATCGTTACAGCCATTGTGTCAATCCATCTTATTGAGGGCCTTCCTCGTTTTCATTGACCCTCCACTTTACCAACCATAATATCCTTCTCCAGGGAATAGTACCTTCTGACAACATGACAAAAGTAAGTGAGACGAAGTCTGGCCATTCTTGCTTCCAAAGAGCATTCTGGCTGTACTTTTTCCAGGACAGATTTGTTAGTTCTTCTGGCAGTCCATGGTACTTTCAGTATCCTTTGCCAACACAACTCAAAATCATTGACTCTTCTTCAGTCTCCCTGTTTCATTGTCTGCTTTCACATGCATATGAGGTGATTGAAAATACCTTGGGTTGGGTTAGTCATACCTTGCTCTTCAAGGAGATGTCTTTGCTCTTCAGCACTTTAAAGAGGTCTTTTGCAACAGATTTGTGCAGTGCAATACAACATATGATTTCTTGACTGTTGCTTCCATTGGTTTTGATTGTAGAATCAACTAATATGAAATTTTTGACAACTCCAAACTTTTCCCCATTTATTTTGATGCTGCTTATTGGTCCAGTTGTGAGCATTTTCCTTTGCTTTATGTTGAGATGTAATCCATGCTGTAGATTGTGTCTTTAGTTTTCATTAATAAATGCTTCAAGTCATCTTCACTTTCAACAAGCAAAGTTGTGTCATCTGCATACCTCAGGTTGTTAATGAGTCTTCCTCCAATCCTGATGACATGCTCTTCCTCATATAGTCCAGCTTCTTAGATTATTTGTTCAGCGTACAGATAGAATAAGTATGGCAAAAGGATACAACCCTAACACATTCCTTTCCTGATTTTAAACCATTCAGTAGTCCTCTGTTTTCCTCAAATGACAGCCTTCTGGCCTATGTACAGGTTCTTCACAAACACATTTAAGTGCTCTGGAATTCCCATTCTGCTCAATGTTATCTACAATTTGTTGTGACCCACACAGTTGAATGCTTTTGCATAGTCAATAAAACACAAGTAAACATTTTTCTGATATTCTTTCCTTTCAGCCAAGAGCCACCTGACATCAGCAAAGATATCTTTTGTTTTATATCCTCTTCTGAATCTAGCTTACATTTCTGGAAGTTCTCTGTCAATATACTGCTGCAACTGTTTTTGAATAATCTTCAGCAAGATTTTACTTGTATAATGATATTGTTTGGTAATTTCCACATTCTGTGGGATCACCTTTCTTTGGAATGGGTAGAAATATGGATTTCTTCCAGTCAGTTGGCCAGGTAGCTGTCTTCCAAATTTATTGGCTTAGACCAGTGAGTGCCTCCAGAGCAGCATTGGTTTGATGAACGATCTCAATGGGTATTTCAGCAATTTCTGGAACCTTGCTCTTCAACAATCCCTTCAGTTCAGCTTCAACTTCTTCCTTCAATACCATTGGTTCTTGATCATATGCCACCTCCTGTAATGTAGTACTTAGGGAAGTGTAGCACCTAGGTGAGGGATAATGATAACTTGTCCTAGAAGGTTGTTGGAGATAGAGACAAACTGATACACGTAAAACATATTTGTTGTTGTTATGTGCTGTTGAGTTGGACCTGACTCATAGCGAACCCTCCTTGTGTTTCCTTAGTGGTATCACCATGGAAGTACGTTGCCCAACCATCCTTCCGAGTAGTGGCTGTGAGTTAGAACCACCAGCCATCTGGTTAGCAGTCAAGTGCCTTAGGCACTATGCTACTTGAGGTCCCTAAAAGATATTTAGTATTCAAATTCTCAAGATCAGAGATGGAATTGGGTATTGTAGGTGCTTATTTTATGTGTGTAAAATAAGCAACATTGATGGCTTTTCTGTGTCCCTTTATACAGTTGTATGGATCATATTATTTGTCACTAAAATAAAGGACACTGAAAGTTGACAGAGTTTGGGGGGAGGTAAAGAGGATTACAGATTCAATTTTTATGAGAATAGGCTTTGAGATATTCAAGTGGAGATGTCAGACAGAAAGTTAATAAAATTGCTTGAAGCTTTTAGGAGTGGTCAGGGTGGAGATAAATCTGTGACTCATATGCTTGTAGAGGCAAACAAAGCCTGGGATGGAAATAAAACAGCCCAGAGATAGGACATAAAGAAAAGGAGACAGCCTAGGGATAAGCCTGGAAGAACTTGATTGCTTAATGATTGAGAATACGCTTGTAAAGACAGAGAAGGTGTTGCTAGAAGATAGAAAGAAAAGGATATGTGTTGGAATTCAGAAAAGGACATGTTTCAAGGAAAAGAAAATGGCCAGCTGAGATGAGTACAACTGGGAAATTAAGTATGCTGAGGATCTTGAAATGACCATGGGGTTTGAGGACCTTGGTGAGAGTTATGTAGAAAAGGCCCAATTGGGTGGAATGATTGTGTGAGGGGGAGTTAAGGAATAGAAGAATGAAATTTTAAATTATTATTTCAATAAGGTTGGCTGTGAAGAGACAATAATTATATTCATTTATATTAAAATGCCAGAATTAATCTTTAAAGAGATATCTCAACATGGCACATTTTGTTTTTCTTATATCTGGGGACCATAATCATTGTTCTATCAATAAGTAGGCATATATTTTTCAGACTTTAAAAATATAGTATGTAGAGAGAATGAAAGTACAACAAAAACATCCACAATCCCACTAGTCTAATGCACTACTTAATTTTGTTTTCTCTGTCTAGTTTTCAGAAAAGGATTTGCACCATTTTTATAATTTAAGCTACTTAAAAAATATAACTTGTTTTTCCATTTATCATTATTTCAAACTTTTTTTTTCTACCATGTTGTAATAAAATTGTCATAAATAATTTAATGGCAGAATGATCTTCATTCAGGTTGATTTAATACATATATATATTATGTATTATTTATATATATACATACATTTATTATATACATATATTTAATACATATATATATATATATGGCTTGTAGTTACCACTATAAATCTGAAAACTTTCCACTATCTAGCTGATTATATGAACATACAAACATATTTTCTTCATATGTATTAAATAGGTAATATTTATATTATTGGGGTCTAATACATAAAACACATTAAGTTTTATTATTTGCTTTCACTCCTATTTATGTAGAGACCTTACAACTTAATGAAAAAATGAAAATAAAATCCATGCCTTATTTGGGAGCTCTGGTAGCATACTGCCTAAGGAATTTGACTGCAAACCAGAAGGCTGGCAGTTCAAACCCACCAGCCACTCCTCAGTAGGAAGACTGGGCAAACTACCATAGTGATATTGCCTTGGAAACCCAAGGAGGGGTTGCTATGAGTCAGATCCAGTTCCACAGCAGTGTGTTTGTTTTTCTTTTGTTTATGCCTTATTTAATAGAAAAGTGAAGAGAGGATTTATGCTTGCTTCATTACTGAGTGATTCTTTATAAATTTTCATGTAATAAAAATAGATAAGTGTTTCACTGAGTTCACACATTCACTTGAGAAAGAGAGACCAGTTGTTGAGTCTGCTCTGATTCATGGCAACCCCATATGTGTCAGAAGAATACTGTGCTCCACAGGGTTTTCAATGGCTGATTTTTCAAAAGTAGATCTCCAGGCCTTTCTCCGTAGGCACCTGTATGTGCACTGGAATTTCCAACTTTTTTTTAAAGCAGCCAACTACAGTAACTGTTTAAACTACCCAAGGACTCCACATAGGCTTAGAGGGATATAATAAACACTATGTTCTGGAGATGGGGGGTGGATTTTGTGGTATTTGTTAAGTAACCAGGTGATTAATAGATTTTTGTCATTGATTCTGAGAACATCAATATTCAGTAAATTCATGCTTGGTAAACCATATTTCACTTAAGGCTTTTCTTTTCTTTTCTTTTTTCATATGTAGGAGTAAAAATAAAAGTCTGGATTCTACCTATGGAGAGTGTATTGCATGTTTATATATTTATTTATAAATATTCTTAGTTCTTACATGTCATTAGCATTTAACTTCCACTCTGAAAAAGAGATTTAGTAAGTAGAGACTTGGTTCCTGAAAAAGTTGATAGAATCAATAAAAGGAATCTTTCCCACTAAAAAGATCAATGTTGGTTTTTAAAGTTTGATTTAAATAATGTTTGTTTATCTGCTAAGAGGTAGGATTATGTGATTATTAGGATCTGTTCTACACTGGTAGTTCTAAAAGCTGTATTTTTCCCACACAGAGATGAGTGCAACAATGATAACAACAAAAATAATGGAGATGGTGCTGGTTACAGCAGTGATTCCATGATCTTTATGCTTATTTTATATGCTTGTCGCTGTTAAAACAGCTATTTATTAGAATGGATTTAGTTAGACTGCTGTCTTCCTTCAGGGGTACAGGCTGCATTAAAGGCTATTGACTCACTGAGGGGGAGGCAAACTGCCAGGAGATAGAGGAGGCAACAAAAAGAGGAAGAGAAAAGCCATGATGGGAATTACAGCAGAAACAATGGGAATCCAGACATTCTGTAAATTCAAGGAAAGGTATATCTGATTTTCATTATGGCTGCTAGGCTCATAGAGAATTGTCTCTTTAAAACAACTCCAGGTAGAGGTTTTGCCTGTGAGTGAACATTTAGTCCACAGCTGCTAATATATCCTTTCTAGGTTGGACTCGGATCCACTATTTCCTATAATTCTCTAAGTCTTTAAAATTGAATCGGTTCTGTAGCTTTCTCCAAATACAATCCCTAAATACAGCAGTTAGTTTGAAGATTCCGTTTTTTGAGACATTCTAAACAAATGTGTTCTGGGGAGCAGGAGGTAAACATTCTTGCCCTCAGAAGCCACTCATCCTGCTCTGAAATGGTGGGTGTGCTCATGCTGAATGCAAATGCTCATAGACACACAAGAGTAAACATGAACTTTGTTTTTCTTTTTTGGCTAGTCATCTTTTGCACTCTCTGTTGCTAAATGAGAGAAAGTTTATCACCTACAATTACCTTTCTGGGATTCAAATTTAGATGTGTGTAGAGAGTACATGTGCACATATTTCTCTTTAAGAATTTGTAACTGTGAAAAAAGTGTCAATCATATATAGAATTATATATCACTTGTAATTGAAGCTTTCCATTATTCCAAAAAAGCACTTTCTAAGTTTTCCTTCATTTGAGAATCCAAAGCATTACACAATACATCTAGTTAAAATTGGAAAGCATTTTTGCTAGCATCTTCTTTAGAGGGTGGGGATCAATCTTACATATGTACTCTGCATTCAGTTAGCAGTGTGTTCTCCCCATAGGGGATGCAGTTATTTATGGTAAATTTACCCCTTTGTATTGAGTACCCCGATGTACCCCGATGTTAATGACACAGCATTTAGAAGATCACATTCATTAGTCATTTGCTATTTATGCAACAATTCTGAGTCAGGATGGAATTTCGGGTTGGATGCAAAGCTCCAACATCAGAATCGCAGGACATGCAATACGTGAAATTGAGCGCTGCTCTGATTCTGTAAAAGACATAAGGGAAATTACTTTCACTACTCCTATTCAGTATGATGACAGTAATAATACCTGGCTTTGTTAGATTCCATGTTATTCCTGTCATTAGGGACAACACTGGAGTCTTTTGGTTTGAAGAAGTATGTTCCATTTTGGGCAATACATTTTTCTTTACCTTCTGCTTTCCCATTCCTTCCTTGCTTCCCTGTTTTTTCTTTTCTTTTCTTTTTTGTTTTCCCCATAATATTCAGTTCTGAGGACTGAAATTTATTGTAGAGCTGCTGACAGCTACGTATATAAAATCTGGAAGCATAGTATTAAAAAAAAAAAAAAATGAGCCATGATAAATTAATCTGAATCTTTTTCTGGACATAATATAACTTTTAAAGGGATGAAATAGCATTGTGGTTAAAAACCTGGATTCTGTGGTCAAACTGCCTGGCTTGAAACCCTATCTTTGCCACTGACTACTTATGGACTTTGGGCAAATTACTTGACTTCTTGGTGTCTCAATTTTCTTGTCTGTGAAATGAGAGCAATAATATTACCCATTAAATCGTAATGAAGATTTTTGTTAAATAAGTCAAATTGAATATTCAAACTTAAATTAATCTTTTCTTACTTTTTAAATTAAGAAAAAGGCTAATATAGACGCTTAGACACCTTGATTGTTTACAGATTGACGTTTTAATTCTAATCCTACCACCTGTTCTATATTACTTAAGAAAAATAGGAACTAAGATGCTTAAAAGTATGACTTCTTTATTTGGTCGTTACAGATTAAAAGTAAAGGAAGGAAATAGTAGTTGCCATCATTTATCATATGGGCCTCATGACAGGACAGAACCAGTCGAATCATGTTTCTCACCACTGATCAGATTCTACTTTTCTGAAACACAGTTGAATTGGATCAATACCCAGATATCTGGTCCATCAGGCAATAGGAGGTATATAGATGGCTTTAGGGTTATACCTGAACAGATTGAGTCAACATAGAATACAGTAACACCAGCCTGTAATCAAATCTCAAACTATTCTAATATTTTGTCCCTATTTTTTGACTTTCAAATAAACTTCTTTCACCCTCAAAGTTGTTACATTAAAGTGGTGAGCTTATCTCTGGTTTATGGTCTCCAAATCAGAGTGGCATGAATCTAAGTTCTATTTAACCTTACTTAGGGAGTCCATTCTAGTAACTAAAACTTGAGAGAATCCTTCCTGCTCCCAGCCCACTGGAGCTAGAGGCGTTTCTTCACTCAGACAGCTGTTGGCCGCTGAGGCTGAGAAGCCCCATGGTTGACAAGTAAAAAGGCACAGTCCTGATGTTACCAAACCTCATGGCAGGCCATTAACTTAAGTCCATTGTAAGTCCCAAGGTTGGCAGAGCATAGCAGGCTGTTGACAATGACATGGGTCATGTAGGGTCCAAGTGTGCCATAGGCTAGAGACCATTCTCAAAGCTTCTCCTTACATACAGGAAACAGACCACATACCCAAAGACAGCTACTCAGCTGCTCCCAGTAGATACCACCATGGAGTTGATTACCAGTCTCATCATGGGGAATACTACATCCAGCTGTCCAGCCACTCAACCAGGCCTAGCCAAGCTGACACACAAACATAACTATCACATTCCCCAATTTCATTTTGTTTTATTTTCACTCCATAGGCCTACAAATATCTAGACAAAAAATTTTATAGAAATAGCCAATTTGTCCATTTTTTAAAAATCCATTCATACATTTAATGTATTTATAATTAAAAGGTCAAAGCAATATTTAAAACTTGGGATAATGATCTAAAATCACAATTGGCAGAATAAGTAGGTAAGACTATTATTGTTGTTGTTGTTGTTGTTATGTGCCATCGAGTCTGCCCTGACTCATAGCGACCCCTCCTTGGGTTTCCGAGGCAGTTATCACTACAGAAGTAGGATTGCCCAACCTTCCTTCCGAGGAGTGGCTGGTGGGTTTGAATAGATTTTTTAAAATATAAAAATGAAGAGTGACTTGCCTCTGTCTGATACTCAACATATTGTGAGTCTGTAATCAATTGAAAAAACAAAACTGCTTGCAAAGTATCAATGGGTAAGTGGATAGACTGTAAAATAGTACACATATCTAAGTATATATTCTAATGTCTGTGAGTGTGTAAACATTTTATGTGTATATATATATGTGAATATACAAGCATATTCACAAATATAGATAACAATATATAATGAAATATACAAGTAATACATGATTGCTTATAGCCACATTTCTATCAGTGGGAGAGAGCTTATTGGATAAACTATATTAGGATATTAGGTTACCAATTTGTTTAAAATATGAAACTGTATTCTTATACCAAATGAATCTTTAAAAGGTAAAAAGAATAATAAAATCATGAAAGAATTCTATAAAAATATAAATATGATTATCAGTTTAATGTGAAATAAGAAAAAAATTGAAAGTGTCTGAATATCTAAAAAATAGATAACAAACTTTATATATAGCATGATATAAACAGACAGCAGAAAAGTATTTAATCACCTAAAATGACTTGTGAAGTTTATAAACACAAAAAAGTTTCAAAGATTAAAACAGTTTAAAGTATATAATGAATAATTTAAGAATATGTATGTTTCATTTACTTTTCAAAGAAAAAGAAAATAAAGTTTTAATCAGATGTCACAGGTATTAACTAGTAATATTAGAACAATTCATATTATCATCTTTAATTTCTTTTTTTTAAATTTTGTAATATTTCTGCATTTAACCTATATATTATGATATGAATAAAATCATTTTTAAAGGAAAAGCATTTGATTTTTATTTATTTTTAAGTATGTGAAACTCTCAGTATTTAAAAATAAAATAGAACCAGCATTTTATAATGCTTAATTTAAATGGACCTTGAGAGCTTGTTTGGAGGTTCTAGCAGGGGAGCGCAGCTACTCGTATACCCTTGACCGAAGGTCGGTCCTCCTCTATCGGGGAAGGTCGTCCTCTTCAACCGAGCGAGCGCGCAGCTTCGGGAGGGACGCACATGGATCGGTGAGGGAGGAAGGGGACACCCGCCTAGCCAGCCAGATCAGCCGAATCAACCCTGGCAATCAATGGGGTGACAAATGTCGCAGCCAGATCACCCTCACATCCTATAATGCTTAATTTAAATGTACAATTCATAGAATAAAATTAGCCATGAATTGTAATTATTCAAAATTGTTCATCAGGACAAATGCTTAAAATAAATTACATGTACTTGTTTTGATTTCTTTAATTTTACCAATTAGGCCCTTGTCAAAAATCTTATAAGTGCCTAGTCATCATTTTCTTTTGTTTCTCTCAGTCAACTTTCACTCTCAAAGCATTTATAACAACTTGCACTAAACAACAACAAAAGCCAACTGTTCTTTCCTGTCTTCTTAACACCTTGGAGTTTCCAAACCAGGTTGCAATAAAACACTGCCTTGATTTGGAAGATGGGATTGTTATGGGGCTTAAAGGATCCCTATATTGTTACATATAGACCAATTACTCATGTTAAAATATGTCTTTACCAAGCAGGGAAAAAAAAAAAACTTGCTCTCTCTTCAAATGTAAACATCTGGAACAGTGAGAAGTTCTGATTACAACTTTGTTCCAAGCAATTTCCTGGCATAGTGAGCATTTTAAATAAGGTGGGTCATGCATAAAATTAATTTCAATTTCTGGAGTTCACAAAATGATCCAAGGGTGATGCAGATCACTTAATAATTTCCAGAGCAATCTCTCTTCAGAACATTAGGCCACTGAGGGAGAGCTTGGATTTACTCTTGCAATCAAATGTAGGAAACTAACAAATTTTCCTTTGGCTATCTTGTGAGTAGCACATCAAATCAGTAACATGACTTCACTCCTAAAATCTACTTATGATTCAAACATCAGTAAGGAAAACTAAACAAACAGATTTAAACTGTTACTCCATAAAACGGAAGGTCAGGCTCAGCATTGTGAAGAGAGTAGACAGCTTCTGAGGAATGATAAACAGAATGAAAAGCTGCCTGGTATCATTAGAATCTTCCCTCATTATCGATTGGGGTTCATATGATAGGCTGAGAATTATGGCACGCTTATGCACATTGATCTTTCATTTATCGTTTTAATTTACACTGCCACATATTTCAAACATACAATGAAGATGACTGCATCAATAAAGTAGAAAATGTAAAAAATGAAACAAGGAAGATATTCAGAGAAATGGGGGTGAGAAATATGAACTGTTTCAAAATATATTTTATAGTAATAATCATTTGGATTTAAAAATATTTTTGTACATGCACATACAGAGCTTTTTTTTTTTCTTTTTCTTTTGCTGTTTTATGGTATTGTAATCTTCATTTTGACACTTATTTTGCTGGCTTCCTGCTTCCTCATTGCACATATCAACTACGAAGTGGTCTGGGTACTTGACTTAAAATAATCCCTCTGTATTTTTCTCCATGTTCATATAATCACACATATGTGTGTCTTTATACACACACACACACTCTTGCACATATTTGTAGGATTTTGTCATTCTTTCACAAAAATATATTCTTTTTTGCATTTTGCTTATATTGTTAAAATACAGCTCATGGAAATGCTTCCAAACCATTGGAGTAATTTCTATGTATTCTTTCATACTCCATGGTATAGACAAATCATGTTTGTTAGTCAACCTATTAGTTATGAGAATTCAATTTTATTTCAGTCTCTCACCATTATACAGTGATAAATATGGCAATAAACAACAATGTACTTATATCTTTAAACATACTTATTATTCCTGTAAAATACAATACCTTAGTTATGTAATACTGCTATAACAGTAATACCAAAAGTGGATGGCTTTAACAAACAGAAATTTATTATTTCACAGTTTAGGAAGCTAGAAATCTTGAGTTCAGAGTGCCAGATCTAAGGCAATGCTTTCTCTTTGTGTCTCTTAGACCTGGGAAGATCCCAGCTCAGGGACCGTGGGTCCAAAAGATTTGCTCCTCTTCCAGCTCTTCTTTCTTGATGATAGTATGACCCCCTCCTCTGCTATACTCACCTCTCTCTCCTTTCATTTCTTGTAAGATAAAAGATGTTGCCAGCTATATACCAGGGAAACTACTCTTATGTGAGATCAGGGCCCTGATGATATTAAGTATGTTGCATTCCATCCTAATCCTTTTACAACTGATCGGCTTAAGGCTTATCACATCAGATCCTATCATGGGGAATCATTACATAACAGCCACAACAAATCATTACAAACCAGAGAATCATTGCCAGTCAGGTTGGGCGACAATTCTATCCATGACATGGGACTAAAAAAATATGTGAATTCATGAATTTTATGTAATTTGTCCAATTGATTTCTCAAAGAACTGTATCAATTTATATTTCCAACTGTTTTGTTTATTTGCCTTTTAGATTTTTTTTTTAGTGAAAAGTTTAAACTGATATTTTACTTTTACCATTAGTGCACATAGTCATTTAAAATGGTTTGTACTTCTGCGTCTGAACTCCTTTTCATATGGTATTTTGGCATTTAAGATTGTTCTTCTGTTAATTATTGATCCATATCTTTTACTATTTATTTACTTTTTTGTAGCTGGTCCTGTTCAAGGCAGTTTATATGACCTCTTTATTTTTATGTTGTTGTTGTTGTTAGTTGCCATCAAATTGGCTCTGACTCATGGCTACCTATGTATCAGAGCACAAAAAGTTGGATATTCTTGTGCCATCTTCATAATGATTGGCATATTTGAGTGCATAGTTATGGCTCTTGTTATCCAATCCATTCCCATTGAGTTGATTCCAACTCATAGCGATCTCCATTGGTTTTCTAAGACTCTAAATCTTTTCAAGTAGATTGCCTCATCTTCCTACAGTGTAGCAGCTGGTGGGTTTGAACCACAGAACTTCTGGTTGACAGCCAAATGCCTTGTCTACTATGCCACCAGAGCTCATTAATAAGGTTTTTATAGGTTATAGCTTGATTTTTGAAAGTAGATCAACAGGCTTTCTTTGTCTGGAAGTTACTTAAACCTGTCTGGCCATGGGGTAATCATCCTTGTATTTGAAATACAGCTTCCAGCATGATAGCCACATGAAAGCCACCACACTACCATAACAAAATGATGGATGGTGGTTCATTTGTATAGGTATTAATTACCTGTTTGCTGATGAAAATATAAGGTTTTTTTTTTTCCAAATCTGTTCTGTCTTCTTTTAACTTGTTTATGGTGTTCCTACAATCCATTTAACACTTTTATATACCTAAGTAACTCTTCATTTTCTTTCATAGCTTTTTTGCATTTCAAGTCTTAGAAAGATAAATGGATTATGTGTGTGTGTGCATATATATATATGTGTATATATATAAACATAAAACCTGATGCCGTGAAGTCAGATCTGACTCATAGCAACCCTTCCTTGGGTTTCTGAGGCGATATCATTATGGAAGTAGATTGTGCAACCTTCCTTCCGGGAAGTGGCTGGTGGGTTGGGTTTGAACCACCAGTCTTCTGGTTAGCAGTCAGATGCCTTAGGCACTATGGCACCAGAGCTCCGATATACACACACACACACACACACACACACACATATATATATTTGTTGTTGTTATGTGCCGTCAAGTTGGACCCGACTCATAGTGACCCCTCCTTGGGTTGCTGAGGTAGTATCACTATGGAAGTAGATTGCCCAACTTTCCTTCTGAGGAGTGGATGGTGGATTTGAACCACCAGCCTTCTGGTTAGCAGTGAAGTGCCTTAGGAACTATGCTACCAGAGCTCATATATATACACATATAATTCAGAAAAAAATACTTGACTTCATTTTTTAAACTTGCAAATATTTAATATTTTCAGAATTTTTTTTTTTTTTTTCCTCAAATTATTCCATAATTATTTTCTCACACCTTAACATTATCTAGATTTTCTTTGGAAAAGTTTCTAAGGGGAAAATTCAAGATTTTCAATTTAATATTCGTATCAGTAAAGATTTCTGGATCAAGTTTCAATGAATTTTATCACTGTATACTGTTTGAGATAAGGCATTCTGGTGGCACTGAGGTGAAGGCATTGAGCTGCTAACCAACAGGTTGCAGCTCAAACCTACAAGCTGCTCTGCAGGAGAAAGATGAGTCAGTGGTTCTGAAAAGATTTAAAGCTTGGAAATCCTATGAGGATCTTTATGAGTCAGCACCAACTCGATGGCAATGGGTTTGCTTTTTTTGATTGTTTAATAGAGAACATACAGTTTTATTTATTTATTATCTCTTAGACAACTACGTTTATCCACAACAACTATTAAGTAATTTATAATCCATTCTTTAGCACTGAATTAGAATAATGCAACTTTTAAAATTTCTGTTCTCATGTACATTGAGAACTTTTTAATTATCTACTTTAGTCCACTGATAGGTTATGATTTATTTTGTTTTCTTTTTTCAACTTCTGTATAGATTTAATTGCAGTAAATGTATATTTTAAAAAATATCTGGTAAAGTATGTCTCTTTTTTGCAAAGATATCTTTGATTTTCTTATGTGTTTATTCTTATAAACTATAAAGTCACATGCATATCTCCCCTTCCTCATTCAACAAATAAGAAAGAAAAACAACTCACAAATGGCTGCTTCATGATTATGTTAAATTTGTAGTCAGTTTTGAAGATATAAGCCTTCTGTTTAAGATCATAGTATCACTTTTTGTTTAAAGCTTATTTATGCCTTTCAAAGGATGTTAGACTTTTCTTCACAGTTTCTTCTGCAACATTTTTTATAAATTTCATTCATAAGCATTTTATAGGTTTTGCTGTTGTTGTGAATGGGTTTTTTTTTTTTTTTTTTTTTTTTTCTCCAACCATCTGTTTTCTTAGGTAAATTACTGCTAGAATAGAGAAGAGGTTGGATAATATTTTTATATGTATTTACCTTGTATACAGGCAACACAACAAAATCTACCATTATTTTTTATGATTTTCCCTGATTTCTAATATTATCACAAAAATTAGGGTATTACCTTACTTTTTCCTATTTCATTTTCTCATTGTATTTAATAGATCATCCAAAACAATATTGATTTTTAAAGTGAAGCTATCCTTGTCTAACTCCTGATATTACTGGAAATGCTTTTTGTGGTTTGACGTTTATAGTAATATTAGCTGTCAGTGTTAATGTTCTTCCATTTTTGTTTTATTTGGAGCTTTTACTATATATGAAATTGCACTTTATCAAATGTTTTTTCATTTAATTTTCTCACTAATTTGTGCTTGTAAGATTATGCTGACATATATATTATACTTTATATTATATATTAGATTTTTTATGATATTTATCAACCCCTTCATTATGTAATGAGTACTACTTCAGCATAATATTTTTTATATATTAATGTTATTAATTTGCTATTTTTTCATATAATTTTTAAAACTATATTCATTAATGAAATTTGATCTATAATTTGTTCTATAATTATTTATTTGTTTGTTTCAAATTATGGGTTCATCAAAGATACTTTGAGACTGTATATAAGCAAAACAAATAAAATAAAAAGTAATAATATCACTAACAGAAATAACAGCTTTTAGCATATTATTATATATATATATATATATATATATATACACACACACACACACACAAACACGTATGGATATATTAAATATGACATTCTGCTTTGTACAGAATCTATATTTGTCAGGACTTTGGTTGTAAATGATTGAAATTCAGTGAGCTAACTAAATTTTAAAAATGGAGTATTTATTCACTCTTTTTAACACCAAATGACGGGAAAAGCTGCTTTTCAGGGGTTAAATTCAGCCTTTCTAACTACTATCTCTCATATTTGCTTTCCTCTTGATGTCAGTTTTAAACTTTCTTACTCTAAAACAGCTTTAAATTCACTGCCATCCAGCGGGATCCTACTCATAGAGACCCCTCCTTGGGTTTCCCAAGCAGTATCCCCACAGAAATACCCACCAGCTGCTCTGCAGAAGGAAAACAGCTTTAATCATGTCCAATAAATCTTTGTCATAATTTCTTGAACAGGAAGCAATGACTGTTCTTTTCTGTCAAGTATGAAATTCTTGGGAAAGTCACTGATGGCCAATCAGGATTCTAACTGTGGTTACTGCCTTAGGCTCCTAAATTTGAGTTAGCCTGACACCCATCTCATTGCCTGATCTATGTATTTGAGTCAGCTACCGGAAGTCAAGAGAACAGGGCTGAGAGAAAAACAAACAAAAGACAAGTCAAAACAAAACAATCACCACTTAAATACTACAGCTTCATTAATTTAGTGACTATTTTGTAGCTGATACTTCACTGAAATACACTTTTTTTTGTGTCAGCACCAACTCGATGGCAATGGGTTTGCTTTTTTGATTGTTTAATAGAGAACATACAGTTTTATTTATTTATTATCTCTTAGACAACTACGTTTATCCACAACAACTATTAAGTAATTTATAATCCATTCCTAAGATAACCTTTGGGAGCTCTGGTAGCATAGTGCCTAAGGCACTTGACTGCTAACCAGGAGGCTGGCGGTTCAAACCCACCAGCCACTCCTCCGAAGGAAAGTTGGGCAATCCTACTTCCGTAGTGATATTGCCTTAGAAACCCAAGGAGGGGTCGCTATGAGTTGGGGCCGACTCGACGGCAAAATAACAACAACAACAAGATAACCTTTACCCTCGTAATTAAGTATTTTCATATCTGTTTTTGCATTAAGGAACCTCACACCTTGACAAAGTAAGTAATTTTTTATAAGAGCCCACAGTTGCTAAGCAAAATGCGTTTTTCAGACCCTGTCTGAATCCACAGCTATTGTTCTTCCACTAAAAAAAAGAAAAGAAAAAAAAAAACTTACTGCAATGGAGTCGATTCCAACTCAGAGTGACTCCCTTTTAGTTTCCTAGGTGGTAAATCTTTATGAAAGTAGATTGCCCACTCTTCCTTCTGAGTGGCTGGTTGATTTGAACCACCCACCTTGTAATTAGAAGTCAAATGCCTTAAGCACTACATCACCAGAGCTCCTTGTTCTTCCACTGCTCCAGGGTTATTCAACTTTGACACTATTAATATTCCGGGCTTGGTATTTCTTTGTCTTGGGGAAATGTCTTGTGCATTTTATTATGTTTATTAGCATCCTTCTTCTCTACCCACTAGATTCCAGTAATTCCAACCCCCACAGTTGCAATAACTCAAAATGTTTCTATACAAAGTCAGATATCCCTTGGGTGTAAAACTGACCTGATTGGTGACTACAGCACTATACCTTTGATTCTCAACATCTCTATGTTCCAATCTTTTAAAATACTCCATGGAAAAAAAAAAGATAAACAAATATATTTGAAAAAAAAAAAAAAACTTCATATATACCTTCACTTCTTAGTAAAACACATTGGTATAGCACAGTGCTGCAGCAAAAGAATCTGAGAAATCCTGTAGCAATGAAACATGTCCAAAATTTACTTAATTGTAATTTTGATTTTTCTGAAACATCTATTAACTCACATAGAACTTCTGTGATACTATGATGCTTCATTTATCCTGATTCCAGTGCCTTTTCACAATTTTTCTCTCAAAAACTAGTATTCTCTACAAAGACTTTCCAGCTTAAACTTGGTCACATCTTTTGTTTTTACAGGTGATATCTTTTTACCTATAAATGCACTTAACTTTTTCCTTCCTGGTAAACTACCGCCCATACCTAAAGAACATATATGAAAAAGTCACTGCTCAACAGAAAAAACCCTAGTCTTCCCCCCAAATAAATTGTATCTTGAAAGCCTATCAGCATTTAACCTAAATTGTCAAGTGGCATTCATTTTTTCATTTATTTAACAAATATTTATGAATGCCTCTCTTATGCTGGACCCATTAAAAAAAAGAAAAAAAAAAAAAAGTGCTGTGGAGTCAATTCCAACTCATAGTGGCTCAATTGAACAGAATAGAACTACCACAGAGGATTTCCAAAGCTGAAAATCTTTACATAAACACTGCTACATCTTTCTGCCACAGAGTAGCTGGTGGGTTTGAACTCCAACCTTTGGATTAGTTTTACTAGCAGAGAATTTTAACCACTGTGTCTTCAGTCTCCTCTTATCTTCATTAAAAACAGAAAAGAAAAAAAACCACTGATATCAAGTTGATTTCAACTTGCAGTGACTCCCACTGGATTACCAAGACAGTGAATCCTTAAGGAAATAGATTGCTCCATCTTCTTTTTATAGAGTTGCTGGTGGGTTTGAATTGCTCCATCTTCTTTTTATGGAGTTGCTGGTGGGTTTGAACAGCTAACCTTCCAGTTAGCAGTCAAATACCTTAGGCACTGCAGCACCAGAGATCCTTTCTATATAAATTAGTCAGGAAGAAATGCAAGTTAACATTGTTTTCAATATAATTGTGATAAACATTATGCAGAGAAAAACTGGATTGTTCTGTATAATGACAATGTACAGATTGACTTAGAATAGAGTAAGGAAATCCTTACATGAGAGTGATACCTTAGCTGAAAAAACAAAGCTAATCAATACCCACCAGGAAAATATAGACAGGGGGACCATCCCAGGCAAAGGGGGAATATGAACAAAGGTCCAGAGAGAAAATAGAACGTTTCACTCATGAAACTGTAACAGCAAAAAAAAGTATAAGGCAGCATTATCATAGATTTTGATTATGTAAAGAGAAATCTAGCAGGGATGGGGAAAATATGTTCCTTCTGAGTTTGTTCAACTAGACCTTAAGGACTGTGCCCTAATCTTCGAGCCAGCCTCTGCGGCTAGCAGAGTATCTGACTCATGTTAGATGTTAAAGAAGTATTTATTATTATTATTATTATTATTATTATTATTATTATTATTAAATGGACCCTTATATTCAAGATAAGAAGCCTTGCTGGTGCAGTGGTTAAAGAGTTCATCTGCTAACCAAAAGATTGGTGGTTCCAAATCAATAGCTATTCCATAAGAGTCATATGTGGCAATCTGCTGCCATAAAGATTACAGCCTAGGGGAAAGTTCTACTCTGTCATATGAGGTCACTATGAGTGGGAACTGACTCAAAGGCAGTGGGTTTGGTTTTTGGTATATTCAGGATATGCCATGGAATAGTGAAAGACATGTACTATACGTCACCCTGTCCATGGAGGATTTCATTTCACTGGCAGAACACCTGAAATTAGAATTGCAAAATGCTTTATATCAAGGTTTTACACTGCTTGAACGTTCTCTGAGTCAGAGGTGTTTTATGAGGCTATGTGATATGCACTGTTAAATTTCCTCTCTATACTTTCAACAACTACCTTTTTTTTTTCAATCTTCTTTTATTTTGAAATGTAGATCACGCTCCCTGAGCAAGGTCCATATTTTTATTCTATTAAGCAAGTTGTAGTGTCAAATGCCTCAAAAGAATATTGAAATCATGACTTATGTAGGCCAAATTAAAATAATTTCTGATGCTTAATAAATGATAAATCTAGAGAATCCAAAAGTAATGGCACTGTAAATTCTTTTATTTATATATTAATTTGAATTCCTGACTCATATTTCTACCAATTTTTCTCCAAACATAAACACTCTTCATTCTCTGCATGTGACAAAATGTCTAAAAGATCAGAAACCCTTGTAGATCTTTATTGTGGTTAATTTACTGTCATTTCATCATTTAAGTGTGTATTTTATGGCTTGCAGGTGGATAGCTAACATTTAGAGGATTTACAATGTATCACAAAGTGTAATAAACTCATTAGACATATTGAGCAATGAAATCTTCACAGTTATATGATAGAGCCTATCATTATTCTGGGAGCTCTGGTAGCATAGTGCCTAAGGCACCTGACTGCTAACCAGAAGGCTGGCGGTTCAAACCCACCAGCCATTCCCTGGAAGGAAGGTTGAACAATCTCTTTCCTTAGTGATACTGCCTTCGGAACCCAAGGAGGGGTCACTATGAGTCAGGTCAGACTCAACAGCACATAACAACACAACAACAACATTATTCTAATTCTCTAATTGAAGACACCAACCTAGAATGGTTAAGTTGCTCCCTCAAAGTCTGTGAATTCATCACTTGTTGACTTGTATGCTCTTCTTATTCAAAGTAATTTTCTCAACTACTACTCTATGCTGCCGCTCTTAGCTATGTGTTGCTGAGCATGTATATTTAAAAAATATTTTCAGTGAATCTAAGCAAAAATGTAAAATATTTGACCTAACAAGAATAATGTTCACTTTGTTAAATCTTTCCACTAGAGTGTCGATAATATGATAACAATTCTTAAAAAGAAATGATCAGAATGTGGTGCAACATATTTTTATGGGGTACTTCTTATATTAACATTTCTTTAAATTCCTGTAAATTCTTTCATAGCTTAATACCTTTGAAGTGGTTGAGCATTTCTTTGGTCAGTTATCAGTGTTCACTACTCAGAAAATGAAGCAATATATTTTGTAGAGGATAAAGTGATATGTGAGGGTTAAGATTATACAAGTATCCTGCCATAATCTTTCCTTTGCTTAGGGAGAGCACTTTTATCTCCCCCATTTGTCGCATAATCCCCCAACTCTAAGAGAGGAGAGATGGGCCCATTCTCGTACTTCCCACTCAGTCTCCAAATATCTATTTCTGTCTCATCTTATATTGAGGCAAGGAGATAGTATAATACACTGAGAGACTTAAAGGACTAACAGTCTGGAAACCATAGTAATTAGCTGTATGGTCTTGACTACTTCATTTATACTTCAAGAGCCTCATTTTCCTCTTTTCCAATTTAGGACACTAATACATGCTTTGCCAAATGAGAAAATACACTTAGTTATTCATTTAACAGATACTATTGAAGACTTGTTATATGCCAGGCAGTATATTAAGCACTAGAAAAAAAACGTTTTTTTTTTTTGGGGGGGTCATGCTGTGCTCGTGAAATTACGTGGGGCAGACATATTCTAAACAAAATAAAACATATATGTGGCAACTGAGTAGTGAAAAATGTCTCCAAAAAATAAAGCAGAAAATGGGAATGGAGAGTGAAGTCAAGGGAGGGAGAAGGGGATATTTCAAATAGCATTTTCAGGGAGATATTTCCAAAGAAATCATAATTTGAGATGAAATAATTCAGAAGTAAAGCCTGGCAATCTAGTTCCAAAAGGTCAAAACACTGAAAACCCTATGGGAAAGAGTTCTATTCTTCACACATGGGGTCATCATAGTCAAAACCGACTCCATGGTAGCCAACAATAACAACAATAGATGACGTATAGAGCAAGCTAAGACTTTCTAAATTGTGAACTATATGTTAATAATTGCTTTTGTTATTTTAAATACCTTCAACTTTATTCAGAGAGTGGATCTCAGAGAAGGAAACAGGTTCATTTCCTAGAACAATCAGATAGATAAGGCAGAGAATAGCAGTAGGGAAAGTAATTCCTGTTAGAAGCCTCTAGTTCACCCAGACCTGTGTACAAAACATTCTAAAGTCTTGTAACAGTGGCGGTGTTCACACATAACATCTGTTTGTACATGTGAATGATTGGGCGTCTGAAAATTGATAGCATAACATAATTTTGGCAGGCTAAAGTATTTTGTAAAGCCATGTCAAGACAGTGTCTTAATAGCTATTTGTTAAGCCACTTATTAAATGACTACATTTTCAAAGGAATATGAAATGGATACATAAAATGTCTTTGCTGCCACAGAAGCTTTCTATACCTTTCTCTTAAGAAATGAGACTGAAAAAGCAGACCAGGTTCAAATAATAGGGAATAAAAATTATGACAGAATGAATATAGGGCAGTCTTCATTGACTAAGACATAAAAATAAAGTTTCTGTTTAATTTACTTTTTATTTGGTGAGACCTATTTAGTCTCATCAAATAGTTTTAAAACCAGCAAAGGGAGTACTAGCTTTGGTTACTGTTGCACGTAGGGCTTAATCATGAAAGACCCTTGGCTCTGACACTGTGGAAGAATTAGTTCTATTCAGTGATCACAAAGAGAGAGAGAAATGAACACTTATCACTTATCCTAAAATTATTACATTTTAGGAAAGACAGTTACATACAAATAATATTTAAAACATTTTATAAGAATAACTATAAGTCTTGAGAATATGGAAACATACCTTACAGAAATTGCAGGAAAGATTCATGTTTCTGATAAAAATATTCTTTGTGAGCCAACTGTTGGGGTGCAAGACACTCACAGGGCATGATGAGGAGTGCCCCTTTTTCATTGTTATTTTAGGAGAAATTTTTCCAGCGAAGAAACAGTAAAACCATTAAGTCAGAGGTTAGCAAACTATGATTTGTAGATCAAATCCAGCCCACAGACTGCTGTAGTAAATGAAATTTTATTGGAACTTAGCTACACCCATTTACATATTGGCTAAGGCTGCTATTCTGTCACAACAGCCAAAGCAAGTAGTTGTGAAAGAGACTGGATAGTCCATGTTTGAGTTATTTAGGTTTGCTAAATAACTGTTATTATTATAGTTATTTAGTTGCTAAATAAATACCACAGTGGGTGGCTTTAACAAACAGAAATTTATTCCTTCACAGTTTAGGAGGCTGTTGTTGTTGCAGTTAAGTGCCATCGAGTAGGTTCTGACTCCTAACAACCCTCTCTACAATAGAGTGAAATACTGCCCAGTACTCCTCATAAAAGTTGCTATATCGGAGGCATTGCTACAGCCACTGTGTCAATCTACCTCACTGAGGGTCTTCCTCTTTTTCGCTTTCGACTATACTAAGCATGATTTCCTTCTCCAGGCACTGGTTCTTCCTTATTGTTGTTGTTATGTACCGTTGAGTCGGACCCGACTCATATCGACCCCTCCTTGGGTTTCTGAAGTGTTATCGCTACTGAAGTAGATTGCCCAAACTTCCTTCCGAGGCATGGCTGGTGGGTTTGAACTGCCAGCCTTCTGGTTAGCAGTCAAGTGCCTTAGGCACTACACTACCAAAATATGTGAGATGAAGTATCATCATCCTTGCTTTCAAGAAGTATTCTCACTATTCTCAAGTATATCAATCCTCTTTTAATCTTACTTATTCATTGTTCAGAATATGAGATGATTGAAAATACCATGTATTGGACCAGGCACAACTTAATCCTCAAAGTGACATGTTTTCTTTTTAAGACTTCGAAGAGGTCTTTTGCAATAGATTTGACCAATGCAATTAAAAAAAAAAAAAAACCTCACTGTCGTTGGATCAATTCAACTAACAGCTACCCCTCCTTGGGTTTCTGAGGCAGTATCTCTATGGAAGTAGATTGCCCAATCTTCCTTCCAGGTAGTGGCTGGTGAATTTGAACCACCAATCTTCTGGTTTGCAGTCAAATCCCTTTGGCACTACACTACCAGAGCTCCCATGAGATATGTCATTTGATTTCTTGATGGCTGCATCCATGGGCATTGCTTGTAGATCCAAGTGAAGTGAAATCCTTAACAACTTCTACCTTTGTAACAAGCAGATGCTATGAATGTCAAAGTTCTAGCTTATGTCCTTTAGGAATGAGCAGATTTCTCCTTCCAGTCTCATTAATTATTGAGGTTTATACCCTAAATACTTTTGATTTTCTTTCTAAATCTTTCAACAGTTGCAGCTTACTGTTTTCTGGAGCTAGAAATGTCTTTGCTTCATTTTGGAGCATTTCAACTTTCTTCTGGCATCAGCTGACTCTTTGGTCTTTTTGGAAACTAGAATTTCTATGTCTTATATTTTTCATTACTGTCCAGAGTCTTCTTAGAATTAGCCACACTTCATTTCACAGTATATACTACTTTTTCAACATATCTGCCTCCCCAGAGTTCTGGGCACCTTCATTTACGTTCCTCCACATTCCTCTCTATCTTGCTGATATACTCAGAGACATTGTACAAGATTTCCTCAGAAGCTACAGTTTCAGACTCAATCAAAGTCAGCAGGATATGTGTTTCTTGGATATCTTCGTCTGTTGCCTTAATTGCCTTCTCTACTGCAATCTGGACCTTTTCTGCTTCTTCCAGAGTTTCCTTAATCATGTCTGCGGTGATTTTAACATCTGTTGCACTTTTCTTGGCTTTTATAGTTTCTTCTAACATTTCAGCTCTGGCAATGTCAGCAGCACATTGCTGTAGAAAAACCTATACTTGAGAAGTCCAAATTCAGGGCACCAGCTCTAAGCGAAGTCTTTCTCTTTCTGGCAGATCTGGAGGAAGAATTTTTTTTTTTTTTTTTAATTGTGATTTGGGTGAAAATTTACAGAGCAAATACACTTTCCATACAGCAGTTCACATACACTTTAACTCATGACATTGACCACAATTTATCACA
>NW_006921773.1:2107640-2108138 GCF_000298275.1 Orycteropus afer afer | reverse complement strand
GGAATGGTCCCTTCTGACAACATGACCAAAATAGGTGAGACAAAGTCTGGCCATTCTCACTTCCAAGGAGCATTTCGGGTGCACTTCCTCCAGGAAAGATCTGTTAGTTCTTTTAACAGTCCATGGTACTTTCAGTATTCTTTGCCAGCACCACAACTCAAAAGCATCAACTCTTTTTTGGTCTTCCTTATTCATTGTCCAGCTCTCACATGCATATGATGCAATTGGAAATATCATGGTTTGTTTCATGTGCACCTTAGTCCTCAAGGAGATATCCTTGCTCCTCAGCACTTGAAACAATTCCTTCACAGTGGACTTTCCCAGTGCTACACATCATCTAATGTCCTGACTGGTGCTTCCATTGACATCCATCGTAGAACCAAGCAACGTGAATTCTTTGACAACCTCAATCTTCTCTCCATTTATTGTGATGCTGCTCATTGGTCCAGTTGGGAGGATTTTTGTCTTCTTTATATTGAGACGTAATCCATACTGCAG
>NW_006921773.1:2104538-2106580 GCF_000298275.1 Orycteropus afer afer | reverse complement strand
TGGTCTTCTCTTCTTTTCTCATCTTTTTAGTGATGTCTTGCTTTCTTCATGGATAATGTTCTTGATATCCTCCCAAAATTTTTCTGGTTTTCAGTCATTGGTGTTCAATGCATCAAATCTATTCTTTAGATGATCTCTAAATTCAGGAAGGATATATTCAAGTTCATACTTTGGCTCTCTTGGACTTGTTTTAATTGTCTTTAACATCAAGTTGAACTTGCATATGAGCAGTTGATGGTCTGTTGCACAATCAGCTCCTGGCCTGGTTTTGGCTGAAGATATTGAGCTTTTCCACCTCCTCTTGCCACAGATGTAGTCAGCCTGATTCTTGTGTGTTCCATCTGGTGAAGTCCACATGAAGAGATGTCATTTGTTTTGTTGAAAAAAAGTGTTTGCAATGAACAAGTCATTGGTCTTGCAAAATTTTACCATGCGAGTTCCAGCACTATTTCTGTCACTGAGGCCAAATTTTCCAACTACCGGTGATTCTTCTTTGTTTCCAACTTTTGTATTCCAGTCACCAGTGATAATTAACACATCCTGATTGCATTTTCAGTCAGTTTCAGACTGCAGAAGTTGTTAAAATTCTTCAATTTCCTCATCTTTGGCTTTGGTGGTTGGGGCATAAATTCTCCCCACTTCATAGATACACCTAATAGTTCAGCCTGTCCACTCATCTATCCACCCATATACCCATGTTTGTCTTCACTGACAACACTGTACTATATGTGCAAATGGGTTCATCTTTGTTATCTGTATTTCCCACATACCTCTATGTCTTTTCCTTCCTCAATGCCACTATATTGATTACTCACATTTAGTACATTGCCCTCTCTTCTCCCAAATCAAAACTTATCTCTATCTATCTAACACTGTTCCCTCCCTTCTCCTCCCACCCTTAGTAACCAAGAAAGAACATGTTCTTCATAGATAAAAGTTTCCTTGACTTTTACAATAACAGACTAATAAAATATTTGTCCTTTTGTGATTGACTTATTTCACTAAGCACAATGTCCACCAGGTTCATCCATGTTATGTGGTGTTTTGCAGATTGTATATTACTCTTTAGGGTTGTATAGTATTCCATCGTGTGTATGTACCATAGTTTGGATATCCATTCCTCAGATGATGGACACCTAGGTTGTTTCCATCTTTTGGCTGTTGTATATAGTGCTGCAATGAACATGGGTGTGCAGATGTCTGTTGTTGTCATGGCTCTCATTTCTTTAAAATATATACTTAGTAATGGAATGTTGTTGTTGTTGTTAGGTGTCATTGAGTCAGAGCCGACTCATAGCCATCTCTCCTTGGATTTCCAAGGCAGTATCACTACAGAAGTAGATTGCCCCATCTTCCTTCCGAGAAGTGGCTAGTGGGTTTGAACCACCAGTCTTCTGGTTAGCAGTCAAGTGCCTTAGCCACTATGCTACCAAAGTAATGGAATAGCTGGGTCAAATGGTATTTCTAGTTCCTACACTTGAAGGAATAGCCATACTGTTTTCCACAATAGTTGTACCATTTTACAGTCCCACCAGCACTGTATGAGAGTCCCAATCTTTCCACATCCTCACCAGCATTTGTTATTTTCTGTCTCGCTAAACATTGCTACTAGTGCTGGTGTCTCTTTATTGTTTTGATTTGCATCCCTCTAATAGCTAACAATGGTGAGCATTTTTTCCTATGATTGTTGGTTGCTTGAATATCATCCTTGGTGAAGTGTCTATTCATGTCTTCTCCCCATTTTTTAATTGTTTGTTTGTTTTTTTGTTATTGAGTTGTTGAAGTTTTCTATAAATTCTAGAGATAAGTCCCTTGTCAGATATGTCAATACCAAATGTTTTTTCCCAATCTGTAGGTTCTCTTTTGAATCTTTTGGAGAAGTCTTTGGAAGCACATAAAAATTTAATTTTTAGAAGGTCCCAATCATATGGTTTCTCTTCTGCTGTTTGTACATTTTGAGTTATGCTTGATAGTTTATTTATGCCATATACTACAGCCCCTAAATTTGTCCCTAGTTTTTCCTTGAGGAACTCTATAGTTTT
>NW_006921773.1:2096674-2101487 GCF_000298275.1 Orycteropus afer afer | reverse complement strand
TTCTTGGTGTTTTTTTTTTTTTTTTAATCATTGACCCATTGGTGGAGAAAGAGTTGGTGGCTCTTGCTCAGTAAGTGAAGTTGCAGGAGGTGTGGGTGTACTTTTATCTTATGGGGACTGTTGCTGTCTCCCACTCAGTGAGACAAAAATTACAATTGAATAACCATGAAAAACCTAAAAGCACCTGGACAAAAGATACAACAAGTAATCACATTAGAATAATAACCAAAAAAATGAAAAAGGGAGAAAAGAAGAAAAAAAGGGGATAACTTGCAATATCTGGTGATAGGGCACTAAGAGAAAGAAAGTAGAGAATGAAAATAATGAAGATAAAAAGTGAAAAAAAAATTAAATTAAAAAAAAATATTAACCAGGAACAGGGAAAAGAAAAATAAAAAAAGGTATAAACTGGGAACTGGGAAGGGAAGAATTGTAAAAAGGAAAAAGATATTAATAACAATAGTAGGTTTAAAACAGACAAATACAAGCAAACTAAACACTAGAAAAAAGAAAGAGAAAAAGGAAAAAGAAAAAGAAAATACTGGCAGAGGACAGGGCAGGCACCCTGGCTCCATCTGAGCACACAGACTTTGGTGGAGTTCCTGCAGACCCAGAAGGTGGGTGGGAGTGGGGTGTGGCCATACCTCCATTCACCAAGTGGTTGTGGGCTATAAGAGGAGTGTTTTACCTTTTCAATTGTGCAGGTCCGGAGTGTCCTTGGGGTTACTAGAAAGCAGAACCTCTTCTTAAGCCTCTGGAATCTCAGAGAAAGCTGTCTTTTTAAATATACAAAATGGTCAAGCTGCTTGTAAACATTCAAAATGGCAGCATCCTCCAAACAGGCAAAAGTTCACAGCTCAGCCTGTCTTCCTCTTCACTGCTGCTTCCCCTTTTATTCCATAGCCACCAGAACTGTCCCCCATGCAGTCCCTGGCTAGCAGGGCTGATTTTTAGATTAATTTTTATGTCCTACCACCACTCAGGAATCTCTAAGCTGTCTGTGCCATCAGGATTACTGCCAGACCATGGGTCTGTATGTCTCCTTTTTTGATATTTTCATGCAAATTTTTCTGCTAATTGGGGTTTAGTTCACTTCTATATCCTTCCCTTCAAGGCTCAGGGGTCCAGGATTATCTTCTGTGTCTGTGTTAATTGGTTTCCCTTTTCTGTGTTGAAGAGGGTCTGTGCAGACTTTCTGACCATTACGTCATCTTGGAATCAGTCGAAGATTTTTTTTTTTTTCTTTTCAGCTTGTTTCTTGGTTCATTGGCGATCTCCATGCAGCTTAGCATCAAGCTTCACCCCATTGCTGATTGACTTTCAGCTGATTTTCTTTCAACTAATTGGCTTTTCAATTGATTGGTTGTTCATATCAGATCTTAAAATTTAAGATGATTATATTGTACTACATATGGAAGAACAATCGGCCCGGTGTCTGCCAAACTAATAAGAACCATTGCTTAGCCAAGTTGACACATAACATTAGCCATCACAGCTCACCCCTTATAATGGTAGCACCTGTACACATCTTCTTAACCCAAACACAATCTTTATGTAAAGACAATTATAAAGTCATACTTGCTAGTAACATGATAAAACTAACTTGTACAACCAGAAATGCACTAGCCCTGTTTACATCTTATACTTTATAAACAATGGGATATAATAATGTAGTACATTATGGGAGCTCTGATAGCATATGCCTAAGGCACTTGAATGCTAATCAGGAGGCTGGTGGTTCAAACCACTAACCACTCCTCAGAAGGAAGGTTGGGCAATCTGCTTCTGTGGTGATACTGCCTCAGAAACCCAAGGCGGGGTCTCTGAGTGAGTCCAACTCAATGGCACATAACAACAACAATAATAATAAATATAAATGTAACCCAAAAAACCAAAGCCACTGTCACCAAGTTGATTGCAACTCATAGCAACTCACATTGGGTTTCTAAGGCTTTAAATCTTTACAAAAGTAGTTTGCCTCATCTTCTTTCTGCTGAGCAGGTGTTGACTTTGAACATCTGACCTTCTGGTTAGCAGCCAAATGCCTTACCCAATGCAATACCAGAGATCCTTATGAATATATGTGTAGAGATTTATTTCAAGGAAATGACTCATACAGTTGTCAGGCATCTTGTTGGAGCATTCTGCTGACTCACATGGTTGCAGGGGATGATGAACCTAAAATCACCAAGTCATAATTCAGGGTTGGGTCATGGGGCTGCAGGAGCTGGTGAATCCTCAAATCTGCAAATCATGTGTCAAGCTGCTGGCTCATGTCCCAAGAACTTCAGGATCATTACAGTATAAGAAATGTGATGCAGGTTAAAGACAGAATGAGATTTTCTAGAACATGGACATATATTGAATACAGGGTATAGCCCTAAGAAAAATGATTGCATTTCAATTGATTGGATTTCCAGATGATTGGTTGTTCACATCAGATTGCAAACAGGAGAATTATTACATTATATTATGGAAGAGTAATCAGTACATTGTCTGACAAACTACTGAGCCAAGTATGACCAAAGCCTAGCCAAGTTGATACATAGCATTAACCATCAGACATGTCTAATGGTAATGTAAATGATTGGATGGCCAAATTATACTCCCTAAAATTAGAACTCTAAAATTTCTGAAGGTATCAGTAACTATGAGATCCATTCAAAAGCAGATTCCAAGCACAGTTTTCTGATTCTTACTTACCACATCAAGATGCACTACAAAAACAGACTGACACACCCAAATCACAATCAAAATTGGAAAAAAACAAAAACAGATAGACATGAGAGGTTCCTAATTATTGTCACTAAACACATTAAAAAACAAACAAACAAACAAAAACTCACTGGCGTCCATTCGATTTCAACTCATAGTGACTTCTCCTTGGTTTTCAAAGGTGATATCTCTATGGAAGTAGATTGTCAAGTCTTCCTTCTGAGGAGTGGCTGGTGGGTTTGAAGCTCCACCCTTCTTGTAGGCAGTCAAAACACATAGGAGTAGTGAATTTTATGAGACCTCGTCAGTTTTCAATTACATGGTTTCATAATTTATATGACATTTTCTAGGGAGCCATGGCTATACATCCACACATTCCAGGCTTGTTTACCATAAGCAACCTTAAGACCATTAATTAGGTAAGGACTATCTTGCTAGAAACTACCATAGACTGTTTGCCTGGAAATCGTTCTTTAAAATTGTTTACAAGGGTGTTTGGTTGGGTCACCTATAATGCACTTTATACTTGAAGTTTAATCTTTTACTTCCCCTTTTCAACAGTATCTTCCTTTCTCCAAACTTTAGAGTACATGATCTCATCTCATTACTATAGTAAAAATGCTTGACTCAATGAAGGTTATGTGAACCAAACATAGTCAAAGCCAGTGAATCCTTCCTAAGATTAATCATATAAATCCTGGAAGACTTTTTTTTTTTTTTTTTTTTTTACTACAATTGCTAAATCTGTAACATGAAGAGAATATATAACTCAAATAAGAGATAATAATCTCTATGGAGATGAAGGAGAATTGGAAAAGGAGTATAAGGAAAAAAAATAAGAAAAATATTGTTTGTCTTGAAATAGATCCTAAATGTATGGTTTCTTTGCATTTCTCCATCAATCTCTCTGTTCCATCTTTTGTCTTTCAACTTGTATGTGTTATTGTTTTTAAGTAGATTATGTTTTTTTTTTATTTTTTTTTTGCCATTTTAACCACTTTAAGTTACAACTCAATGATATTACTTACATTCACCATATTAATACATGCAACCATCACCAATATCTCTTTCTAAAAGACCACCTTATTTTTTAATGCATTTTATGGAAATATAATTTATATACAGTAAAATAGACAAAACTAAAGTGACATAGGGCAATGCATTTTTTTTCCAGTGTTCCTTGCCCTCCCCTCCTATCCCTGGAAACAAAGTTTCCTTCCACATATAATCTTTCTTTGACCCTCCACAACAACAAACTAATACTGTATTTGTCCTTCTGTGACTGACTTATTTCACTTAGCATGATGTCCTCCAGGTCCATCAATGCCATGCAGCACTTTGAAGACTCCACAACTCTCCTCAGTCGTGCACAGCACTCCATTGTGGGTATACACCACAGCTTGGTCATCCACTCCTCTGTTGATGGGCACATAGGTTGCCTCCATCTTCTTGCCTCTGCAAACAGTGCTGCGATGAATATGGTGTGCATATATCTGTTCCTGTCCTGGCTCTCACCTCTCTAGGATATATGTAAAGTAATGGAAAAGCTACATCAAATGGTATCTCCAATTCCAGCTTTCAATGGAATCGTCATACTGGTTTCCACAGTGGTTGTATCAATTCACAGTCCCACTAGAAGTGTATGAGTGTCCCAAACTCTCCACATCCCTGCCAGAATTTGTTATTTTCTATCTCGTTGAAACTTAGCATCAGTGCTTGGGTGAGATGGTATCCCATTGTTATTCTGATTTGCGTCTCTCTGATGGCCAATGATTGTGAGCATCTCTTCACATATTTGCTGGCCACCTAAATATCCTCCTTGGTGAAGTGTCTATCCATGTCTTCTGCCCATTTTTCAAATGAGTTGTTAATCACTTTGCTGTTGAGGCATTGGAGTTTTCTATACATCTTAGAGATAAGTCCCTTGCCAGGTATGTAATTATCGATAAGTATGAATTTGTTGTTGTCATTTTGTTATGTGCTTTTTGTGGTGTTGATTTCTTTGTTCCCTATAATTTTCTGTGCTGAGGTCATTTTGTTTATGAATCATGTTATCACTTCCTTCGTTGCTATTGTTTTGTTGTTGTTGTTCTTGTTG
>NW_006921773.1:2087312-2095529 GCF_000298275.1 Orycteropus afer afer | reverse complement strand
TTCAATCACTAATTCTATCTTCCATTGATTCAATTCTACTCCTTTGCCCATTCAATGTGTTATCTATTTCTGAAAATTTAATATTAATCTTCTGGATTTCTGTCTGTAGATTTTGTATCATTTCTAATTTTTCATTTATTTTGTCCTTTTTGTTCTTGCATTGTCTTTCAAAGTTGTTATAGGGTTTTCACTGTGGTTTCCTCAATTTTGCCAGTATTTTCCTTGATCTGTCTCTCCGTTCATTGAAGGTACCTAAATATAACTCTTTTGAATTCCTTTCAGGGAGTTCTAATGCTTATATCTTCCTCAGGGATGTGTTTTGGGTCTATATCCTGGTCCCTTGTTTCTCCTTCTTTATCCTGCTTCTTTGTGTGGTCTGTGATGCTCTGTTCTCTATGAGGCATTGTGACATTTTTGTGTTTATATTTAATTGATGATTGTATGTTGAAGTGACTTGCCCACAATTTTCATGTTCTTTGTTTTGTTTGTATGTTTTCTGTGTAAGCAGGATACTGTGATGTGCTCCTCTATTCACTAGTTGGTGGCACTTATACACTCACCACCTGTCTCTTTTATCATTGTCAGCCTCCTGTATGTCCCTGTTGTCCTTGGAAAAGAGACCCTACTTAGTTGCCTGGAATCCGAATGAGAATGCTGTCACTTTAAAATCCAAAATGGCCACCACTTGTATTCAAAATGGCTGCACCCTCAGTCACTTTACATATCCAAAATGGCCACCACTTGAAAACATTCAAAATGGCTGCACTCTACAGACAACCAAAAGTCCACAGCTCAGGTTGTAGCCTTCCTTACTGTTTCTCTCCTTAGTTATAGGCCACCGATGTGATTGTCCCTGCAGCCCTTAGTGACCAGGGTTGATCTTTAGGTCAATTCTCAGGTCCCAACACCACTTGGAAATATTTAAACTCTTGGTCCCATCAGAGTAGCTGACAGTCCACTGCTCTGACTGTCTCCATACTCACCATTTTTGTTCAGGATTTTCCACTAGTTGGTGCCTTCTGTATACTTCCTTTTAAAGATCAGGGCTCCAGGATTATCTTCTGCATGTCTGTGAATTGGTTTCTCTTTTCTTTGTTGAAGAGAGTCTATGTAGGTTGTCCTCCATCTTACTGGAAGTCTGAATAAAAGTCAATAAATAAAAATACACAGAAAAATCTGAAATTGAGTCACCACTGCTTTGTTTCTATAATGGATAAAATACCATTTTGATATTTTGATAATTACATCCATTAATATTATCATACCATAAGATCATTAACAAATGCTGTTGTTATTGTTCTTAGGTGCCTTTGAGTCTACTCCCTCTCATAGCAATCCTATGTACAGCAGAACAAAACACTGCCTGGTCATGTACCATCCTCACAATCCTTGTTATACTTGACCCATCATTGCAGTTAATGTGTCAGTCCATCTTTTTGAGGGTCTTCCCCTTTTCCTCTGACCCTCTACTTTATCAATCATGGTATTCTTCCTCAAGGAATGGTCCCTTCTGCCAACACGACTAAAGTAGATGAGGTGAAGTCTGGCCATTCTCACTTCCAGGGAGAATTTTGGCTGCACTTCTTTCAAGACAGATTTGTTCATTCTTTTGGCAGTCCATTTTTCAGCAAGCAAAGTTATGTCATCTGCACATAGCAGGTTGTTAATAAATCTTCTTCCAATCCTGATGCCATGTTCTTCATATAGCTCAGCTTCTCAGATTATTCATCTCAGCATACAGATTTAATAAGTATAGTGAAAGAAGACAACCTTGACACACATCCTTCTTGAGGTTAAAGTGTGCAGTACTTCCTTGTTCTGTTTGAACAACAGTCTCTTGGTCTATGTACAGGTTCCTCATTAGCACAATTAAATGTTCTGTAATTCCCATTCTTCTCAATGTTATCTATAATTTGTTACAATCTACATAATTGAATGCTTTTGCATAGTCAGTGAAACACAGGTAAAAATCTTTCTGGTATTATTTGTTTTCAGCCAAGATCCATCTGACATCAGCAGTGATACCCCTTGTTCCACATCCTCTTCTGAATCCATCTTGTACTTCTGGAAGTTCACTGTCAATATACTCTTGTAGCTGTTTTTGAATTATCTTCAGCAAAATTTTACTTGTGTGTGATACTAATGTTATTGTTTGATAATTCCCAGATTCTGTTGGATCACATTCCTTTGGAATGGGCAGAAATATAGATTTCTTCCAGTCAGTTGACCAGATAGCTGTCTTCCAAATTTCTTGGCATAGATAAATACATGCCTCTAGTAACGCATCTGTTTGTTAAAACATCTCAATGGGTATTCTGTCAATTCTTGGAACCTTGTTTTTTGCCCATTCCTTCAGTGCAGCTTGAACATGTTTTGTTACTACCATTGGTTCTTGATCATATACTACCTCCTGAGATAATTGAACATTGATCGATTTTTTTTGATACAGTGATTCTATGTATTCCTTCCACCTTCCTTTGATGTATCCTGAATCATTCACTATTTTGCCCATAGAATCTTTCAATATTTGAACTTGAGGCTTGAAGTTTTACTTCAGTTCTGTCAGCTTGAAAAATGCTGAGTGTGTTGTTCTCTTTTGGATTTCTAACTCCTGGTCTTTGCATGTTTTATTATAATAATTGACTTTGTCTTCTTGAGTTTCCTTTGAAATCTTCTGTTCAATTATTTTATCTCAACATTTTTTCCATTCATTTTAGCTACTCTTCATCACAGAGGAAATTTCAGATTCTCTTCTGACATCCATTTTGGTCTTTTCTTCCTTTGCTGTCTTTTTAATGGTCATTTACTTTCTTCATCTGTGATGTTCTTGATATCATCCTATACCTTGTCTGGTCTTTGGTCATTGGTGTTTTATACATCAAATCTGTTCTTCAGATGATCTCTAAATTCAGTGGGATATACTCAAGATTATAATTTGGCTCTCATGGACTTGCTTTCATTGTCTTCAGCTTCAACTTTAATTTGCATATGAGCAATTGATAGTATGTTTCACAGTCAACTCCTAGACTTGTTTTGACTGAAGATACTGAGCTTCTCTATCACCTCTTTCCAGAGATGTAGTCAATTGGATTCCTGTGCATTCCATCTGGTAAGGTCCACAGGTATAGATGCTGTTTTTGTTGTTAAAAAAAAAGGTATTTGCAATAAATATTTCATTGGTCTTGCAAAATTCTATCATGCAATATCCAGTGTCATTTCTATTATTAAGACCATAATTTCCAACTACTCATGCTTCTTCTTTGTTTCCAACTTTTGTATTTTAATCACCAGCAATAATCAACACATCTTGATTGCATGTTTGGTCAATTTCAGCCTGCAGAAGTTGGTAAAAATCTTCAATCTCTTCATCTCTGGCTTTAGTGGTTGGTGGGTGAATATGAATAATATTAGTATAAACTAGTCTTCCTTGTAGATTTATGGATATTATCATATCACTGACAGCATTCTACTTCAGGACAAATCTTGAAATATTCCTTGTGGAGTTGAATGTCACACCATTTCTTTTCAATCTCTCATTCCATGAATAGAAGATCATGTGATTACCTGGTTCAAAATGGTCAGTACCAGTCCATTTCAGCACACTAATGCCCAGCATATTCATCTTTGTGCATTCCATTTCATTTTTGCAAAACTCCAATTTTCCTAGACTCATACCTTGCACATTCCATGTTCTGATTATTAATGGATGTTTACAGCTGTTTCTTCCCATTTTGAGTCATGCTCCATCAGACAATGAAGGTTCCAAAAAGTTTACTCCATCCACATCATTAACATTGACTCTACTTTGAGAAGGTAGCTCTTCTCCAGTCATATTTTGAGTGTCTTCTGACCTGAGGGGCTCATATTCTAGTACTCTATCAGAAAATTTATCAGGGCTATTCATAAAGTTTTCCAGTACTATATCAGATAGTGTTTCACTGCTATACATAAGGTTTTCACTGGCCAATATTTTGAGAATTGGATGACTCCTTTCTTCTTCCCTGTCTTAGTGCGGAAGTTCCACTGAAACCTGCCCACCATGGGTGACCTGCTGGTATTGAAATACTGGTGGCATAGCCTCCAGCCTCACAGCAACATGCAAGCCAGCACAGCATGACAAACTGACAGATGAGTGGTGGTACAAAACACTAGGCCCTTGATATTTATCCTGCCAATGAGGAAAACAAAATATATGGGATTATCTATGTTTTATTTTTTTAAATAAATTGCTTTAAATAGAAAATTTAGAATAGGTTGTTGTTGATAATGTAAATGAGTCTAAAAGATAAAAAGAAGGCATCCTTCATCCTTGCTCATTGCCTAAATAAATTCACAACTTCTAGTTTAATAGCCTGTCAACTATGTGGAAAAGTCCTATACATCCCTTTAAACCCAGAGTAAATACCCTTTGTCTTTTTTTTATTTAGTGCTGCTATAATGGAAATACCACCAGTCAATGGCTTTAACAAACAAATTTATTCTCTCACAGTTTAGGAGGCTAGAAATCAAAATTCAGGGTGCAAGCTTTAGGGAGAGGCCTTCTCTCTCTTTTGGTTCAAAGTTTAGGAGGAAGGCCCTTGTTTTCTTTCAGCATCTGTGGGTGTTCTTTGAAGATCTCCATGTTTCTTAGCATAATCTTCCCTTGGGGCTAGGAGGTCCCTGAACTGGGTCCCTTGTTTGAAAGGACATGTTCCACTCTTCTTTCTTGTTGTAGTGGGTCCCTCTGACTTCTGCTCCTGCATTTAATCTCTTTTATAACTCAGAAGAGACTGGTTCAAGAAACAACCTAATGTAGATTATATTTTGCCTCACTAGCATAAGTGCCACTAATCCTGCCCCATCAACATCACAGAAGTTAGAATTTACAGCATATAATATAATTACCTCAGATCACGAAATGGAGAGTAATCATATAACTTGGAGAATTATGGCCTAGTCGAATTGATACATATTTTTCTGTGAACCCAATTCAATCCATAACATCTTCTCTTCTAGGATGTTTTCTTTCATCTTCTCCACATTTCCAGTCAAAGAGTATCAACTCTATTTCCTTCTCTTCTGTCCCTGTGCATGTTTCTGTCTTCATATTTAGAACTCACTTTACTATATTTCTCGTGGCATGCCTGACACTCCTCACCTGAGCACCGTGGGGGCAGAAACCACTGTATCTTTATTGCCTCAGAGCAAGTATAGTGCAGGGACCCATCCTTGCTTTATTTTATTTACTTTGTTTTAGCATGTAGCACTGTCAAATATACTATAAATTTTCGCTCTATAACTTCTTTTTCTTCTTTGATTTCTGGCCACGTCTTCTAGAATGTAAACTCCCTAAGGATAAGATATTATTTCCATTGTGTTCCTGCCAGTTCTTCACCTATAAAAAGTCTGACAACTATTAGGCACTCACTAAATATCTGTGGAATAAAAAAATCTTTGCTTGGTTAGAATGTCAGGGAGCACAAAATAAAGGTATAATTCTAAGTGAGCAATTTTCTGGTTACTTGGGCTGAATTGTGGAAAGTTATTCATAGCTCAATGCATCGTAACCAGTCACTGGAGCATGGCAGATGGTCCTGTGATGAGTGAGTGGCTATTTGTCTGTAGGTTTAGTCCTGTCTGGAACATTCTTTCTTAAGTGCTGTAATTTTAGCAGAGGGTACTGTTGATTTTAACATATAGTGGTCCTCACCTCTGAGGGTCATGCAATCTTGGAATGTTTTTCTCCAAATGTTTCACATGAGAAAACTCAGTTCAGAAACATTAAAGGGATCGGGACAGGGTTCCCAGGTAGCTTTTGGTCCACTGGGTCTGGGACTATCTCACTTCTCTCTCAATTGATTTCTGCTCCAAGTATTCTATACCTAGACTATGTGCAGCACCTTCTGAGTTATCAGGACTGAAATGTAGAAGGCATTCATCAGCTTATTTCAATTTATGTGCCTATAGTGCTGTTTGAAATCCCTAACTAGGAATAAATCACCCGCTGGGTTGTGCAAAGGGTCCTGTGTAACTTCTCTCCATGACAGCACTTATAAACCATAGATCATAGCTTGCTGCACTCTCCCCTAGGGCTTCACATTTTGCTCAAGAATGTATAATGTATTTGGGAAGTTAGAGTTTTAGAAACTGTCATTGTAAAGCTTTAGTCCTTAGATCCTCAAGCTGTGGACTTAAAATATGAAATTGTAGTGGTCATTAAAACAAAAGAAAGAGACAAATGAGAAGGAAGAGAGGAAAGAAGGGAGGAGGGAGGATGGACAGAAACCTGACATCTGGCCGTCCATCACTAAAAATTTCCCTTTTTAACTACAGGCATACCTCGTTTTATTGCACTTTGCTATATCATGTCTCACAGATACTGTGTTTTTTACAAATTGAAGGTTTATGGCAAGCAGGCATTGAGCAAAGTCTATCAGTGACATTTTCCCAACAGCATGTGTTCACTTTCTGTCTCTATGTCACATTTGGTAATCCTTACAATATTTTAAACCTTTTCATAATGGTATTTCACACTTTGATAGGCTACAGTATAGTGTCAACTTAACTTTTATATGTACTAGGAAATAAAAAAAAAATTCATGTAGCTCACTTTATTGTGATATTTGCCTTGTTGCTGTGGTCTGGAATCAAACCTGCAATATCTCTGAGGTGTCTCTGTACATGGCTGTAAAAAATGTCAACCCAAACAGCAAGCTTCAGGATTCTCTATGGAAAAATCAGTGAACTCTCTGTCAGCAATCAAAGCTAAAGCTAGCAAAGTTGCTATCGCTGCCCGTGCAGGGGTTTTATGTGGCTGGGATTTTGCAGAGACCTATTATTTAGTTAGAACTAATAGCAAACAACCTTCACCTGCACTTTTGAGCTCACTTGGACTTTAAATTAACTTAATCTTAGTTTATATCAAGCAGGCTATGGAGTTAATGGACAAAACTACTTACAGAAATTATAACTTTTATTACCAAAAATAAAAGGTCACCCAGAGTTCAGCACGACATGTAATAAGAAGTGCAATGCCATGTCTCTCTATCTATATATACTGATAAAAGGCAGATTTCAGTAACAAGTCCATGAAATGGCAAATCTACCAAGATGCTGTCCTTTCCCCATAGGTTGTTATCTGTCATCTTTCTCTTGACTGCCTGCCACTCACCTTCTAAAATTTCCTTCTTTTTTCTCATCCTCCTCTCTTACCTTTTCCTTGAATTGTTTTTCTTTATTCACTTTTTTCCCCTTTTTACTAATTTTCACTCATATTTTTCCTTCTGATTTTTCTCTTGATTTACTAGTACTGTGATCACTTTGGACTGTCACTATGTCCTAACTGCCTAGAGGAGAAGGTAGGTGTGTCTGTAATTAAAAAAAGGAAAAATTGCACATGAAAGATGTACCATCACTCCATAATGCTGTCATTACCTAGAGAAGTAAATGATTCCTCAACTCCTCACTCCTTTATCCCAACCCACCTAACTTTTAAGTTTATGTTCTTATTTATTTATTTATTTTTCTTTTACGTATAGAGATTTCAAATTACTTCTTCAAACAAAAAATGTATCATGACTAAGGAACAATTTTACATAACAGTCTTTATTACACATAGCCAAGTAGCTATTCCTTGTTATTGACATGTTAGTAATTGCACTGGAAAAGAACTCCACACCCACCTAAGTAGTGTGTAACTTTGGCACAGTAGGAGTTGAGAGTCTTGAAATTATACATAAAAGACAATTTCAACTACATTCTCTAACTACTCTTCTTTTTTTTTTTTACTTTTTCATATATTTCTGTATTCTGTACAGCATGATTAGGTCATACTTCATAGGAATTTGTACAGTGTTATCATTTGCTTAAATAACATATACAATTTGATATAAATAACTTGCTTGACTGATATATAGCATCCAGGTATACCGATGATGAAATGTCCTTCACATTTAATTTGGGAATAAAATTGTTCCCTTGCTTCACTATTGTACCTATATTAGAAGAGAAAACGGTAGATTAAAAACAAAGAAAAGACTCTACTTTACTTAAACTATATCCTATAGTAGGGACTACTCAAGACAATGTTTAGGAAATTTTTACGTTCAGAAGTTAAAAACTGTGAGAGGGACATAAAAGCTTATGTTGTTGTTGTTGTTATGTGCCATCAAGTCGGACCCAACTCATAGCGACCCCTCCTTGGGTTTCCGAGGCAGTATCACTATGGAAGTAGATTGC
>NW_006921773.1:2071647-2086178 GCF_000298275.1 Orycteropus afer afer | reverse complement strand
TCCTTGGAATCATGAACTTGCTTCCTGATTCAGGGTTGCTCTGAATGCTTGTCTCTCTCCTAAGCATTTTTCCCAAAAAGAAGCTAAATCTAGATAAAAATCTCATCTTCAAGGGACTTTCCCCTGGTTTCCTAGAATAGATTGTTGTTGTTGTTGTTATGTGCCTTCCAGTCAGATCTGACTCATAGTGGCCACTCCTTGGGTTTCCAAGGCAGTATCACTATGGAAGTAGATCGCCCCACCTTCCTTCTGAGGAGTGATTGGTGGGTTTGAACCTCCAGCCTTCTGGTTAACATTCAAGTCTCTTAGGCACCATGCTACCATAGTTTATATATATATATATAAACAACTCACTGTCGACAAGTCAGATCTAACTCATAGCGACCACTCCCTGGGTTTCTGAGGAAATATCACTATGGAAGTAGATTTCCCAACCTTCCTTCTGAAGAGTAGCTGGTGGGTGTGAACCACCAGTCTTCTGGTTAGCAGTCAAGTAGGCACTATGCCACCAGAGAATATATGTATAAAAACTCTTTAATCAATATGTAAGTCAGAAAATATAATTTCCTCAATTACGGTTGAAGAAATTTTGAGCCAATGAAGTTAGGTAACTTGCTGAAGGATATACAGTTAGTTATATTGAAGCCAGTAATTAAGCCCAGATGATTGCTCCTAAGTCATGTTCTGTTCTGGCATACCCAGGAAAGAGACAGTATAATGTTAATGTTTAAGAATGTAGACTTTGTAATCAGAAAGATACAGTCTGAGGCACAGCTTTGACATTTAGTAGATGTGTGATCTTGAGCTAGTTGTTTAATATTTCAAAATCTATTTTCTTATCTATGAAATAGAAGTAATAAAAGTGTCTCCTATCCAGAGCAATATTTAATGCAATACCTTGCAATGAGAAGTACTCAGTTAGTAATAAATACTATCATTGTCATTATGAGTATATATTTGCTTTCAAGTAACAAGCAATCTTAATTAAACTGTTGTAAACAATGATGGGGAATGATTGGGTTATGCAACTTGAAAATGCAAAGATATTGTGGACTTAGACTCTCAACCATGTTCTCCAGGACTCAGTATTTTCCCCCTCAACTCTCTTTTTCTGCAGAACAGCTTTATTCAAAGGCTAACTCCCATGATGATCTCAACAAAGCTGTCAACAGTGAACATGTTGCTCTCTTTTTCTGGTTCAGAGAAATAGTATTTTTCTTCCAATCAATGAATACATTCTAGGGAAGGTAGTTCTAGAATTTACTCTGCTTGGAATAACTTTGTTCATGAATTAATCAAAATGGACAAGAGATTGCCATGAGACAATTGCAAGAGTCTGGGTTAGTGCTTGTTGAGACAAGGATAATAGTGGCTGGAAGACTGATGTGTGATAATCAGAGCTCTCCACAGAAGCCAATGACATTGATCTTCTGAAGAAATGATGGTACCCTCAAAGGACTACTGAATACTATCAAGAGAAAATGGCTGTTGAATGCACAAAAAAAATGAATCTTCATTAAAATTTATTATAGTGTTTTTGTATTGATTTCCATATGTATATAACAAATATTGAGTTCTTGTATTTCTATTTCACATAACTACTCATATGCAGGGAGTGCTGGAGGTTCAAACCCACCAGCCACTCTTCAGAAGGAAGGTTGGGCAAACTGCTTCCATAGTGATATCCCCTCAGAAAATCCAGGAGGGTTCGCTATGAGTTGGTTCCAACTTGATGGCAGGGAGAGTTTGACTCATACTCAACAAAACATCAGATGGAGAGAAAGAGAGTGATTATGCAGTTTAAACTGTCAGTCTTAGACCTTCTATAATAGATGGAAAAACTGTGAACTCTATTTTTTTTTTTTTAATGATCAATATTTTTTAGATGAAGATCTCATACTACTATTGGGTTCTGTGAAGGTTATGTTTATTCCAGAAACAGGTAAGTGTTATTGGCAGAATTTTTCCCCTGAAACCAAGCCAGACACTTTCATCACTGTCTATAGAATTTGTGTGAATGCATTTTTCCCTTCATTGGATTAAAGAATATTCTAACACTTGGAAAAATATCTGTTGAATGAATTGTTGAGTTTTCCTATATTGGAGTGAAAGCAGAGTCATATCAGGTACTGCTGTAACATAGAATCACTTCTTAAAACATATATATATTTTTTTTTTTTTTCTCAAAGTGATTAGAGGATCCAGATATAAATTGGCTCTTAATGTCAATTTATCTTCCTTCAAGTGGTATGTTCAGAACACGAAGTTTCTTCATGGCATGGCAAACATCATAATGGAGCTTTGGGGAGGCTACTTATGTATAAGGGAAGTTGTATTCTCCATTATCTACCACTTACCCCTCAGATAAATACACTGGTGTAATTGAAAGGCATCTTCATAAGGTTGAAAAGCAATGTCTTTGGAAACAAAGAGGCTGAATTTAAATATCAACTCTACCATTTCTACATAGATGATTTGACTTTACCTGGATTACTCCTGAAAAATCAATTTCTTGGTCTCCAAAAGGAAAAATTAATTAATTTTAAAAAATCTTTAAGCCTCCTATATCTCAAGATTTTATATTTTAAATTTCAATTTAAAATGATCTATTTCAATATCATCAAAATGATGTAGAAGTTTAATTCTATAGAATTTGTAACAAAGCTATGTAGCAAAAGGATTTTTTTTTTTCTTTCTTTTTTTGTCATATGTTTATAATCCATTAGGTCAAATGTTCATACAAAACTTCTTTTAAATCTCCCAGAACTGATGTCTTGCCAAATTTTTAAATTAAAAAAAATCTAAATTTATTCTTTGCATGATGATCTTTCCTCAAAGAGAAAAAGATAACACCCTTTCCTTGTTAATGTTAAATCCACATATCAAATTTTGACATAGTTAAAAATATCTATCTAATGAATGTAAAATATGAGGGTGTGTATCGCTCAGTTTTGTCTCATTTCACATCAAGTCATAGTATTAGTTAATTCCTTCTTTCCTCATACATCCAATACTTATTTAGAACCTACTGTGTGCTAGAATCAGCCTATGACCTGGGCTACCTGAAATACTTCATCTTAGCTTTTGTAACGTCTCCAACAGAGGAGGCCTCTGCACTCACTGAACTAACAATCGCTTTCTAATTATGTAAGAATGATTTGTATCACAAAATACTTACATTTACCTAAGGTTTCCAATAAAAGGCAAGCTGAAAAATTGATTTCTGCTGTATGCATATAACCATAGACTAAAATATTTTACCAATAAAATCTTTCCATTTCTCTAGGCTTGTAACTTCAATATGCACAAGGAAATGTGTGCAAGCATGCAAGAGAGAAAGGTGTTTATATTCTTTTATCAAAAGATTGATGATAGACATATCAAAATGCATCCATTTCTAGCAACCAGTAGATGGTGCTTTTAGTAATACATTTATAAGATGTTACTTGAATATCCTTTCTGTAGGATTTTGTTTTTCCTTTTTTTAAAAATAAAACTAACCAGAAATTCAACAAGGAAATATTTTGCCATGACATGAAGCAAAGTCTATATTTTTTTATTGTTATTAATGTGTATACTTATAAAACTCAGCTTTTTTGATGTACCCATTAGGTATCTGTCAAATGATGAGAGGAGCGAAATACCAAAGAAGCTGAAGTTAATCTTGTTTGTAAAGTTGAAATAATTTCACTACCTGCACAATACTTATTACAGATAAATTTAGGTATATTGTTTTAACTCTTGTTGGTTTGGTAACGTATTTTTGTGTGTGTGAATAATAAGTTTAAATATTAAAAACTAATTTTTTATATTAATCATATGAAGGATAGATTCTTGATCCCTAATCAAACCTTTATATACAAGCATACATTGGAGATACTGTGAGTTCAGTTCAAGACCACTGCACTAAAGGGAGTATCATAATGAAATGAGTCACATGAAATTTTTTATTTTTCAATGTATACAAAAATTCTATCTACATTACAGTGTACTTTATTGAGTATGGAATAGCATTATGGAAACATTTGAAATATTGTGAGAATTACCAAAATGTGAAAAGAGACATGAAGCGAGTACATGATATTGGAAAAATGGCACTGATAGACTTGTTCAATGAAGGCTTGACATAAACCTTCAAGTTACAAAAGATAGAACAGCTGTGATATACAAAAACGAGCCCTGCATTAACCCTTGCTCTTAGTACATTTATTTGACTCTGGTTTTCATTTCTCTTGTATCAACTTAATTGTATTATGCTGTTCTTGCCAGCAATATCAAATATTTTTTAGACAGAAAATGGTTTAAAATAAATATGTAAATAGTAGTAGGCATCACATTAATAATATTGTAATTTTATACATGGTTTTTAAAGAGTCAGAGAGGAAACTATCATTGACTTCATTTTATCAGCTTGAAAGAATTGTGTGGATCACACACAATTCTACCCCTTTTGTGAAGATTGAAAGTTATAATATCCATGAAAAGCTCTACTCTACTCTGGCAGCCAATACCTACTAGGTGGGATGTACACTGTGGGGAAATAAGGGTGTTGATGAGACTATGCTATAAATTTCCCTTTGCCAGCTGAAGCATAGGAATTCATAATTACTTTTAGAATTATTGTTTCGACCCTTTGATTCCTTGTTAAAATGTAATAAAAGCTCCATGCAATCATAATATCTTTCAAGTTTGACTTGGCTGTGAATGAATTCAGCAGATCTGACATTACTAAGGGAAATGGGAAGTAAATGTCCTACGGCACACATTTCTGGGAAAGCACAGAAAGAGCAAAAAGAAGAGGATGGAGGGTGAAAGGGGAGCTTGGAACTTCTAGGATAGGTTGCCTGTTTAGCCAACAGGTTGGGGGTTATATTATTACTTTCTTCTTTGCCCTTTATTGAAAGTTACTGGCAAAGAAATTTACCTATTAAGTGGTAATGCTAGAAGGAATGCTTTATGATGGCTTTCATAAAACTCTTCAAAATACATATACCTAGATTTTGGATCTATGCTTTAAAAACATAATTGAATTTTTGCCTTTGGGAATGAAAAACATATTATCCACAAGCAACAAATCTTGATGTTCAGTGTAACCAAAATCTATATATTATAGCTATTTGAAAATGCTGAGGTTGAACTGGAAATCTTGTTCTTAATAACCAAAAGGCCATTGTGCTTATTGTGTATTGAGCTGGAAGTATTACACGTCTACAGTTTAAACTCACAGGTGATGATCATTCTAAAATCTCTACACCTGAAAATCTAACAGTTTTATACTGCTAAATTTCCAACTTTCTGTGGACCTTAATTCTACAAGATATAGGAAGAAAAAACATAAGGACAAATTTGAAAACCATTTAAGATTTCCTCTTCATCTCTAGGAGTTCTGGAGCATAATGCCTAAGGCATTTGACTGCTAACCAGAAGGCTGGCGGTTCAAACACACCAGCCACTCCTCGGAAGGAAGGGTGAGCAATCTATTTCCGTAGTGATACTGCCTCGGAAACCCAAGTAGGGGTTGCTATGAGTCTATTACCAGGACCTACCTCAGGTCTAATAGGTGGAACTGGAGATAACTGGGTTGAAATAAGCAGTAGTTGAGTTGTAGCTAAGGAGCTCTGGTGGGTAAGGATTTGGCTGCTAACCAAAAAGGTTCAAACCCACCAGCCACTCCTCATAAGAAAGATGAGGATATCTGCTCTCATGGAGATTTACAGCATTAGAAACCCAATGGGAGTCACTATGAGTTGAAATCTACTAGATGGCAGTGAGTTTGGTTTGGTTTTGTTTGAGTTATTGCTAAATTACTTAACTTTTTGCTGAGACTTGGGGCTAGCCATATAGCAGTAACACAGGTTAAAATTTTGCCAGGGTACCAAGCTCCACATAATGTAATTAATTCTAGTCCTTGAATTATACAGTTAGAAGTATTTTCTCTGCCAGCAAAACATGAGCTGTGTCCATAAATTCTTTATTACTTCTAAAGGAATAAATTGTTTTTTAAATAAACCAGGGAAATCTGATTCTCAAGTGAAGGGTCAAGAGGAGAGAGAATCTTCCAATAATAAGAGCAATAGCAAAAGGTCAATATTAGAAATATTTCAATTTGGCCTAATGCTCATTCTTTGTGTTTCCTATGTGGTGTGAAGAAATGTTTTTGGAAATAAGTTACTTTATATTCTAGCCTCTTAACTAAATCAGTCATATTCAATATTAAATTTTTTTGTTTAATATAAATAATAATATAGTTTTTTTTTTTATTGTTATAAATTAGCATAAAAAACTCAGGCACATTTATTTGCCTATGGATTTAGATGCACATAACCACTTACCATAGAGTCATTTCCAACTCACAGTGACCCTAAGGTCAGAGCAGAACTGACAAAGGGTTTCTAGGACTCTAAATCTTTAAAAAAACAGACTGACTATCTCATCTTTCTCCCACAGAGAGGCTGGTGGGTTCAAACCACTGACCTTTTGGTTAGCAGCTGAATGTTTTTAACCATAATGCAACCAGAATTCCTTGGATGAACATGAAATACTTAAACTCACTGCCATCAAGTCAATTCTGAGTCATAGTAACCCCCTTTGAGTTTCCAAGGAGGTAAATCTTTAGGAAGTAAATTGCCCAGTCTTTCTTCCAAGTAGTGGCTAGTGGATTTGAACTGCCAAACTTCTAGGTAGCAGTCAAATGCCTTAGGCACTATGCCACCAGAGCTCCTTTAGATGAACATACCAAACTCCATGAAACTCACTGCCATAGAGTAGGACCCAACTCATAGAGACCCCTCCTTGGGTTTCTGAGGCAGTATCACTACGGAAGTAGATTGTCCCATCTTCCTTCCCAGGAGTGGCTGGTGGGTTTGAACACCAGTCTTCTGGTTAGCAGTCAGATGTCTTAGGCACTACTCCACCAGTTCCTGGTAAAATCAATTATACATGTCCTAATATTTTTTTCCTTTCCCAAAAATGCCAATTAACAATGCTGAGATTTTTTTCGTGAAGATGCATCATTTGGCTATTTTATTGTTGTTTTTTGTAGCATTTATCAGTCCCAGATTTAGCTTAATGAAAAAGTGTTGTTAACTACAAGATCCTATTTGAGATTGTTGTTGCTAGGTGCTATTGAGTCACTTTCCACTCATAGTGAACCTATGTGCAACAGAATGAAACACTACCCACTCCTGCACCATTCCTAGAATCATTGCTGTTTGAACCTATTGTTGTAGTCACTGTGTTGATCTATCTTGTTGAGGTTCTATCCTCTTTTTCATTGACCATCTTTTTTACCAAGCGTGATGTACTTCTCCAGGGATGGGCCCCTCCTGATAACACGTCCAAAGTACATGAGACAATGTCCCACCATTCTTGCTTCTAAGGAGCATCTGGTTGTACTTCCAAGATAGATTTGTTCACACCTCTAGCAATCCATAGTCTATTCGATATTCTTTCCCAGCACCATAATTCAAAACCATCAATTCTTCTTTTTGGATTTCCTAATTCATTGCCAAGCTTGTGCATGCATGTGAGGTGATTGAAAATATCATGGTCTGGACCAGGTACCACTTAGTTCTCAAAGTGGCATATTTGCTCTTGAACACTTTAATCTTTTGCAGCTGATTTCCAATAAATCAATATGTTGTTTGATTTTTTTGATTGCTTCATCCATAGGCATTAACTGTGGATCAAAATAAATTCTTGACAACTTCAACATTTTCTCCATTTATCATGATGTTGCTTATAGGTGCTGTTGTAAGAATTTCTGTGTTGTTTATGCTGAGGAAGGAGCTCTGGTGATATAGTGGTTAAAATATTTCACTCCTAAACAAAAGGTTAGCAGTCTGAACCCACCAGCCACTCCACAGGAGAAAGATGAAACATTTTGCTTGTGGACAAGATTTATAGTTTTAAAAACTCTATGAAGAATTTCTACTCTATCCTGTAAACTCTCTATGAGTCAAATCAACTCAGTGGTCATAGACTTTTGGTTTATAATGAGATATAATCCACACCAAAGACTATTTGATATTCATCAGTAAGTATTTCAAATCTTCTTAGCTTTCAGCAAACCAGGTTGTATCATCTGTATATTGTAGGTTGTTAATGAGTCTTCCTCCAATCCTGATGCTATATTCTTCCTCATATAGTCCAGCTACTCAGATTATTTTTTCAGTATACAGATTGAATGAGTATGGTGAAAAGATGCAATTCTGATACACACCTTTCTTGATTTTAAATCATGTAGCACTTTCTTGTGTCAAAACTAATGTTGAGATGGTCTCTAAATATGGGTGGAATATACTCAAGGTTGTACTTTGGCTCTCGTTGACTTGTTTTAACTTTCTTCAGCTTCAGCTTGAACTTGCATATAAGCAATTGATGGTTTGTTCTGCAGTTGGTTCCTGGCCTTGCTCTGACTGATGATATTGAATTTTTCTGTCATTTATTTCTACAAGTGTGTGCAATTTGATTTCTGTGTATATCATCCATTGAGTTTGGCATGTATAGTTGCCATTTATGCTGTTGAAAAAGGTCTTTGCAATTTATAAATCACTGATCTTGCAAAATTCTATCACAAGGTCCAGGTATAGTTTCTATCACAAGGACATATTTTCTAACTTCTGATCCTTCTTTGTCTCCACCGTTTGCACTCCAATCACCAGTAATTATCAATGCATCTTCTTACATGCTTGATCAGTTTCATACAGCAGAATTCAGTCTTCTTTATAGTTATATGGATATTATCCTACCACTGACAGTGTATTCAGGACAGATCTTGAAATGTTCTTTCTGATGATGAATGTGATACCATTCTTCTTCAATTTATCATTCCTGGCATTTTAAACTACTTGATTGTCCAACTCAAAATCTCTAATACAAGTCCATTTTAGCTTATGAATAGCCAGGATTTTGATCTTTATGGTTCCATTTTATTTTTGACAGCTTCCGATTTTCCCAGATACATATTTTGTACATTCTGCATGTCACATTCAAAGGATATTTGCAGCTGTTTCTTCTCATTTTGATTTGTGTCACACCAAAAAACAGAAATCCCAAAAGGTTTACTCCATCCATGTCATTAAGATCAACTCCATTTTGAGGAAGCAGTTTTCCCCAGTTGTATTTTGAATGCCTTTCGAGTTGAGAAGTTCTCTTCCGTACTATATCAGACTATGTTCTTCAGCTGTTTGTAAAATTTTTACTGGCCAATTTTGAAATACGAAGCATTAGTAACCAAAACATGGCTGTTTTCTCTTCATGATAATTTCTGTCAAGTAGCATAGACATAAATATGAATTATTCAGTCTGAACAACATCTGGGAAAAATCACTTGGTGACATTTTCCTATCTGGTAGTCCCAGGGATATACCTTATTCTAAGAAGCAAGACTATAACAAAATAGAGAACATCTTGTGCCTGATGATAGGAGGTACTGAAAAAGCCCCAATATCACTTCTGTAGTTTATTTGCCCAAAATTCATAATTTCAATCTGTTCATGAGAAAATACCAGACCAACCTAAATTAAGCAATATTCTACAAAATAATTTACAAGTTTTCATCAAAGATGTCAAAATCATCATCTTATTGCCATCAAGTTCAATTCTGACTTATAACAACCCCCATTAGGTTTCCAAAGATGTAAATCTATATGGAAGTAGATTGTCTCATCTTCCTCCCACAGAGCAGCCAGTGGGTTTTAACAACCACTCTTCTGCTTAGCAGCTAAATGCCTTACCCACTACGCAACCAGTGTTCCTTACTATACCACCAGAGCTCCTTAAAGTCATGATTTGTTGTTGTTGTTGTTATGTGCCGTCGAGCCAGCCCCAACTCATATAGAAGAAGAAAATCTGAGGAATCATCACAGATAATCCTAAAGAGACATGAGAATTAAATGCAGTGGGGAATGCTGAATTTGATCCTAGATCTAAAAAAGAACATTCATAGGAAAACTGGTGAAATTCAAATAATATCTGCAAATCATTAAAAAAATATTGAATCCATATTAATATACTGGGATCTCTAGTAGTATAGGAGCTCTGGTGGTATAGTGCCTAGGGCATTTGACTGCTAACCAGAAGACTGGTGGTTCAAACCCACCAGCCACTCCTCAAAAGGAAGGTTGGGCAATCTACTACCATAGTGATACCACCTCGGAAAGCCAAGAAGGAGTCACTTTGAGTCGGATCTGACGCAACGACAGTGAGTTGTTTGTTTGTTTGTTTTTTTAATTAATATACTGTTCTTTGCACATGGGGTCACCATGATTTGTAATGAACTCCATGATAAATGTCTGTTTTGTTTTTTAATTATATCATGGTTTTATAAAGGAATCCTATTAATGCAACTGTTAAGCACTCAGCTGCTAAGCATAAAGTTGGCCATTTGAGCCCACCAGCCATTCTATTGGAAATCTGCTCCTTTAAAGATTCCCAAACAAGCTCATGCCATTGAATTAATTCTGACTCATAATGACCTACATTGGATTTTCAAGGCTATTAATCTTTACAGAAGCAGACTGCCTCATCTTTCTTTGACAGAGCAGCTTGTAGATTCAAACCACTGCCCTTTTGCTGAGTAGCCAAGTGCCTTAACCACTACACTATGGGAGCTCCTTAGAGCCTATGGAATACTATGGGGCAGTTCTACTCTGTCCTATAGGGTCACTATGAATTGGAACTGACACCACAGCATGCAACACAGCAACATGGTTTTATAAGCTATTAACACCGGAAAAAGCTGAGTGCACATATATGGAAACTACATTATCTTTACAACTTTTAGCAACTTAAAATTAATTCAAAACAAAGAGTTTTTAAAAAGAACAGACAGGTATTCAAATAATCAATAAAATTCAAAATTATACAGAAATCAATCAGATTTACCTTAGCTTTCAAGTGTTAATGTTCACAAATCTTTATATTAGTCTTGCTCAAATGAGAGCATAGTTTGAAAACAAATGATTGTTAGTATCCTTTAAAGAATTAGTCATTTGAAAATTATATTAATAACTAAATTATGGAAAGAACAAAGCATACACACTACTCAAATGAATTGATATTGTTTTTTCCTCTATCTAAATTAGATAAACTATCCTATGTCAAGCCATAATGATATTAAGAAAGGAGATTATAAGATTAGGGTTCTGTTTCTTGAAAAAGGTAATTATTTTCTAGGTGTCATTTTAAATTTCACCCAAAGGATAATGTGATCTGCAACATTTGTAAGAATGTTTTTGGTCCATCTCTGTTTTCTCGTACTGTTTTTAAATTCAGAAATATTTAGTTTAAGATTTTTGTGCTTTCCACCTGTGTCAGAGCTAACAATTAAAAATGTATCATTTACGTTTCAAATAAAATAAAGTGTATAAGGAATTTAGAGAAAAATTTGGCTTAAAACAGAAAAATAGTACAGTAGTTTTATTTCCTCAGAAGACATGAAAACTCTTGAATTATTTTTCTGTATGAATCTTTATTAACATTGTCACCAAACTTAAGTCTGTGTTATTTTTATAGTTTTTAGATGTGAGACTGTTTCTCCCCATAGGCAATATGCAGTTAGGAATGTTAAGTTTTATCTATGTGAAGAACAGAAATAAATCAATAACCTGCATTTATTTATAAAATGGGTCAAAATAGATTGCTTCTCTGCCTAACTCCCATACCAACAATGTACTGGCTATTTGTGTTGACTGATGATTTACTTATCCTGTGGGAACAGCATCAAATAACCTTATCGAATTTTAGGAAGGGGTGGTTCAGTGGTGGAATTTTTGCCTTCCGCGTAGGAGACCTGGATTTGATTCCCAATCAATGTACTCCATGCACAACCACAACACATTCATCGGTCAGAGTTTGTGTGTTGCTGTGATGCTGGAGCGATTTCAAGGGAGCTTCCAGACTAAGATGAAATAGGAAGAAAGGAAAACAATCTGTTTATGCAAATCAGCCAATGAAAACTTTATGGTTCAAAAAGGTCTGATATGTAACTGGTCAAGGAGATGGGACAGGACTTGGCAGCATTTCTTTGCATTGTGCAGTTGGTTGCCATGGTTGCAGTTCACTTCATAATAGCTAACTACAATAATTTGGGGAATACCACCAGGCACCTCAATGAAGGATATACACAGGGAAAAGAGGTCTATTTATGGCATGGGATAATTTTACAAATATGGTGAGAAGTTTTATAGAAACTGGGAAATGACACAATTAACTATAGATCTATATAAGAGTTAATGAAAATTCATAAGAATAAAGTCAGAAAAGTTAAAGGAATCAGTAAAACAAAAACTCACTGCCAATCAGTCCATTCTGATTCACAGAAGCCCTGTAGGACAGAGTAGAACTGCCATATAGGGTTTCGAAGGCTGTCAACTATACGGCAGTCTTCTTCCATAAAGTTTACAGCCTTAGAATCCCTATGGCACAGTACTGCATAGGGTCACTATGAGTCAGAATTGACTCAATGGCAGTAAGTGTAATCCATACAGAAGCAGACTGCCTCATGGTTCTTCTGCACAGTGGCCGGTGGGTTTGAACCACCAAACTTTTGGTTAGTACCCAACTAGAGCTGCTAATTAATTATTATTATTGTATTATTATTATTCATTTTTATTGTGATTTGGGTGGAATTTTACAGAGAAAATTAATTTCCCATAGAGCAGTTCATGTACATTTTGTTCCATGACATAAACTGCAATTCCTCACAAGGTAACAACTTTCTTCACACTTCTTCCCTGTAGTTACCTCTTCCCTTTGAGAGCTCCTAAGTAATTATTAAAACAGAACAAAACAAACAAACAAACAAAAATCTTCACTGGTATCACTCAGTTCTGATTCATAGAGACCCCCTTTGGCATCTGAGGCAGTAAATCTTTACAAAAGTAGATTGCCCCATCTTCCTTCCTCTGAGTGGCTGGGTTTGAACCACCAGTTTTGCAGTTAGCAGTCAAATACTTCAGGCAATGAGCTACCAGAGTTCCTTAGTAATTATTAAGTAGTACTTTAACAGAATACATCAAATAAAACAAAAATACTTACTTTAATTCCTATTAGAACTAACAGTGGCTTAAACGAATATCTTGATTTCTAACTAGAGGATGAAAACCAATGTGAATAAGTTTGGTTGTTTTCATTTTCTTTAAAAGTATGAAATGGCAGCAATCTTCATAAATGATAATCATAGTACCCTTTTTCAGAGTGTTAACTAGTTCTTTTGATATACATTGCATAGATTATGACATATATATTGTTTTGTTTTGTTTTTTCAAGTCACATTTTATTATGAAATTTTTCTCAGACTATAAAATATTCTTAAATATGCTTCTATATGTTTATATAGTATATTCTCTTGTATAGTTGTGCAAGGGTTTAAGTTATCTCCTATGATTTTGTTTCTTAAGTTAATTTAAATTTTTCCTTATTAGAAATAAAGCTGATATGGATAACAATGTTGATTAATACTTACCAAAGTTGAACTGTTTCTTAATCCTAAATGTATAGTTGCTAAGTGGGTACAATTTGACTATTTGTAGTTTTCTTGTTAAGTGCCATGACTTGCTCTCAACTTATAGTGACCCTATTACAGCAGAACCGAGCAATGCCCAGTCCTGTGCCACCCTCACCATTGCAACTATGCTTGAGCCCATTGTGGCAGCTACAGCCACTATGTCAATCATATTTGTTGAGGATCTTCCCTTTCTTTGCTGATGCTCTACTTTACAGAGTAAGATGTCCTTCTCTAAGAATGGGTCCCTCCTGATAACTTATCTGAAGTACATGAGACAAATTCTGGCCATTCTTGATACTAAGGAACATGCTGATTGTACTTCATCCAAGATAGATTTGTTCATTCTTCTGGCAGTCCATGATATATTGAATATTCTTTGCCAACACCATAATCCAAATATGTCAATTCTTCTTAGGTCTTCCTTATTCATTGTTCAGCTTTAACGTTCTTGTGAGGCTATCGAAAATACAGTAATTTGGATCACATACACATTAGTCTTCAAAATGACGTCTTTGCTCTTCAATACTTTAAAAGATATTTTGCAGCAGATTTGCCACGTGCAATATATCATTTGATTTCTAGACTGCAACTCCTATGGGTATTGATTGTGGATCCAAGTAAAATGAAGTCCTTAACAACTTCAGTTTTTTCTCCACTTGTCATGACATTGCTAATTGGTCCAGTTGTGAGTATATTTGTTTTCTTTATGTTGAGGTGTAATCCATACTGAAGGCTACAGTCTTTGATCTTTATCAGTAGGTGCTTTAAGTTTTCTTCACTTTCAGCAAGTAATATTGTGTCATCAAATTGCCTTCAGAAATATAATAACAGTTTATACTTCTATCCCTGGTGTATGAGTGCATTTAATTTGCTAAATACTTAAAACTCTGTACATGCACACACGCATGTACTGCCATCAAGTCAGAGCTGACTCATAGTGACCCCTAAACTGTATATCATTTTGGTTGTAGGAGAATATTTCATTATTGTTTCAACTTGCATTTTTTTTAGAACATCATAT